>NC_132795.1:61136202-61443147 GCF_048418805.1 Vulpes vulpes
CCTACCAATATTCCCTGGTGAGGGCCATGCCAGAATGTCCCTAAACTTTGAATTTCATGAAAAAGGAGCTGGAGGTCTCAGGACCTTTCTTCCTAGGAGACCTCTGAGCTTTTTATACAATTTGTTCAAAACCTTCTCCAGAGCTCTGGTGCCAAGAGAAGCAGAAGTACCACAAAGCTTCAGTAAACCATAGAAAACATTAGCCATAAACACTTCTGTTTCAGCTTTTCTTCAGTGCCAGGGAGATAGCCTTTGGGTCTTATACAAAGGGAGGCCCCTTAAATAATATGTCCTCAAGCTCCATAATAAACCCTTCCAAAGTGACTTGCTCTCTTCACCTGATAGACAAGAGGATGATGTCACTTTTAAAATTTCATCTCTTTATCTGATACGTCATTTGCAAATATCTTCTCCCATTCTGTAGGTTGTCTTTTAGTTTTGTTGACTGTATCCTTTGCTGTGCAAAAGCTTCTTATCTTGATGAAGTCCCAATAGTTCATTTTTGCTTTTGTTTCTTTTGCCTTCGTGTATGTATCTTGCAAGAAGTTACTGTGGCCGAGTTCAAAAAGGGTGTTGCCTGTGTTCTCCTCTAGGATTTTGATGGAACCTTGTCTTACATTTAGATCTTTTTATCCAGTTTGTGTTTATCAGATAAAAGGCTAGTTTCCAAGATCTATAAAGAACTTATTCAACTCAACAGCAAAGAAACAAACAATCCAATCATGAAATGGGCAAAAGACACGAATAGAAATCTCACAGAGGAAGACATAGACATGGCCAACACGCACATGAGAAAATGCTCTGCATCACTTGCCATCAGGGAAATACAAATCAAAACCACAATGAGATACCACCTCACACCAGTGAGAATGGGGAAAATTAACAAGGCAGGAAACCACAAATGTTGGAGAGGATGCAGAGAAAAGGGAACCCTCTTACACTGTTGGTGGGAATGTGAACCGGTGCAGCCACTCTGGAAAACTGTGTGGAGGTTCCTCAAAGAGTTAAAAATAGACCTGCCCTACGACCCAGCAATTGCACTGTTGGGGATTTACCCCAAAGATACAGATGCAATGAAACGTCGGGACACCTGCACCCCGATGTCTATAGCAGCAATGTCCACAATAGACAAACTGTGGAAGGAGCCTCGGTGTCCATTGAAAGATGAATGGATAAAGAAGATGTGGTATATGTATACAATGGAATATTCCTCAGCCATTAGAAACGACAAATACCCAACATTTGCTTCAACGTGGATGGAACTGGAGGGTATTACACTGAGTGAAATAAGTCAATTGGAGAAGGACAAACATTATATGGTCTCATTCATTTGAGGAATATAAATAATAGTGAAAGGGTATAGAGGGGAAGGGAGAAGAAATGGGTAGGAAATATCAGAAGGGGAGACAGAACATAAAGACTCCTAACTGTGGGAAACGAACTAGGGGTGGTGGAAGGGGAGGAGGGCGGGGGGTGGGGGTGAATGGGTGACGGGCACTGAGGGGGGCACTTGACGGGATGAGCACTGGGTGTTATTCTGTATGTTGGCAAATTGAACACCAATAAAAAATAAATTTATTATTAAAAAAATAAATAAAATTTCATCTCCCAGGCACCCTATTTGTAGATCTTTTCTAAAAGGAAGATTGCAAAGAAAGATTTGCCTGTTATAAAATAGCAGAATGGGCTGAAATTGGTGTGACTGGGAACTAAATTAAGCTTGATGAGGTGAGGAGGTGTAGGGAAATTCTGTGAGGACCAAGAGGTCTATGCCCAGAGCTGGGAGCAACAACAGTTAAAGATTCCCCCAGAATGAAGGTGGACATGTCATAGTCCTGTGCAGTGCTGATTTTATGGCTTTGGTAGTTCTGTTTTGAGAATAAATCCCTTCCAACTCTAAAATTCTCTGGACTCTGAGGTCCCAAAATGGATTCTCACATGGTAAGTATAATATTATATGTAAAGGATTATTATACAAATAGGATTATTATGAATTGCCTGTTTTTCTTATTATTGCTTCATTTTTAGAATCACTATCTTATCTCACATCTTCTTATCTGCATCATATCTTTTTGCCACCCTCTGCAGGGGCGATTCCAAATCATTACTGCTGTCTCCTGCCCTCCAAAACCAATTCACTTTGTTTTCAGCAGATAATTTTAGTTCTGACTTCTTTGAGAAAATAAAAGATATTAGTGATAAAAGTCCCTTTCTTGCATCCTCAAAACTCTACCTACTTCTTTGTCCAGCCTTCCTTCCTTCCCTTTGGCCTTAGAAGTGTGTTGGAAGGAGGTAAGAGGACAAAGCCTGTGCCTTCCCACCTTCTCTAGAATGAATGTCCACTTCCTCTTCACTGCCTCTCTCACCTTCCTACAAACATGCCCACATTTCTGTGCTCCTGCCTTCCCCTTTCTGGGCAGCCACTGCCCTACATGTCTTCTCCTTGCTGAGCCTCTGAAATATCTTGGCTCCATCATTGCTTTGATCTTTCTCAGTGTCCTGCCACTCTTCATCCAAATCTTCAACCACTGCCACTTTATTAAAACCTCTCAAAGGTCCCCAGTGGTCTCCTAAGTGCTAAATTCTATGATTTTATCTCTGTCTTCATTCTCCCTCCTCGCTATTCGAATGTGGACAGAATCAAGAACATCACCTGGAAACTTGTTACATATGAGGACTTGGAGGGCCTACCTACTGGGCCCAAATCTTCATTTTAACAAGCTCTTCAAGTGACTCGGTAGCACATTAACGTTCAGTCTCTCTGAGGCATTTGACACAAGACTTGGAACACCTTCATCTCTATCACCTCAGTTTGTCTTTGGCTATTCTTTCTTAATCTCCTTTTCTTGCCTCTCTTTCTCTAATAGTTCCTCCCTAGGGTTCTGCCCCTTCTGCTCCTCCTGTCTTCTCTGGGACCCTCAATTACCACAAAATGATGATGATTCACACATTTCTATCTCTCTCTTCAGAGATTCAGGCTTCTGCATCCAACTGCTTTCCAATTTTGCATCTGTTCGGCAATGTTTCAAACACAACATATCCCCAGCAGAATCCATCATCTTCCCCACACCCCACTGTTGCTCCTCCTCCTGGGTTTCCCATTTTGATTCAGGACATCACTGACTCTGTCCTTTCACAAGTACTGGACACCTTAGGGTCTTCCCTTCCTGCTCTCTTTCCTCCATGACCAATTAGTCAGCAAACTGTCTATTCTACTCCAGACGGATCTGTCCAGTACCAATTCTCCTCATTCTTCCTACCACTGCTGGGGCTGAGGCCCTTACTGTCAATAATTTGGACTATTAAATTGGCTCCTCAGTGTTCTCTTACTCTTACCTCTTGCCTTTACCCTCCAGTCTATCCTACACTTTAACATTAGTACATGTTTCCAAAAATGTATGCCAAATGGTGATTTTCACTGCTTCCAAATGAACTGCAAAATACACAGGATCAAGTGTAAGCTCATTATTTTGGTAGGCAAGGCACTCTGTGATCTGACCCCTGCTTATGTCCCTCGCAAAATTTCCATTTGTCCTTTTCATTCCAGACATATGATATTTCTCACAGGTCTCTCTCTCTCTCTCTCTCTCTCTTTTTTCTCTGCTCATACTTTTGGTCTTCAAACCATCTTCCTTTCCAGAATATCTTTCCTATTTTCTGACTCTTCTCATCTTTTAAGGCTCAATCATAATATCCCTGCCCCTGTGAAATCTTCCTTAAATTGTAAACAAAAAAAAAATGATCAGGTTTCTGTGCTCTGATGGACACCGTGTTCATATCACATCTATTCAATCTGGACATGGTGGTGTAGCTAGTTCTAAACTTCTGCCCTTCAAAGTACTCAATAGGCTTTGTCAGGGCAATGGCTATAACTGATTCATTTTTGTGTCCAGTGTCTAGTACATAATAGACACTCCATAAACACTGAATTGCATGAAGCAGTTGCCATTTGCCCCTATTTCTGTTGTGTGAAATATGCTTAAAGATAAAGATGCAAATGTTTGTTTGCTCACTTATTTATTTTGCATATGGATTACTAAGGAGACGTTTCCACATTGTTCTGAGTGACCCAGGATTTGAAGCTCATGAAGACATTTTCTATCTTAAGTATTGCTGTGCAATCCTATCAGTACTGATGAGCTTTTGGTTCTCCACATGTGCCTACATCAGGGATTTAATCTTTAGTCCCATCAAAGCTATTCCCCTCCCCAACTACACCCCAAACATTTCACACAGGATTGCTCTTGATAGTCTTGACACCAACTATGCACCCCTGCTATGTGGCAAAGGGTAGTCTTGTAGTTAAGAGCTTGAAATCTGGTGTCAAGTATATTGGGGTTCAAGTTTCTGCTCTGCCAAATCCTACTTTCTTAACCTTGACTAAATTGCTTAAATTTCTTTACTTGTAAAGTGGAAATTATAATAGTACTTACTTCATAGGCTTGTTTTGAAATTGTTTGAGTTTGACCATGTCAAGTGGCCAGTATATCCTGAGAACAGGAAATTGCTAATGATGATGAGGAATCTGTTGAGAATCAAACTGTGAGCTTAGGGCAGAAGACCAGCAGGTACCAGTGAAATCTGGCTCCATGGGACTCATTTGTGAGGCCAGAGAGGACCACACATGTTCCAGGGCTGCCACACCAACCTGCCTGACTTCTCAAGAATGAAGAAGTTGAGCAGAGATAAGACAACCCCTACTTGCTCAGATATGTTTTTTCTTTCAGAACAAATAACAACAACAAGCCCTTCCATTCCTCAGCCTCACATGTCAAGAATAGTTTCCAAAGACAGTTAACACATACAGTTTTCTCAAATACTTTCCCTTTGGGAAGAAAATTCTAACACAAATTCTTCACTGTGGGGGTCTGGTACAGGGTTATGGCAAATGGTGGTGTCTCCTTTCCTTGCTTGAAATATGGGTGTGGCTTCCTACAGCCCTTGTGGTAAGATATGAATTTATTCCACATTCCACAGGCCCTTTGTATCGTAACTCCTGCCTCATCATCTTGGGCCTTAGTTTCCTCCAATGTAGAGTAGCAATTAAAAGTTCATCCTTTGGATTCAGGTCTTGTGTCTGCAAAACTCCTAGCTGTCTGGCAAGTTATTATTGTCAGGATAGCCTTTGGGTTTCTGAAGTGCCCCCAGGCCCCCTCCTTGCCATGGAGCTGTACCAATGGAGTAGTAGGCCTTAATTCATCAGCTTTGTTACTAATAAAGCTTGATGGGACCTGACAGCAAAATCAGGCTTCTGAAGTCTAGACATCTGGATTCATCTGTCAGTGACTTTTACCCAGGTGTTCAAAGCAGGTTTCCTCCTGGGTAATAGTTGGCTTACTAGATGGAGAAGCAGAGAATGCGTGTGTGTGTGTGTGTGTGTATGTGTTACAGGAGGAATAGTGGGGGTGGGAGTAGGTTACTCTGAAAAAGTCAAGAACTAGGAAGGGAATGAAGGACATGTACTTTGGGCTTTTCAGCCTCCCTAATTGGGTACATCTCCTTGATGGAAGGAAATGAAAGATAGAAAGGCAGATAGAAGCTCCTTCCCAATCCTTCCAAGAGGCCTGTTGTTTCCCCCAGTACACACAGGCAGAAAGCCAAAAAGAAAGTGGATTACCACACAACCCTTCTGTCCTGGTTTCTTCATCTATCAATTGGAAGTAACAATAATAATAACTGTCTTTTGTTATTGTTGAGATGGTTACAAAAGATAATATTCTTCCCTATGCAGACTTTTTTCCAAGGACCTGAGGACTGTCTTTCACAGTCCTGTCTGTGATTTAGAGCCTCTGTTCATGAGAACCACTGGTGTCCTAAGCCCTTCAATTCTTTACTTCTGGCAGGGTAGAGGGGCAGAGTGGGATGGCTCATATTTCTCTTGTCAGGAATTAAAGCTTTTTTGTTATTGCCACTGTTGCTTATCATTGCTTCAGACACACTCAGTGACCATGGCACTTTTACTGAGGTTATACTGTCAACTGCTACCAAATGGAAAGAATTTTCTGTCCCCACCCTGACTGGTCCTAGGAATTCAGCTCTATCAGTAGATTCCAAGAGAATAGCCTGCCCCTTCTTCATGTAATACTCTCTTTTCCCAAAGAAACTTTAAGAAATTCTTTGTACTGAGGTTAGAGAAGGTTTGTGTGGTGCCACCCCCACCCCCATGTACTATTTAACATCATTCTCTCAACTCAGAGTGGAATCCACCATCTCAACTTATCCATGGCTAGGGTGAATTTCTTGACGGCCATGGGATATCCCACAGGGACTAGGAATGGTCTCTGCTCCTTCATCTCCTTCATGGCCAAGAATCCCCATCCTAGAGTCCTGAGATCTAGCTTCAGTCTCCAACTCTTCCCATCCTGTCTCCTGGGAGTAATAGCTGCTCCTCAGCCTGTGTACCTATGGCGGGGCTTTGCTCTGGGACTCTAGGCAGAATTCTCAGTTCCCAAGGCGGGCATGCAGAATAACCCAGACCTGGCACCTAAACCCAGGAATCAAGAGACATTCAGGAAGAGCCTACTGCAATCCAGTCTGCTTCTCTCTTTTGAATTTGCAAGGAACACTGGTCTTAGTTGGGCTGCCTGGGGATCTGTCAGAGACTCATTGTAGGACTTCAGACAACTCATGTGCACTTTCTGAACCTAAATCAAATGGATCAATCAGCTTTGAATCCAGGTGAGTCTGACAGATTAAATTGTCAATTAACAGATCCTGCTGAGAGTCCTTGGAGGTCCCTAGAAGTGAATCTAAACAGAATAATGTTAGCCAACCTCCATCAGGAAGGTTAAGCCTGCAGATTCTTGAGCCAGACTGCCTTGGTTCCAATTGCACTTCTACCATTACTAAACTTGGATCTTGGACAGTGTATAAGTTCTCTGTGCCTCATTTTTTTCCCCTATAAAGTGAAGATGATAATAATACCTCCTATGGTTGTTAAAATGAAGAACTTAGAACGGTACCTGGCATGCAGTAAACAACCCTCAGAAAGCATTAGCAACTTATATTATTTGTTCAGTCACAAGAAAGGCAGGGCGAGAATAATTAGAAAGAAGAGATATTATTAAATCTTCATCAGCTGTTGCATGCAGAATGTATTGGAGGGGATGGTAGGTGTGAATTTCTTTTCCTTATGATATTGTAACCATAGCAACAATAATGATGGCTAACCTCCATTGGGTCCATGCTATGTACTGACATTGTGCTAAGTACCCTATATGAGTTTATTGTTTAATTTATAACAATCTCATTAGATAGTATTGTTATTAGCTTAGTGTAATTTGTGTTAGGTCACATCATTCTTAAGTGGCAGAGCTGGGACACAAACTCAGGTCTACCTGATGCCAAAACTTGTGATCTTATTGCAGTTGAATGGTTTGTATTCTCAAAGTCCTGACTAACTAAGAGGGAAAGCATGTATTCCTGGTCCAAGTAATTGTCAGGAAGAAGCCAGTCTTGGATACAAAAAGCCAGAGTGTAGTGAATAGGCACACAGAAACCAGAGTCATCTCAATTTCAGTGTGTTCAGACTTGTCACCATCTAGAGCTATGGCGCTATCTCATGGCAATTGGCCTCATTCCAGTTCATAATTCTTGCCAAGGTCTTGTTTCTGGAAGCCTCTTTTGGGCCTTGACTGAAACTTCCATTGCATCACCTAATAACTACATTCTTCCAACCGTGGCCTACAGGTTTGTCTGCAGATAAGTGGTCTTTTAAGTGGATTGGACATAAGCTGAAGATGTTCCAGGATACTCTCAGTTTTGGCTCTTGGATCCAGATCTGAAAGCACAGTAGGATTCCAAGAGTTTGGAATGTCACTGATAAGCTCCTGTCTCTTGGTTTATAGGCACTATCCACTTTTGAATTGACTTTAGGAAGAGCTAGGAAGAGCCCCTTCCCAAGTTCATTGCTGAGTGAGGAGCAAGGGAGCACTGGGTAGGGGAGGCACCTCCGGCCAGCCTCTTGCAAGAAAAATCTCCTGTATTATCTAGAGGCACCAGGCTTTCCTCTGGATTATCTCTACTGACACAGGAAGTGGGACCTGCTGGGACCTTTGATAGGGCATGCAGGAGTTGAAGGGTCTGTGCTGTCAAGAGCAATTTTAACAGGGACTGTGCTGGCTCAGCTAGAGGGGCTGATCCCTATGTTAGCCAGTGAAACTGAGGTCATGGATTTGAGTTCTCTAAGGCTTACTATGGGTTCAATAGTGTTCCCTCCAAATTCGTGTCCACTCAGAACCTCAGAATGTGACTTTATTTGGAAGTACTGTATTTACAAATGTAACTTGTTAAAGATCTCAAGATGAAATCTTCCTGGATTTAGGATGGTTGGTGTCCTTATGAGAAAAGGAGCAGACACCGAGAGACACACAGAGAAAGCCATGTACATATGGAGGGAGACAAACCATAACAGACTCAACTCTGGGAAACAAACAGAGGGTTGCTGGAAGGGAGGTGGGTGGGGGGATGGGGTAACTGGATGATGGGCATTAAGGAAGGTATTTGATGGAATGAGCACTGGGTGTTGTATGCAACTGATGAGTCACTAAATTCTACCTCTGAAAGTAATAATATGTGTATGTTAATTAAGTTGAATTTAAATTAAAAAAATTTTAAAATATGGAGGCAGAGATTGGAGTGATATGTCAACAAGCCAAAGAATACCAAGGATTGTCAGAAACTACTGGGAGGTGGGAGATAGCCATCGAATTGTTCTCCCTCTGAGCCTCCAGAAGGAAATAACCCTGCAGACGTCTTGACATCTCAACCCAGACATCTACCCTCCTGAACTGTGAGAGAATAAACTTCTGTTGTTTTCAGTTTGTGGTGATTGGTTATGGCAGGCCTAGGAAATACAGGGCTTGTGTTGGGGAACAATAGAAATTCAAGATTCCCACCACCCTTTGGAATGCTTCAGAAACATGTTTCCCAAGAGACAGGGGAAAGTGTGGGTGAATCAGAGCCTGCCCTTCCCCATTGCTGGGCGGATGGAAGCAGGGCACAGACATGTCAAAGATGACCTTCCTGGGCCAGTTTCATATTCAAAGAGGAAGGAGCATGTACGCCCTGTAACTGGAATGAGTCTCTTCTCTCTGGTTTTCTCTTTCTTCATTTATAAGGTGGAGGGACTAGGCCAAAGCAGTGTTAAAGTGGGGCCCCTGCTGTGTTCCATGAGGTCCCTTGGACATAGGTGCCTCAGTGGCTGCTGTGGTGGCAGGCAAAGGGAAGGCTGAACAGGGGTGCTCCATTTCCTTGACCCCCACTTCAACTATAACCATTCATCTTTCATCAGATTTATATTTTGGGCTTTCATATAAGAGGGTTTAATTGCTAATAAAGGTGGAAAATTATTTCATTAGAGTGTTTCTGAGGTCTAGGCCTTGGACAATGAACAAAAATGGCTGCATAGCTCTGTTCAGCATAGAAGTGGGTCTCCTCTCAGCCCAAGATATTCTTCAGAAACTGAAGTGCCTTTGAGTCTTCCACTGGCCTCAAAGCTAACAGCTGAGGCTTCCTGCCTCCATTAAGTATTTAACTTGGCAAGATGGAGTCAAGAGCCCTCCTTCATACCCGTCCCTGTCTTCTCTTACTCCCTGTCTCCATTTGAATCAGAGCCTGTGCTCTATGTTCAAGCAAACCGAGGCACAGAGCCTGAAGTGGAGGCAGATGGAGATGGTCCACGTCAAGTGGTATCAATTATACCTGCATGAGTGCTTTCAACTGTTTATTGACTTCCAACTCTGGGTATGTGTGTTTGACCTTTTATTCCCACTACATTAAGATTGTACATTCCATGATCACCTCCTATTTTTTTAACTGAAATATAATTAATTAATATGCAATGTGATATTAGTTCAGGGTGTTCAACATACTGATTTAACAATTGCATACATTCTTGGTGCTCATCATAAGTTAGTCACCCACTGTCACCACACAACATTATTACAGTATTATTGGCTATATACCTTATGCTCCACTTTTCATTTCCATGATTTATTTACTTTATAACTGGAAGTTTTTACTTCTTAATCCCTTATCTATTTCATCCCTCCCATTATCCACCTCCCCTCTGACAACCACCACCAGTTTGTTCTCTGTATTTAAGAGTCTGCTTTTTTGGCTTGTTTCTTTGTTAATTTTTGTTGGTTTTTAGATTCCACAAATAAGTGAAATCATATTATATTTGTCTGTCTTTGTCCGACTTATTTCACTTAACATAATACCCTCCAGGTCCATCCACGCTGTTGCAAATGGCAGGATCTAATTTTTTCATGGCTGAGTAATATTCCACTGTATGTACATATTTATATCTGTAAATATGTAATTATACGTACCACATCTTTTTTTAAAGATTTTATTTATTCATTCATGAGAGACACAGAGAGAGAGGCAGAGACACAGGCAGAGGGAGAAGCAGGCTCCATGCAGGGAGCCTGATGTGGGACTTGATCCCGGGACTCCAGGATCACGCCCTGGCCTGAAGACAGTCCTAAACCCCTGAGCCACTGGGGCTGCCCCATACCACATATTCTTTATACATTTTCCTACCAATGGGCATCTGGGCTGCTTCCATATCTTGGTCATTATAACTCTTTAGTGGATGCCCAGGGAATAAAGATGAATAACCAGGAGCCCATATCAAGGAGCTCATAGTCTAGTGGGAGACACAAATCATAAACAAGTGGGTACATCGATTTATTACAAGTGCCTTGAAAGAAGTAGATTCCAGGCACTGTGAACACAAAAGAGAACGTGGTTGGTTCAGTGGGAGGGGAGCCCCTAACATCGGCATGCCTTCCTTTGAATCCTGACTTGATTAGTGACTAGTTCTGGAACTTTGGGCTAGTAACAAGCTTTCAAAGTCTCAGTTTTGTCATTTATAAAATGAAGCTGATACTGATAATTATGTAATGTGACACTGTATAGAAAGTGCTTAGTGTAATGCTGGGCAGGTAGGTATGTAGCACAGAGTACATGTTAGTTATAATTATTACTATTATTATTGCCACCTGGCAGGGAGGCCAGGCAAGCATTCAGAGAGAACACTTGAGGTGAGTCATGGAGGATGAGTGGGAATTGGCATTGAGGAGGTCAGCAGGAAGGGAGAGTCACCATATGGCACAGCTCCAAGGGGCACCATTTACATGGCAGTCTATGTGCATGGCTCCCCCTGGACTTGTGTGGCACAGAGCTCCATGGCAATACTTCATCCTTGGCGTAAGGATGTTCCCTCAGTAGGAGGAAAGTGCTCGGCTCCAGCAAGACTTGTCTTCTCAGGAATGACTGCTGATTTCCCCCATGCCCAGCTGTGGTTGTGGGGACAAAGATGATGCTACAGCAAATTCATAGAGAACATCTTTGGATAATGGGAATTTGAGGGCTGCAATTCACTGTGGAGACTGGGCGTTGTCTTAATGAAAGCATCTAGCCACCTTAGTCTTATGCTTTTGGAATAAAGCTTAATTTTATTTAAAACAGGTCTGGGTTGAATTCCACTCAAAAGGTGGCACACCTCCAGAAGATTCAAGAGGCCTTTTATATCAGGTGAACATCTTGATCTCTGACTCATCAGGGCTGGGCCCAGGTGCAGAACCCTGACATCTCTCTTGGTTAGAGTGCCATCCTGAGGAATAGGGCATCTCTCCTGGCCCATCAGGCTGTGTAAGTGGAGATTTGGGAGAGGATATGGCCCTTAACCCTGTCAGCTGTGGCTGCCTTTTAGAATTCCAGACTCTGAACCTCAGCTGCCCAGATTTAACTCTTGTATGATCAGACCTGAGACACCATTCTGCTCTCTATTCAGCTGATTTTGCCGTACTCATTCTCCTGTCTCTTTAAATTTGAGCAGCTCATCATTAGTCTATTTTTAAATCCTGGGGGCACCAAAAGTAGCTAAGTGACCTTAGACTTAAACAATCTAAGCTTCTGCTTCCTTGTGCAAAAAGTGGAGATAAGATCGATGACCTCATAAGGCTGTTGGGAAGATGAATGAGACTTAATGACATAAAGCGCTCCGTGAATGCACATACAAGTAGTTGTTTTCCTTATGTGGGACTCTCTGGTGGTGCCGAATGGTCAATTATTCTGGGATGGTTGCTCTGATTGCTCCTCCTGAGACTCTGCTTTGCCCATTGCCTAGAATATCGGGGCATAAGTGACACAGGTGACCACCCTACAGCAGATGCAAAGCCCTCTCCACTTACTCCATTCTACTGAGCCCCAAATATGGTGCCGCCCAAAGACCTTTAGTGTCATTGAATTTTGGCTAGAACAAGTTTTCTTTTACTTTTATTGACTTCCTCTAGAAATTGTATTTTTCTTAAAGGTCCCAGGTAATTCATGAATAAAGGATTTGGTCCTTAGGGGGTTGCAAAGTATTTGTCACTATTTTTGCCTTGTTCCCTGGATGGCTGACTCAGAAGGCGGGGATTCCAGGTGAGGAAATGGAAACCATTCCACTGCCCCCATCTTTGAATATTTATGTTCATTCTAGATTCCTGCAATTTACTTTAGACATTCATTTTTCCAGAACTGATAGATGCTTCCAAGGGGGAGTTGATAACTTGAGTTGTTAGGAAATTCATATTTTGGTGCAGATAGAAAATAATTCCAGAGATAATGCACAGATAGGACATTTTGCACCCTGACAACCATGCTCATTCCCTCATGCCCCTGCTAGCTGGTCAGAAAGGAGTCTGAGAAGTAGGAGAAGGCACCAGCCATTCTTTTTTTGTTCCAATCCAGCACTTGAATAACAGATTTTGTAGAATATTACATGATAATGATGAAAATAAATCACTCAACACAGCAAAATGCAGAGAAGAAACCTAAAGATGGCATCCAATCTTACTCCATGGAAATAACCGCTCCATCGTCTCTCTCCTTCTATCTACAGATAAAAGAAGAGAAAGAATAGGAACAATCTATGTGTGTCTTGAGAAATAAAAAGTAGTAAATTACATAATCTGCTACTTCACAGAAGTAAGGAAAATAAGGAAGTCACTAAAACCACATGCAAACATTTATTGACAACTAGTGAATAAGTTCTTGGAAGAGACTACCAAAGGTAAAAGCATATGATTATAGAAAACCTGACAAGTTGGGGTTCCTAGACCTTTAGAACATGTGCTTTAAATGTAGACAAATCTACAAACTCCATAATATGTCACACTTGGAAATTAGAATTTTCATCCTTCACCTTTATTAGTTACATGATAATTTTTACATTTTGTTTATTTTTATTTTTTTACACCTTATTGCAATTATTGTATCTCGATAGCACGAACTTTGTACTTTGATGATATGTTAATGTTTGCCACCTATTCTTTTTAAAGCATTTTAAAACTGGATTTTTCTTTTTCTGAGTTCTTTATGTTCATTTATTTTTTTTTCATTGGCTGGATTTGATTGATAAATTTTTTTTCAAAGGGCACAATAAGCTATTTCTCTCTCTCTCTCTTTGGTATGTTTTATCTGGGCTGTTACTTTTGAATTTGAAGGACAACTTTCTTACATATAAAATTCTGGGGGTCACTCTATTTCCTTGACATTTAGGATCTTCTGTCTTATATTATTGAGATGTTTGATGGCAGTCTGAATTTTACCCTGTAGGTGACTTGGTTTTTCTGCTTATGTATCTATGGGATTGTATGATAGTGAAGCTAGATGTGGGGAGGTGGTGGAGGTAGGGATTGCTGGTGGTGGGAAGATGGTCAGCTGGAGAGGTAGAGGTAGAATGGTAGGAGAAGGAAAAAGAGCAGCCCTAAGGAAGAGGACATTGAACCCCTTTCTCCATAATTTGCAGCTCTATTTAGAAGAAGTAGAACCAGTTACCAAAGAAGCTGTTCTATGGGGAATAGGAATTTTAATGAAAACAACAGTATGATGACTTTATCTTGTAGGAAAAAAGCATATTTGCAGGAAGACTTAGAGAGAAATGGTACATTTCTATAAGTGATTTTAGGGAAAACTCTCTATAATGCAGCAAGGGCAACTCTACCATATTTTCACATTCAAGGAATCAGCTTCATGTTCCTTGCTGTTAGGGAGGCCTTCAGCTCAGATACCTCCAATTTATTCCTGTTTGGCTTAGCAGACCATTAAGCAATGAATTTGGCCACAGGCTCACCATTCCTAATGATGTTTTTCTTGGGTTAATATGAAAAACCAGTTGGCAATTGCTGAGTAACCACACGATGACAGCATAGAGGGAGGACACAAAGGCTCCAGGTGTGTGACAAATGCCAAAAGGAAACCGGAACATGATTGAGACAATACTGAATCCACAAAGCGGGCAAGGTGCCCCTAAAGAGACGTATGTAACCATTCTGTTGGAGGGTCTGACACAGATGGAGTCTGTGTGGGTCTGAAAAGCAACCATCACTGCTCTTGGAAGACAAATGGAAAAAAAGAGCCTTTGAGTTACAGGCTCCTCCATCCATCGATGCCTAATTGGTTGTTCTGGCACAGAGGGCTTTATGATGTCAGAAAGTGAAGTTCATCATCACATGATGGGATGGTGGAAAAGAAAACATTATCAGCCTTAGTGCCTAAAATGACACCACACAAAATGAAATCTGTGTTGCATTCTGGTGTTTCCACCTTGGAAAGAGGAAGGGCTGATGGAACTTATAATCTAAACAAAGCAAATAACAAGTGGTGGTTGAAACACCAACAAAGGCTAGTATCTCTGCAATAGGCACTCTGCCGTGCATTGTCTCAGAGACCTCCATACACTTTAACTTCTTGGATCCTAACAACTGTAAGAGGCAAGATTATGACCCCTGTATCCTGGATGCTAGCAATGTTCTCTCTGGCCACAGAGATGGCTTTAGCTCTAGTGGGGCAGGAAGACACCCAGGGAAATAGACCTTGGCATGTGTTCTCTATTAAGGAGTCTCCTGCTTCCCCTGATGTTGTCTTAGGTTCCTGGTAGTAGCTGGGAAGCTGGTGGTCTATTCCTCTGCTATTGCTGGGTGGACACTCTTTTTATCTGGTTCATAGTGATGGAGAAGAGTTGGTGAAAATTCGAATGTGGCACCTGAAAGCCACTGCTCTGATCTTTGGGCCACCTCTGTCCTCACCCATGTGTACCTTGTGATAGTCCCTTGGCAAATTGCTTCCTCCCAATTCCTGCATACACACATCCCCATCCCCAACAGCTTGTGACCTGGAAAACTTCAGGCCTTTGAGCTTGTCTTGCTTTATCTCCCTGCCTGCATAGGGGGAGGGGGAAGTGCTCAGTCCCAATGGTGACCAGTCTTGATCTTGGGCAGGGCAAGCTCAATTTGCCCTTCCCAATCCTGTTGGCTTGCCATGCCTGCAGTGGAAGGAAAAGAGAAATACTCTCATTTAAGGGATGCATTGAGAAGTCAGAGGGGCTTAGAGAGGTAAAAAGCTTGCTCAACTGAACACATCTGAAATGTGCAGAGCTGGAACCGGAACGCAGACTCCAAACCCCAGTTTGGAGGCAGAAATAGGGGTCAGTCTAAGAAGCTGTGCCATAAACAACCAGTAGTCATTCCCTTCTGCCCTGTCCAAACCTGACTTCCCTGTCAGCAAAGACAAGCCCAGATTTCTGAGTTCTTCCTGTCACACCCCTTGCCAAATGCAGGCCTGAGTCTTTCTGACTCAGCCCGGCCCCATAGGACAAGTTGCACTGAAGCAGGGGGCTGGTTTCCAGCTGCCCCCATCCCTTCCCACCCAGAGGCCCCACCCCTTCCTCTCCACCCTCCCCTTCCTCCCCTACTCCCTACCAGTATTATCTCTCTGGATGCAGAGCTGCCTTTGAAGTCAACCAGGAGATTTCTTTTGATAAAGAAAAAAAAGTGTCTGGAGAGGGTGGCAGAGGGAGAGGGATGGGCAAGGGGCCTGGTCTCCTTCATCCTCTTCTTTCAACTCTGACTGCTGATCAAAGCTCTGGTGGAACTGCAGGATTGAAGAGATCACATGCCAACAACGGGAAGGGTGTCAGTTCCTAGGATGGTATTAAACACTTGGAAAGGGACAAGAAATCAATTCATCAAGTAGATTAAATAAATAAAGAAAGAAAACAAGCAGAAGCAGGAAAAGAAGCCCTGGCATTTCCCGCGTTTCCATGGAGCCCTTTGATAATGCAGTGACTCTAGGCCATACACATTGGTCACATTATTTATCACTGGAGCATGAACGTCCTAACCACATCCAAGGGCTTTCACTGGGCTCCTTAAATCATCCAGGACCACAATGAGATGCAAATGGCCTAGCAAAGGATTCACAACAGAGAAAAGGCAGTCCTGCCCCCCCCCCCCTACCCCCCAGCCTTCTCCCTCAAGTCTGGAGGCTGCCCCAGGCCCAAGTAGTACTTTCTCTTTTGTTTCCCATTCCCGGCACCCTGGGTTGCTCTGTCTGGCTGCGATGACCCATTTAGTCTATGCACTGGGTTCTTGGGACTTTTCTTTTCTTTGCTGTTTGTTCTTGAAAATCCTGGATCCTGCTCCTAAGGAATGGAGGGCCTTGCAGGTAATTTACTTTCCCTCACATACCTATAGAGTGTTTCTGTCCTTTATTTCCCCCCCAGAAACTTTGGAAGTATGAAAAGACACAATAGCATTTGTTCAGTGTTGGTTGGGAGTTAGTTTCACAAGGCTCTTTAAGACAGTGAGTTTGGGGTGTACTTTCTCTCTCTCCCACTTAGCTCATTGTGTGATTCCGAGTCAAGAAACCTCTCTAGTTTTCTGTTGCTTCATGTGTAAAATGAGCACTGTAATGGATGTTTGGGGATTACCATCCAGCATGACCCATTCCTCCTACCTACTATAACCCAAGTTCTCCAGCCATGTGGTCTGGGTAGGATTGACATTTCTCCTAGCTCCAAGGATGAACTCTGGCTTGGGCCAATAAGCATGTTGCATCCTCCTTTCCCATCGTAACTGGTTCAGAAATGGGCTTATTGGGATGCCTGGGTGGCTTAGTGGTTGAGCACCTGCCTTCTGCCCAGGGTGTGATCCTGGAGTCCTGGGATTGAGTCCCACATCAGGCACCCTGCATGGAGACTGCTTCTGTTTCTGCCTGTCTTTTTCTCTGTGTCTCTCATGAATAAATAAATAGCATCCTAAAAAAAAAAAAGAAAGAAAAAGAAATGGGCTTATGATCTAAGCCAGTCCGATCAGAAGAACCTTACAACTTCTGCTAGAGATTCTGAGATACAGATTCTATTTCTGCTGGATTGAATAAAGAATCATGTAGCTTTGAAAGCTATTGCTAATCATCTTGACACAATGAAGGGAGAGACTACTTTTAAAAAAAAAAGATTTTATTTATTTATTCATGAGAGACACAGAAAGAGAGGGAGAGAGAGGCAGAGACACAGGGAGAGGGAGAAGCAGGCTCCACGCAGGGAGTCCGATGCAGGACTAAATCCCGGGACTCCAGGATCATGCCCTGGGCCAAAGGCAGACACTAAACCACTGAGCCACCCAGGGATCCCAGGAGAGATTGCTTGAGAATGGAGCCAACACCAAAGTAAGTAGATTAAATTAAGCTTAAAAATGGGCAGGAAGATATTAGGTCCTGATCTCAGAAAGTGGGTGCTGGATCAAGCTTTGTCTGAAGTTTCACTCATCCCTGGGCCATTCACTTTCATGAACTAATGAATTCCTCATGTTGTTTGAATTTAGTTTTCTGAAGACTAATATATGGGTTTGGCCTGGTTGATAGGGAATAGACCTTTTTTAACTTTGGCATTTCTTTTAGAGAGGAAGGAAAAAAACTAAAAATATTTTTGTGGTTTTTCTAGTTTGTCGCAGGAACTATGTTAGGCAGGAGAGAGGTGAGGAGGCTCTGGTTCTGCAGTTAGACAAATTTAGTTCAGATCCTCCAAACCCCAGAAGTGAGCCAAACCCCAATCTCAAAGGTGAATAAGTCCAAGGCCTTCAAAACTCTAAGAAGGAGTTTTATCTTTAAAATGCTTTATCTTCTCAGCTGCAAGTAAGACCTCAGTTGTTCATTTGGGAGATTTGGGTTTCACAAATGCATGAAAGCTCCAGGTATTTAGCTTAATACAAAGCTGCTCATAGGGTACATAGATTCCTATGCAGTTCCAGTGCTCACCTTGTACTGAGAGAATTAATCCTTAAAATGAAACTGAATACTAAACAGAAAAATAACAGGTTCATAGAAGCCCTTGTAAGACTCATTTTGGCTTGACGCTTGGTTGGTTCTCTGAAAGCCGATCAGCACATTAATGTTGAGGGATCTACTATTTTACAAATCAGATGAAATCTCACTGCACTAGTTTCCCTGATATCCTGTGGGATAAAAATTGGCCAATTATCTCGTGCCAGGCCATGAAAGTTGGATGTGTTTCTAAACCCATTTTTCTCCCTGGTGAATGGAGATTGGAGTCTGATCAATGATCAGCATCTGTGAAACTAAAGACAGGATATTTAGCGCCATATAGATTTGGATTTATTTATTTCCTCAAGTATGTGACATCAGTGCCAACATTCCTTGTCCCAACCAGGACTCACACCAAGGACAGATATTTCTAATCTGTTGAGTGTTCTCACTAAACCACAAATGTTCATCATATTACTCAAGATAGTGCTCAGGAAAGGCACTCCCTGTTTCTTTTGTGTAGGGTTCTTTTGGTTGTAGGTGATAGAAAATTCAACCCAATTTGATGTACGCAGAAAGGGGAACTGGATAGCTTTTGTAATGGAAGGTGCTGTCTGCAGGTGGGATGGGAATCAGGCCTCGAATGATGTAGCCAGAAGCCTGTTTCCATATCTCAGCTCTCTGTTGCCTTTATTCCAAGCTACCTTAATGGTTCCTACCTTAATGGTTGCAAGGAACTGCTTTTCAACTGCTAACATGTTTGTATCTGGGCACATTTGAAAAGAGCAGCATGGAGATAGGGTTTTCATACCTTATGCTGAAGTTTGATCCTGGGGCAATAATGAAGCTTCGGTGGGCTTAGGGGCTCTGTGTGAAGGACAGTGAGTGAGGCCAATCTGTTCAGGAGGCCCACAAAGAGCAAGGGACTTGGCCAGGCTGAGTTGGAATCAACAGCTGTCCCTACTTTGCTTCTCTTGCCTTTCCAGATCCCAGATTCCCACACTAAGGTCCAGATTCAATGCCACACTGGTTCTCACTCCTGAGCTTGCAGGCCTGGTTTTATTTACCCCAGTTCTTGAGCAAACGTAAAAGAGCTAAGAGATATTTTAACTTCTTGGAATAAAGTCTATTTGGGTTTCTGTTGTTTTAGACTTTCCGGAACACTTCTCCTTATTTTGGTGATAAAAATCTTTCTTTCCTCTTGGGACCCTCTTCCATTTAGTTCAGTTGAAGCTAATACTCTCCCACACAGGAGTGGGCCTCTGACCTTGGTCCACAGAAGTTTGTGTTCCTTTGGTCATAGGGCATGGTTCAGGGAAAGCAGTTACCAGCTGGGGCAATCAGAGGTTCCGGAGCTTCTGAATGAGAAAGCTTGGATTCTCCTTCTTCCCGCTATGCACAGCCATAAATTTGGAGCCAACAGTCACAGTGACCAATTTTGCCAAGGCATGGAGGGAGCCTGTTTGGGAATGAAGCCAGCATACAAGTGAGTGGAGGAGACGGGTAGGGGAGGGGAGACTGGGATTCCTAAATATGGTACCATCTTGATTTTTTTCCCAGTCATGGGACCTAACAAATTCCTTCTTGCACTTACATTGACTTGGGTGTCTATCACTAGCAACTCTAAAAATTCTTGCTAGTTTGGTCATGATTTTCTGATGGCTGACATTGTGACTTGTTGGCCACTCTGATGGCCATCATGGGCATTGATAGCTTGAGTGGATGCAGAAGCAGGAGTTAAAGATGTCATTGGAGGTGAAAGTGACTTATCACACAATATGTTCCCTGGTATTGGCAATTGGAAAAGGGTGAAGCAGTTTTGTGAGCATGGAGGAGGTGGCCCCTCTGCAAGAGGGAACTCTTGGGAACATCTGAGATCTTGCAACAGGGGTGGGGCTGGAATCAGCCTATTAACTCTGTGCCATTTTGCCCGAAGGCTGATGTGTCTTGGAGAAACACCAGGGATATAAGCGATGGCTTAATATGGGGAAAATCTACCATGATGGTTGCTACAGTGATTGCATTAAAACATTAATCTGCTAAGTGTGGAAGGACAATAGGGTGGGTTATATGGGGAATCAGAAAACTTCTGGGTTGGAATTCACCTTCAATAAAGAGTAGAGGTGCAGAGGTTTGTTTTGGGGGCCATAGAACTGTCATAAGACAGTGGGTGATGTTTTGTACAGCCCATATGCGAGTCTTTGTCATCTCATCCAGCACTGAGAGGCTCCTAATTGTGTCCTCAGGGAATGAGGGTGGAGAATAAAGTAGAAGGAGTCATTTCAAGGGATTCTGACAATGCTGGAGGACCAGGGCCAATAATGCTGGTATCAGCATATCCAGGGTGGATTTGTGAGCAGTCGAGGCTGGGATGGGAAACATTCCTGATAGAGCGGAAGCTGAAGTGTGAAGGGGACTCGTTCATGGGCACACCCAAAGTGCTCTAGTGACTTCAGAAATGTTTGAGGGATTGTGTAGGGGAACAGAGTTCTAGCAATTTCTTTACTAGGATTAGCCTTAGAGAAACACTGAAGACACAGTTGCTTCTCCTCTTCTGATCCTTCTGTTTAACTCTTGTGCTGGGCCTCAAGTCTCTCTACAAACCTCTTTGCCCTCCAACTGGCTCCCCTGGGTCCTGAAGCCCAAGGGATCCTCCTCACTGGTAGACACACTAGGGGGGCTCCAATCCCAGGGAAAGGGCCTGGGCATTAATGGCAATAACATTTTTTTGGTGATGAAGGCATGGTGGTGGAGGTATGTTTTTAAATGAGAGAACTTTGAGTATCCTCAGCTTGTCCACCATTCTGCTCTGGCACAAAACCACCCTTTGTCTTATTCTTCTATTTGAAGTGATATGTCAAATGCCAAAACACACCCAGTTTGGAAACGAATAATATTTACTGCCAAATGCGAAACCAAATTCCTTTGGAACACATGCATAGGTTATGATTCTCTCCTCAGGCAATGGAAGAGTGATTAAGTAGATATTTGCCTACAAAATCAGATGACAGTTCAATCTTTGGGATCTTGGATTCCCCAAACCCACCTATTAAACTGAGAGAGGGTGCATGCCTGTCTCTGAGATCATGGCCTACAACTTGAAAGTTGGCCTTTCTAAAAGAGTTGTAAATTAAAGCAATTCCATGGCAAGCGTAAGCTCATACCAAAGCTCTGGGTTTTGGTGACACAGGGTCTATGTTTGCCATTTGGGAAGATCTGTGGGGTTTATATATGGTAACCATAGGGCCACTTATGCGGATAAAAAACAAATGCCATGTCTGGAAACTCCTAAAACATCCAACGTGTCTGATTGCCATAGATAATATCTGGGAAGTGTCCACATCCAATATTCAGACAGCAATATCCAAGCAATAGCCAAGTTTTATTGTCATTTATTTCTGTGACCTGCCAAGAGCATAGGAGGTGATGATGCTAAGAAACATCTATAAAGCAGGATCATACCTCTGTCTTCCAAATGAGAGGGGTCGGATTGCAAAAATGATCAATTAGTTATCTGGGTCCATGAGTTTGATGCAATTCAATTGTAAGTTCCAGAGGAGACAATTCTTTTTTTGATGTCTCAGTTGGACAACAGAGGTAGGTTAAAAATCCAATGGCCATTCCTGTTCCTTGTTGGAGTGGGTTTATTTCAATACTTCTTCAATAAATGTTAGCTCATGTGGTTAGTACATCATAGGGGCTAAGGCCCCAGTGGAGAAAATATGAGCATTAGAGTCTGAAACCTGCATCTGGATCTGGGCTCTACCACTTACTTACTGTGTGACCTTAGGCAAGTTTCTTAACCACTCTGAGCTTTAGCTCTTCATTTTGTATTATGGATGTAATTCTAGTCCAACAGAGAGCATTATTTCCTGAAAGCAAGTAATTAGTTTGTGCCCCAAATAAAAGAGTCATCAAGAAGAAAAGGGTGTGGGGAAGGTACAGAAGAAAGCTCACATTCCATTGAGCTTGGTGGATGGGTCCTGTTATCTATTTACATTTCACATAGCCTTTTCTAACACAAATCCTCAAACTGGGTGAGGATTTCTGTGCTTTAAACTTCTGGAGATGCTTATTCTTTTGATATATCTTCTGAAAAGCAAAGAAAATCCTTTTTGTTGCTTTGTCCTGGGCCAGGGATAGTGGCTTGGGGAGAGGGGCTGGGTCATGACAAAGTAGATTGGGCTGAGATCTAGTGTTTGTAGGGCATGGGGGTGCTTCATTCTCCTGAAATATTTGTGTGCATTTCTGCTCTAAGCTTGCTCAGGGTTAAGACAACTCTCCTTGGCTAGAGTGATGGTGTTAAATAATGCCCAGGAAGCTGGAGAGAAGAGAGAGTGGATAGGGCAGGGGAAGAAAAGGAGAACCCTACGTCCAAGTCCATTTTGTAGCCAGTGAAATCTTCAAAACAGATGAACGATAGTGTCATTAACTAACCAGATGGAGTCCTTAGGGGATGTCCTTTAAAAAGCATTCTTCTTATTGTAACCCAAATTTACTTTTAGAAGTCTGTTTTCTATCACATTTTCTATTAACTGGTTGGAAATTTTGGGGGGAAATGTCTCCTGAAGATTTTGCATCCAATGCTCTCTTCTGGTCAGGAACTGCATAGTGTGACAGACACAAGGGATCCTCTTTCCAAATGTGCCTTTCATGTGCTTTGTAGTCTTGGACACTCCCTCTCCCTCTCTGAGCCTTAGTTTTCCCATGTGTACCATGAAGATCTTGACCTAGAGAATGTGGTTCAAAATTTTTTTAAAAAATTATTTGCAAGGAATATAAATGAAAATTCTTGGAAATGAGTTTACTATGAAAAAGGTAAAAGCTGCTCTGTGTCCTTAAGAGTGGGTCCCTTGGTATCCCCAGTTAAACTCCTGGATCTCCATTCGAAACTGAACAAATTGAACTGCAGATTTCAATTTGAAAACCACAGAATGGAGGATCTTCAACATCATGTTCAGCCCCATCGTTCTGAGGACACGTGTCCTCTGGTGCATACCAAGCCTCGAGGCAGGAGATCAGGAGAGGTTTAGGACTGAAGTTCCCTGAACATGGAGGCAGATGCTAGCTGCTCAGTGGAGGCAGGAACAGTAATCCTCAGCGCAGATGGATCACTATGAAGAGGGGCTGGAAGGTCACATGGGTTCTCATGACCAAGAAGTGGAAGCCCCCGTCCAGGTGGCTGCTGTGGGGACAGGATCAAGTCTTCACTGTCTGGCTGCCATTCGGCTGGAGGTAGCTGGCAAATGGTCAGCTGGTGTGGGATCAGGCCATAACCAGGGTTTGCTCAGCCAGGGACACTCCAGAAAGATGCTTTTGGGTCATCCTGTTTATACTCTTCCTCTGAGTCCACTGACTCTGTGCCTGGGCCATTTAAAAATGAAACAGGCAGCCTGTGGGAATAAGTGGAGAATGCTTCACCTTCGTCTCTCCCAGGACACATGCCAGCATCTGCGAGGTCCAGCTTCATCCCAAAGCCCTCCCTGACAGTGACATCTCCTGAGCCAGACAGCCCTGCGCTCACTTAGTCTAATCGCTGCTGAGCCCACCCATGGGCCCTGGATTGCCCTAGTTCCCAAGGCAGGGCAAGGGTGCAACAGTGTCTCCCATAGAGTGTTTCATGGAACTATAGCTCCACCGGAGATCAGTAAGTACTCCATGAGAAATGAATAGCATGTCCAAATGAACTTGGGAAATGCTGCATGAAACAGATTTCTTCATTATGGAACATCTCACAGTTTGGGAACTTTAAGAGGCAGGCGTATATGGGCTTTCTAAATGGTCTTGTTTCAGCCCCACCGTCACTGACTCCTTTTGTTTTCATGTAGTACCTGGTCCATGGAACTGCTTTTGGGAACTGCTGGGTCAGAGTGTTAGTCAATTATCTCCACACTCCTATTCAGTGATGCTTAGAATGAACTCCCAGTCCTGTTATTTAGGAGTTGTTGGCCAAGCTGTGATCACCAAATTGCTTAGTTCATTTGTTCAACCAAAGTTTTCTGAGTATCACAACGTGTCAGGCCCTGAGTTGGTGCTGGGATGACAGAGAAGCATGAGTTGCACATTTCCTGCCTTCTGGAGTTCATAGCCTCCCAAGGCCACAAAATAAGCAAATAGTTGCAAACGTAGCAGGATAGACTCTCAGCTGGGGAGATGCACTCAGCGCCGGAATATCTTCAGCACCAAGCCTAGTGTCTGGGACCCACTAGGTGCTCTTATCAGCTTGGATTGCCTTTAGCTGTGAGTAACAGACAATCATCAAATAGTTTACACAAGAGTTTATTTCTCCCACTGTGGTAGGATGAATAATGGCCCTCAAAGATGTCTTCATCCTAATCCCTGGAACCTGTGAATGTGTTACCTTAAATGGCAAAAGAAACTTTGCAGATATGATGAAGTTAAAAGTTCTTGAGATGGGAAGGTTATCCCAAATTATCCTGAGGTCTTTGATGTACTCCAATGTGACCCGATGTCTTAAAAGACTCATAAGGGTCCTTGAAGAGGGAGGAGCAGGAGTAAGAGAGAAGACAGGGTAATGAGGGAGGCAGTGTGTTGCTATGTGCTCTGGCCACCACCACCAGCTGGGGAGCACCAGTGGCCATAGAAGCTGAAAAGGCTAACAGAGGGAACCTGCCCTGCCAACACCTTGTCTTCAGCCCCCTGAAGCTAATTTTAGACTTCTTCTCTCCAGAACTGTATGAGAATAAATTTGCTGTTTGAAATCACTAAGGTTATGGTAATTTATTACAGCAGCAATAGGAAGCTAATACTTCCCCTCAACCAAATGTGCAGAAGTAGGCAAACCAGGGAGCGCACAGGTGCTTGAGAAAGTCATCGGGGTCCTGGCTCCTCCAGCTGCACCACCCTTGCATATGGCATCCTTTCTCATGGGAGTAAGAAATGCATATCTCTGGGCATCATGTCCATTTTCTAGGCAGGAAGGAGAGGAAGGGCCAAAGGAAATGAAAAAAAAATTTTTGTAGAAGACTTATTTTTCCCCCATTCAAGGAAAGAAACACTTCCCAGAGAGTGCTCCCTACTTCTCATTGGCCAGAATTATGTCACACAGTTACCTCTACTTGTAAGAAAGGAAGCCTGGGAAAGTTAGTTGCTGTTGTTGTTGTTGTTGTTGTTGTTGTTTTAACTGTGCATATTACTTTCCAGAACACATTGGGATTCAGTTGGTAAGGAAGAAGGTAAGAAAGGATATTGGGAAGGCAAATAGCCTCGTATCTGCTTCAAAGCTCCATAAATATTTGTTGGAGAACTAACTGAACACTGAAAGGAGGGAAGGTTGCAGTAAAGTTGTAGATCTGTTAGTCCAGGCAGGAAGGGGGTGTCTGAACTATAGCAGGGATGTGGGGGATGGGGAGAAGGAGGGGCTATATACGAGAGAGAATTCAGATCCCCTGAGTGGAGAGTCAGTGAAGATACCCACACTCTGACTCTGGTAGCTTGGTGGATGGCAGTGCAGTTTACCAGGACATGGAATACAGGATGGAATACAGGAGGATGTAGTGTGCTTGGATTCGAATACGGGATGGGGAGAAGTCTTGGCTGTCCTGAGTTCAAGGTGTCGGAGGTCTAGTCCTACTTCTCAGGGCTGTTTTGCTCAGAACCCACAATGAGCCAAGACAATCTCTGGCTGAGCACATGCAGATGCTGGGTGACAGTTCTTTCTGCTTTCTCTGCTCACCCCTTTCCTGTATCTACCTCTTAGAGGGATTCAATCACAGGGCCTTATTTAATCCTCCTGCCTGGGTCCTGGTCACCCCTGTAGACCTGAGCCCCACCCTGGATCCGGCCATCTTACAGACCATGCTCTGGTTAAAGCATCTTGGCGGGGTCCTGGTGTCCTGCCAAGCTCCAGACGGGGCCCTTCAACTCACTGACTCACTGGCAGAGATCTTGCTGCATCTGGTCAACTTTTGTTTTTGTTTTTGTCTTTTCAGGGGAGCCGGGGGAGGAAGAGCCTCTGCTTATGGTGTTCCTAAGCACTTAGTCACTGCCTGGAGTCCTCTGCTTCAACTTGCTGTGTCCCATCTGCACAACTGGTCATTCAGGTATCTCTGGACTTCTTCTAGGGTTAGGACTAATGCTGTTTTACAGCAGTTTGGATACTAGACACTATGGCTGTACATTTGGGGTTGGTCTTTGGAGCTCTCTATTCTCTATTCTTTTTGCACTTGGGTGAATGTTTTGGGTCTTTCGTTGTGTGGCAAAGATCGCAAGTGCTCACTGGTGCCCATGTTCTTCCTGGACAGTTGGCCAGACTACACTTTATGGACTCCCTTGCAGCTAGGAATGCCTGTGTGGCTGAACACAAATGAGGGATGTGACTTCCAGGCTGGTCATAAGTCCCTCTGTATGAAGAGGCTTTCTCCAGGAGGGATTCAGGAGAGGACCCCATGGCCCTAGGGAACTGAGGAGTCACAGGATGGAAGGAGCTTAAGTCCCTGAACCATGTGTGGAAGAATGCCTACTGAAGGCCTGCACCAAACCACTATGTGGCAGGTGAGAAACTTCTGTCACGTTCAGCTACTAAAGATTTAGGGTTGTTTGTTACAGCAGCTGCTGTTATACACCTACCCAATACAATCTGATTTCTTTCCTTCTGAAAGGAAGTATATCATAGTGGTTAAGAGCAGCTTTTTGAACAAGACCAAAAAGTTCGAAACCCAGCTCTGTGGCTTACTGGTTGTGGGACCCGAGGTAAATTACCTCTCTTCTCTGCACTCTACTTGTTCATCCTTAAAATGGGCATAATAGTAGCACCAACTGCTTAGAGTTACCGTGTGGATTAAAGTGAAAACATATGTAGTGTGCTTGGATTCATATCTGGCACATAGTAGTTTCAGTGTAAGGATTACTTATTGCTTTCCCCTATCAACTTCAAGTTTTAGTGATCTCAGGCCTATTGAAAGGGCCAGCCAGACCCCCGGTATCCATTCCACCCCTTCTGGATAGTTTGTTCTTGAATAATCCCAGGGATTATGACCACTGCCACTCACATTAATATTTAGCTACACACCTTATTTTAGGCTCATTGTATTTTTTTATGTTAGGTTTTATCTCTGTTTTTGCCATGTCCCCAATTAGATTGAAAGCCCTTTGAAAGCAGAAACCATATCACATGGTGTTATGCATTCAGAACAACAGCACTGAGTAGATAGTAGGCTCTGACAAAACTTGTATTTTAAAAACTAGATACGTTCTTATCACAAAACAACGCCACGCCCATTCATCTTAACACTTTTACAGGACATTATAGACAACAATAAAAGATATAAAATACAACTACAATCTAGTATCCTTCCCATAGCACATAGCAGCTCTTAATGGGTTATACAGAAGCTTTTCACAGTGCATAAACTAGACGTTAATGATTATCAAGCACTAACAAGTTCCCAAAGGCTGTAATGAAAGCTTTATTAAATTGTCTTTTTTAATATTCAGAACAACTATAGGTCCTACTACTTTTCTCACTTTGCAGACGGGAAAATGGCCTGTAAGAGAGATTAAGCAATGAGTTTAGAGTCACATAACTAATAATCATAAGATCTGGCATTGAAGCAGAGCTCTAGTTGCAAAGGCTCTGCTCTGTACAGTAATTTTCTGGTCCATTCTTTCCCACACAGTCTGTTGAGTGGCCCAGGGCATCAGCGGGCTTTACCATGCAGGCTCTGCCAGCAGAGGCACGCAGCCCTACCTGTATTCCACGCCCGGGGAAGGACCCCACCTGCTCAGGGCTGCAACCGACTCTGCAGATTCCGTGTGCCTGTGCGTGTGTGCCAAGACAGATGTGAAACCTTTGGTTGGCAGATTAGCATCTCAGACTCAAATCCGCCCCCGCATCTCGGGCCCAACTCCCGGCTGCTCCCGGTGCTGAGGTGGGGCCGGCAGGAAGCCAGACAGGAGCACAGTGTTCACCGCCCATCGGGTATTGTCTGACACCTGCGTGGGATTAAGGAGTGAGCCTTCAGGCTCCGAGGGACGCTCCCTCAGCGGGGAATGACAATGAAGTCAGCGAATTATCAGAACTTCAAGCGAGGGAGAGAGACCTCACAGGCGATTCTGAAGGCTGCGGGGATCTGTGCTCAAAGGGGTTGTTGGTGGGAGCAGTGAGAAGTCTCAACCAGGTCTGCAAAGCTGAAAAATACACAGGCTTCAACAGCTGCAAGGTCCCACTCACCGGGACGTCCTCCAGAGCCTTCCACTCAGGGCCCATCCCAGATTATACCGGGACATGGAATACTGAGGTCATACTGATGACAGTGATGCTGAGGAGCACTGCTCTTTGAGCCTTTACTAGTGCTCTGCTACACACTTTATCTGTGCATGTCACATTTAACACGACAAACATGAGGAAGGGATATATATTTTTATCCTTTTTACAAATGAGGAAACAGACACAGGGCAAGAATTGTCCAGGCTTACTTACATGGTTCAGTGGGTATGGGGCTGGGTTCCACCCCAAGTTTCTCTAATCTTCCATCAGCTTTGGTCCGAGGGTCCAGTGGTCAGTGAATTGTGACAGTGGCTTGGCTAGGAGAAGGAACACAAGCTTCAACACCACCCAGGTCTGGATTCAAATCCTAGCCTCACCACTTACTGGCTGTGACTCCTTGGACAAGTTAGCCTCACCTCCTCGAGCTCTGGTTCCTGATCTGTGAGGTGGGAATGACAGCACCAACCTCTGAACACTTGTGCAGACAACTGAGAGAATGCCCAATGAGCAGTAGCTGGAAATACTACTTTTTCTGGGACATTGACCTCTATAATCTAGGGCTTCTGTCCTTCTATTATTAATGCAGTCATTTACTCATTATGACTCATTCATTAGACGTTTACTGAGCACCTTGTACATTCTAGAAATCATTTTTTTTGCTGAAGATATGTTTCATGTGTTGACCAGGTCTTTTGGTTAGGAGGGTTTAAGTCCGCATTAAGTTGGGTTAAACCCAACTACAATGGCTTAACCAAAGAAGGGGTTATTTCCCTCCCATAACCAATGATGTTTGGAAGGGGGGAGTGTGAGGTAGGGTGCAGAAGCCACATGATCCCGTCAGGGCCCCAGGGTCTGCGCACCATTCCTCCACCAGCTCTGGTAAAGCCTTCATCCTTGTGGTTGAGAGATGACTCCTCTACTTGCTGTTCTTTGACTACATCCTAGAAAGAAGATACATTTTTTTCATTAGATTTTAAAATTTTATTTATTCATGAGAGGCACACAGAGAGAGGCAGAGACATAGGTAGAGGGAGAAGCAGGCTCCCTGAAGGGAGTCTAATGTGGGACTGGATCCCAGGACCCCAGGATCATGACCTGAGCTGAAGGAAGACCTCAACCACTGAGCCACCCGGTGCCCAGAAGAAGACACACTTAACTTATATCAAAAGGACAAAAAACTTCCCTGGCTATCACCAACAGACTTCTGGTTAATGGTCATTGGCTGGAATTGTATCCTGTGATTACCTCAGTCTGCCATTCCAAATAAAGTTGGGGTCCTGTTAGTGAAGAAGACGGGAGCAGACTTGGGGGAAGTGAGTGGCTGTGACCCCAGCTGAGATGCTATTGAATAATAAAAGAGACTTTAAAGTAAGTTGAGACAACTTGCCAAGCACATTGGTGCTTTTACTTGGGTTACTGTATTTCATATCTCTAGATTCTCACAACAACTGGGTGGAGGAGACAGCTTCCATGGGATAGCCACACGATCCCGCCAGGGCCCCAGGATCTGCGCACCATTCCTTCTGCACACGTCCCATCCCTACTGATAGTGAGGGCTCCAGGAAGGCCAGGCCTTTGGTCCATAGCCAGTGGGGGCTAGCTGAGTCTCCTTCCTTCATTTCCCCTTCTCCACTGTGGTATGGCTGGAAAAAGTACAGGGTGCTCAGTGAGGGAAGAATGCAGAGGGTGGAGGAATATGGAGGGATATGTGGTCAGAAAGAGGTGTGAAGGCCCTTGTGGACAGTAGGGAAGATCATGGGCTTTGGAGGTTGGCTGCCCAACTTCTTATCCTGGCTCTGTACTATTTGTGTGATCCTGGCAAGTTTGTAACCTTTAAAATACAGATAATAGTAGTGGGAATTTGAATAAGTTAATAATACATGAATAGATCCTGGCATAAAGAGAGCACACTATTAATATTAGTAATTATCTTGTCAAGGAGCATGGATTATTTCCTAAAGACAATGTTATAGGGCAGTGGTTGGTGGACTATGGCAAGACAGCCAAATCTGACCCTCAGCTTGTTTTTATAAATAAAGTGTTATTGGACCACATTTGTGACCATTAATTTACATATTGTCTAAGACTGTTTTCATGCTAAGTGGCAGAACTGAGTAGTTGCAAGTGAGACCTTATGCCCTGCAAAGCCTAAAATATTAACTTTCTGGCTGTTCACAAAACAAGCTTGCTAAGCCCTATTCTAGTGAAACATGCAATGCTACTTTAACTTTGGGACTCAAAAAGACCAAAAGTCAAAATTCCTTTTATCTGCTTGCTATCTATATGATCTTGGGCAAGATACAGCTTTTTAGAAGATCACTTTCTTCAACTGCAAAATCGGGAATGGTCTTGTCTTCTTTCAAAGGATGTTGTAGGATTACATACAATAGAGATGGAGCACCTGGTTTCCAGTAGGTGCACAATAAATAGAACCTGTTTTTAATTTTTGTGGAAGGATTTCAGGCAGAGATTGGTGTAATCAGATGTGCATTTACAAAAACACCTTGGAAGCTGCATGGGTTTGCACCTTGGAAGCTGCATGAGTTTGGGATCAAGGTGTCAGCAGGGTTGGTCCCTTCTGACGACTACAGGGGAGAATCTGTTCTGTGCCTGTCCCCTGGATATGGTGTTAACTGGCAACCTTTGATGTTGCTTGTCCTGTAGACACAATCATCCCTCTCTCTGCCACCTTCCTTACGTGGTATTCTCCCTGTGGGCATGCCTGACACTGTCCAGTTTGCTTCTTTTCATAAGCAGATTAGGACTCACCCTGGTGACCTCATCTTAAACTTGGTCATCTGCAAAGACCCTACTTCCAAATAAGGTCATGTTTACAAGTCATGGGGGTTAGAACTTCAAGATCTTTTGGCACAATTCACACAATTTTTGATACAATTCAACCCATAACAGAGGGGCAGTTTTGGCATAGGCAAAATTGGTGGTTGGACGACCTCAAGAAAGTCCTTTGAATGCCCAAGGAAGTCAGAGGTGGTCAGATGAGAAGGTGACAAGTGTTGGAAAAGCATCAGGAACTAGGGTCAAGATTGAACTTAGTGACTAAATATGGAGGGGAAGAGGAGGAGTGACCATGACATTGAGACTACTCACTTGGCCAGTGGCTGAATAAATGAAGCCCTTATTAACATCGAGAGAAAGCACTTGTTTAGAAAAGAGCAAAGGATGATGTGTCCATTAAGCAGGAGTGTGGTTATATGCAGACAAGAAAATGGAACCCCAATGAAAAGGAGCAAGAGTGAAAGAATATAACATTTGCTGAACAGGTAGTGTGCTACCTGTGATTCTGGGGCAAAAAATAGTACCTTAGTGAGAAGAGGCGTGATTAGTAACTCAATGGTGTGGTAAAATCACCCAGAACTGGAGTGGACAAACTTGGGGGAGGAATGGAAGTCAAGAGACTGGTTGGATGTCTTCTGACATCATGTCCCTGAACTTCTCTCTAATATCCATATTTAGGCATTAGCTCTACTTCCCTCTCAACAGCTGTCATTCTGCACTTGTCAGGAACTGCCCTCAATCCTGCCCAAATGCTTCCTGTTATGCCAGGTGATCACACCTGCTGGAACCAGGCCAGCCCCACGTGTTGATTGGTTCCTGCCCAGACAAAAAATGCATCAGAAGTTTCCTGGTGAGGGAACACTTTTCTTTTTCTTAAGTAAAAGCCCAGTCTCTCATTTCTCAGCATCTCTGTCTGTACAATTGGGATAAAAATATCCACTACATGGAGTAAAATGCAGGATTAAATGAGACAATGCAGACAAAGCCTGAGCACAGAGCTGGGCACACTGTAGGTGTTGAATACACATCAGCTCTTTTTTATTGTTCTTTCTGCTGCTTTGAGTTGGTTTCTTTTGCTCTGGGTACCTCTTTCACACTGCTACCAGAAAGATCTTCTTTAAAAGTCAGTCTAAGGGATATTCTTTCTGTACTTGCTCCCCAATGCCTAAGGAATAAGATCCAATGAACTCGGGGTGGCTGTCTACCTTCCTCTCCTGCCTCATCACCCACCGCCAAGCATCTCCTGAGACCCTCTGCGCCATCCTCACAAGACTTATTTGACTGTCGAGTGATTCCATCAAGACTTGTCACCCCTCTGTGTCCTCTCCTGCTCTCCTCTGTTTCCCTTACCTGGTAACACCTAGAAATCCTTCAAGACTCAGACCAACCATGGCTCCTCAATCCTCAAGGTCACCTTTGGCCACTCCCAGGCAAAGTGATATTCTCCACCTTTACAATTTTTGTTTCCATTTTTGAGCCCTAACCATATGACTTGTAACCACCTGGTTGCCCATATGAAACCAGCAATGTGGGTGCAGGACAGATGTTATTTTCACTTGGTAAGCCCTCAACATTTTTTTGCAATTGATGCAGGTGTGCATTGCTGCTTTCTGTTGGGAGCTCTTCTGTTCAATACTTCATCTAGGAGTTCATAAAATCTGGTATCATTGGTGACTAAAACAGACACACAATCTGCCCTCATGGGGCTCACAATCTGATTTCTTGTCCATATCTCATATGATTCAACAACAAAAAAGGTTTTTCCACTTTTGTTTTGGGGAGTCTGTGTTATCTATATTATCAAAATGATAGTTTCCCCTTTTACTTTCCAAACATGAAACTACCTTATAATATTGAATTTATGTTTCCAAACTACACACACCACTCTTTCAATCCTTACTCACATGAGCTTATTTAATTTTAGTTTTTACAAACCTAAGTTAAATACAGGTCTCTAGTTTAAAAAGCTAGTCCTCTGTCTCACCTCTTGTCCATCTAAGACCCTTCCTTACCTTTGTTTTGTCATTTCATATTGTTTTGCTAAATGTTGTTTATACTGCTATTCTTGACTCGTCATTTTGAATGTCATCTTGACTTTCTAGTAAGGAAGTGAAGATTAGCATTCTTTCATGTGACCTTCCTCTCAATACAGTGATGGGATAGTGCATGCTAACTAAATAACTACTCAGTATTTACATGTTTGGAAGCCATTAAACTCAGTTTTCCAACCCACCTGCTGATACTCTCTGTTCTGTGATGCTGGAGCTGGTACTTTGCAAAGTACATTTTCTCCCTGAGCAGCTGGTAAGGGAGGTACAGCACCAGCTAGCACAACCACTTTGCCCAGGTCCATGGAGGACTCCTTCTGATCTGCTTGCTTCTGTTCACACCAACCCTTTGCTCAGTAGTCCAGCCCTGTCAATTTTTGCATATGTGATTTGAGAGTCTACCTTTATCACATACTAGATTCCCAAATGTACCTGGATCTATTTCTGGGTTTCCAACTGTATTCCATTATTTGATTCATGTGTCCGTCCTATGTTGTTTTAATTATCCTGGCCTTAGAGTATGTTTCAACATCTGGTAGGGCTAGTTCCCCCTGACGTTTCCCTTTTTTAGTGTTTCCTGGCTCTTCTTCCATGTTTGCTTTTCCATTGAACTTTTTTAGTCCTACAGGTGTGGATGATTCCGATAAGGTTAGTAATGAAGAAAGACAACTTTCTGAGTGAGTTCACTGCCCTACTGCAACCAACGGCAAACAATAGGCGTCTCTTTATCATGAAAGCTACTCATCAATGGATTTACATGGCTGGTGATCTAGCTGTCCTATCCCACTGTGCAGGGTCTGTGGCAAACAAACCACAAATGCAATGACAGCTTCAGGAAAATATGACTTTTAGCTACAAATCACAGCCCTTTGGAAAGGAAAAGTCCTGATAATTTTAAATAGCTATTGCAATCTCAAAACAAACAGGGTAAGTGCTTAGCTAAAAAGGTCACATTTAGGTTTGGGGAGCAAGTTACTTAGTAGCAGAACCTACTGTCCCCAAGGGAGAAGTCACATAATTGGTAAAAATCTAATTATGCTAGTCAAATTAAAATGGGCAAAACAGTAGGGTAATATATAGGAGGAAAAATGGAAAAGCTTCTACTTTCAACCCATTTAATTAGTCTGTGTGCATCCATGACATGTCATGTGATGATAAAGAGGTTAGTGTAATAAATGGTAAAACAATAGCTTCTCTGTCCAAATTAATGAGTCAACAGATTTCACCAATAAATGTCATGATGTAGTATTTGTAAGATTTGTAAATGATGATGAAATTCAGGGAAATTTTTACTGCTACCAAAAAAAATTGCCTGAAACAAGCAAAATCTATCTGTATTTAATATTTTGTCTTTGTATCTAGAAATAGAAAGTCTGTCTTGGAGGAGCTGTGTTGGTGGCAGTACTGCTGGTGACCCATCCGTGGTTGGTTGGCTCCATGGCAGATTTCTACATACAGAAATTTGGTGACTTGGCTTGGTTTCCATAGACAGACATTTGGTGGCTTGGCACAACAGGTGTTTGAGCCAAAAGGCGAGTGGCAAGGATACTTTCAAGAAAGCATTCAGTCAGATTTGAGGCCTTTGAAGGTAAAGAGTGGTCAGAAATTAGCCCACCTAGAAGACAGTGTTCATCACATGGGCTGAGGGAGGAAGTCTTAGCAGGGCCTGAGGAGGAATGTTTTGACTGCAAATGGTGAGATTCTTGGGAAAAATCCTGTTGCAAAAGGAAACCTTGACACATATCCGGTGCTACTTGGGCTTGCATGAGAGAGAAGTTATCAGCATTCCTCAAATCTTAACATAAACCATGTAGAAGATCTGTAGGACCAAACTGAACAGTATTTTCCCCTTTTCAACACGTATCCCTGTTGAATGAGGGACCCTTTTTCTGAATCTTCTGCTTAGCCCAAAAACTTGACTTTGACAGAGGAGAAAGCACTCCATGGCAGGCAGATTATACATTCAAGATAAGGTTTCCTGATCCATCCCTCCCAAGTTCTGGTTTCTGTGAAGAAAGTACCTGGCTTTGTGTGGGAAACCAAGGGCCCCATTTGCTGCAATCTTCAGCTTCCCATGTGTGTGACCAAGCTGTTCCTTGTTTAACATCCATCAAAATCAAGGGCAGGAATGGTCTCACCTCAGTGGGAAATAAAATTTGCATGAGCTTATCACAAGTTTGACCAGTAACTGAGTATTTATGCAGTAAAGAAGTAACACGGAGATCACACTCCAAAGATAAATTTTATTTTTGGTTTCCAACATAAAATTTTGTACACACACGCAGGCCTAAAAGAAACCAAAAAACAAACCCGTGTGTAATTATTTTGGAACAGCTAGGCCTGTAGTTAAGCCTGTTTACATTTGTAAGAAAATGTTTTTTCAAAGTCTTATGTACTTTGTCTTAGGCTATATTTTTATTCATATTGCTTTGGTTCATGATTTCTGTAGCTTTCCTGCTCAACAGCACCAATCTATCTTCATGTTTCAAATGGTACTTATTAAACTAATTTACAACCTTTATTTAGATTAACTATATCGATCTACCTATAGAAAAATTATATCCCATTTGCCTTAAGCCAACTGCTTAACAGAAATATAGTGTGTTCTCCTTACGAGTTTTAAAAATTTGTAAAAAGAAAGATTAGTTTTATGAAATGTAAGTTAAGTGTAATTGCCTTTTCTCCTGAGTAAAGTTTAGTTTAGAAAGTAGTTCTTGGTTTTAAGAAAGTGGATTAAAGCCACTCTTGCACCTGCCATATACCACATACCAGATCCATTAGCATCTTGTATACTAGACATTTATTATATATAGTAATTGTTTTTGTTTGTTTGTTTTTATATATAGTAATTTTTAAGATCCTTGAGGCCTGAAAATTATTTCAAGGGTTAGAGAAAAGGGAGTCTGGAGGCTGATTGGTCCATTTCATGGGAGACCCTCTCTCCGTCTCGCGCCCTGGGTACCTGAGTGGGGGAGGCAGGGCCGCAGGGTCTCAGGCTCCTGTTATGTGCATGTTCCACCAGCCCCATCTCCAGCCTAGGTTCACTTCTCACCTCCTGCTGTATCTGCTTCTCCACTTCCAGAGACATCCCAGGGCTGTCAGTCACGAATTAGCCTGCCTCTGGTTGCCTGCTGCCTCTGCCTCTGCTGGGCCTTCCACACTTCGGCATGGATGGGCAGCCCTGGGAGAGAAACACTGAAGACTGAAGTGGGTGAGGCAACAGTGACTCGGCTACCTTTGGGCCACTGCTGGCCTTCAGCTCTCTCCCAGAGCTCTTCCTCTTCTCACTTTCCTCATTCTTTGCCTTCTCCCAGGTTCCTCGGGCCATGCCAACCCCTTCTTCCCACTGTCCCTCCTCCCCAAAGCAGCCAGTGTCCTGTCACTTACTTCTGGAGTAGCTTATCTCATTTGAGGATGATGCAGGTCCTTTCCATCTCTGGGTCCTTATTTGCCACTTGTCCTGTGACAAGCCCTGGGTAAGTCATATTAATAGACAGTGACTCACAGCACAACACAATGAGACAGCCACTAGAACCCACTTAACAGAGAAGATAGCAAAGCCCTGATTCCAGGTGGTGCGAGTCATCTAATCAGTATGGCTTCTTTGAGGTGGTGGTGATGATGGTCCTGGGTCTACCACTCGCCAGTCCCCTTGTAGAGATTGTTTGTTTAAACTTCTCATACCTCTGTGAAGTGGATATTCTCTATTTTGCAGCCGAGGAAACGGAAACTCAGAGGTGTGAGTTGACTTGCCTCAGGCCTCACTTGGCAGAGCCAAGACTGGTAGGGAAGTCTGATGTGTAAGTCCATGTTTTTCACCCGGCCTATTGCCTTGACTTTAGCTATTTTCTGAGCAGTTTTCAGTGAGAAGGGACTTTTTTTCCCCCCCAACTGTCCATTATGTTTCTATTTAGTTTCTTAACAACTATTTCTTTTTTTTTTTTTTTTTAATTTTTTTTTTTTTTTTTTTTAACAACTATTTCTATTTAGGTTTCTTTTTGACCATCGGAGGCAATTTCTGTCTCCAAGTGTACTCAGTTGAATCATCCCTTTATGGATGCAGCACATTGGCTCATGGATGGATTGGCTGTGGTTTCCTTCATCCCTGCCAAACCCTTCCCTGGTGCCCAGTAAGCAAGAGCTGCCTGTGTTTGTACCATGCACAGACCTAATTAGTGGCTTTAATCAATCAGTACATCAAGTGCCTTCCTTTTTCTGCTCTTGAATTTCTCAATGTGCCTGCAGCGTGGTTCTCCATGATGCGTGGTGGTGCTGTCCACCAGGTGGGTCCCAGATCATGTGCCAATTCAGCCCTTGTGCGCAGAACGAGTGGCACATGTTAGTGTTTTTCAGAGAAGCCCAGACATTCTGTTTGTTGCTCTCTGGACCATGTGATTCTAGAATAAGTGTCTCAGATAATGTGTTCTGGTTGCAAAGGGGAGAGATATAATATTAATTGGGTAGAATTCTCAAGCCAAACATCACACTAGCCATTGGACATACATTATTTCATTTAACCATACAGCACTTCAAGAGAGAGGCAGCACTGAAGTCATTTATTCATTCATCATGTATTCATGATCAAAAGCACAGTATGATCCAGGTCTGTGTTAGGTTGCCAAATGCTGTGGGTACAGAAGCAAATAAGAAGGAGAAAATTTCTGTCCTCATGAAACATGTTGTTGCAGGAACTCATAAACATTGAAGCAAATAATTACAATTGGTGTACTTGGTTAGTGTTAGTGTTAGCACTGCAGACTATAGCTCCATTACCATGCTCACAACTGCTCAGATGCTCTGCTAATCCCATTAGTGGCATTGCTCAGATATTCCCTCTAAGATCTTTAAGAAGCCTGAAATAACAAAACTCTATCTTCTCCTGAGGTGAGAGACTTAGGGAGTTAAGTTACTTGCCCAAGTTCCCATTAGCAGAGCTGTTCTGAAAGTTAAAGAAGAAATTTTGTCTTGAGTGTGGTAGACAATGCAAGGCAGGGACCAGATTGCCTGGTTTCAAATTCCAGCTGTGCTATTTATTAGTCGTCACTAAAGCTCTCTGTGTCTCAGCTTTCCCCAGCTGTGAAATGGGGATACTAGTAGTGTCTACTCATGGTTATTATTCCCATATTGCTCTTGAAGAACTTGAAACAGGTATTAAGTCACAGGCTCAAGGTCAATGGGAAAGCCAGGACTCAGCTTAAGCCTCCTGATTGCAAAGTTAATGCTTTTACCCTTTGCTACCAAGATCTCCAGAAGAAATCAGATAATTTCCAGGTAGCCCAGAACATTGAATTGGTTCTTGGACCCCTTATAATGGTGTCAAACAGGGTAGAATGCCAAAGTACCTCCTAAGAGATGCCGTCAAACCTCCGTCATTTAATATCTGGATCTAGACACATTTATAGAGCATATTCTAGAAGCACCGTTTATGGGAATAGTTCATTTGAGAGGAATGTGAGTAAATATAAGTGCTGATGTGTACATATGAATTGATGAGGAAAAAAGAAATGGACAGGCCTTCAGTGCAGAGAAGACCTCTGGCCACGATCATATGCATGTGTGACTATGTGTGTTTAGTTGGGCTGGGGTGATTTCATTCTTATAAGGAGCTTCTCTGGGATAAAAGAGATTCCCTTTCTGCCAGGGGCCAAAGAAAAATGAAGCTGTCAATGTGAGTGGTGCCAGTGAGAAACACCAATCCTCCTTTAAAGGTGTCTCTCTTCTGTGATTGGTGTTCATCAGCTGAATTACCAAGACCATTTGTTCTCTGCAACATCTATAGACAGAGAGCCTGGTGTTTCTTCTGGGGCACATACTTGCATGTGCATGCACGTGCACATACACACATACACACACATACACATTTTGGCTGGTTTGGGCTCCTTGGCTGCCAGCATACACCCTGCCTTTGTTTCAGTGATTGTTGATAACCCCATTAACATCTCATTACAGATGCTGGCAGCCTCACAAACCAGTCCTCACCTCAGGGCAGGCTGCTCCAGAACATTCCTCCCCTTTCCTCCCTCCACCACAACCCTATTAGGACCAAACATGTTTTTCCTCTAACCTTAGACATGCATCTTCTTGTCTGGGCTCTTGTTTTTCTCCTGTGCAGATTTATGAGGAGGATTTAAGGAAAATTCTTATCCTCAGCTGGTCCTAGGGATAGAACTTGCTTCTAAGAGGCAATCTTGTAGTTCGACTTCCAGTCCACACCCCTGACTCTGTGTATCATGGATGTTCGGGCACACACGTAGAAAGGTAAACCCACTGGACATGTGTCTTTTAACCAGTCGCCAAGTTTGGGTTTTTCTTCCTCCTGAGTATCTCTCAGAACTGTCCATTTCCACCTCCATCAGCACCCCCCCAATCCAGAGCACCACAGAATTTTGCCTGGACTTTTTCAAGAATGTCCTAGACCTTTCTATTGGACTCCATGTCTTCTGTCTTTCCCCATTCAAATCCACTCCCCACTGTGCTCTTTCTAAAATGTGAATGGGATCTAATAAGTCCCTTGCTTTAAGCCTATAAATGCTCCCCTAGTGTCTCTAGGACTGAAGATAGGATCTGGTTCATGATGGGTGCCCAGTAGAAATTTCTAGAATTGAATAGAGTTGAGTCTTCAGTTGAATCCACTGGAATATCCATTCTGAGAACTCAGAAAATGGCCTTGTCTTGAGAGCTTTACTCCTTTATTTTTAGTTCTCACCTTTATACTCACCTGAAGTCCTTCTTTCATTTTGAGGGATATTTCTACTTTTAATTCTGTGGTCCATGACTTCGTGGGTCTTATGGGAAGAAATCATCTCATATTCCACAAGAAACAGAATGTTTCCCCCCCAGAAGGAACCTTTGAAACTATGCTTTTAGCTTCAACAGGCTTTTGACATGTTAGGTTCCTGATAATTTGACTAAAGGGCATACTATTAAAAGCGGCAAACAGCTGCATCAGCATCCCCACATTAGGAGCCAATGCTCAAGAAGGGACATAATTGTCCACCCACAAATGGGGACAACATTCATGAAAACACAAAGAACTATTTTGATTTTAATTCATTCAGAGGACTTTATTATTATTAACTAAAGCTTGTGCTTTATTAAGATTCCCTTAGTTTTTACCTAATGTCTTCTTCCTTTTCTAGGATCCCACCCAGGATGCCACATTGCATTTAGTAGCCATGTCTCCTTAGGCTCTACTTTGCTGTGACAAGTTTCTCAGATTTTGTTTTTGAGGACCTTGACTACTTTGAGGAACATTGGTCAGGAATTTTGTAGAATGTGCCTCACAATTGTGATTTGCCTCATGTTTTTCTCATGATTAGACTAAGGTAATGTGTCCTTCAGGGTAAAAGTGCTCTTTTTATTGCATCATATTCAGGGTTTCTACTATCACCATGACTTCTCACTATTGATGTCATTCTTGATCATCTTGCTGAGATGGAGCTTCCAGGCTCCTCCGCCTTGCCCTTCTTTCCATACTGTTCTCTTTGGAAGAAAGTCACTAGGTATGGCCTCCAACATAGGGAGCAAGGAGTCATACTCCTTGGTGCAGAGTGTCTATATAAATTATTTGGAATTCTTCTGTATGAAGTCACCCATTTGCTCAACTGTTCAAGTCCAACACAATGTTTCAGAATTGTTAACCTGTATCCTCATGGTAAATGACTATCAGTTAGGGCGCAGTGCTCATGTACAGTTCCTTTTGCTTTTAGTCTTTCAGACTCCATGAATTTTCAAAATTGCTTTGGTTAGATCTTATTTCCTCAGCCCTGTCAATGAGGTTATTCCATATACTTGTAATACATTTAGAATTTTTTTTTGCTATACTCTGCATTTCATCCTGGATCCCCTGACCTTCTGATTTAAAAAAAAAAAATTTTTGTGTACATTAAGGTTTACTCTTTGTGCTATGAAGTGCCATAGGTTTTGACAAATGCATAGAGCCATATTTCTATCATCACAGTATCATATAAAGTGGATTTACTACCTTAAAAAAGTACTCTGCTCTTCTCCCTTACTTAACCCTTCTCCACACCCTGGCAATCACTTCTGTTTATTGTCTCTATAGTTTTACCTTTTCCAGAATGTTATATAAATGGAATCATGCAGGATGTAGCCATTCAGACTGGCTTCTTTCACTTACCAATATGCATTTCAGATTCATTGATGTCTTTGTATGACTCAATAGCTTATTCCTTTTAATAGCCCAATATTATTCCATTATATAGATGGAATACAGTTTGTTTATCCATTCACCTATTAAGGACATTTTGGTTGCTTCCAGTTTTTGATTATGATTAAGGCTGCTATAAACAATCATGTGAAGATCTTTGGGTAGATGCAAATTCTGAAATCAGTTTGCTACCAATAAGCTAGGAGTACAATTACAGGATCATATGGTAAGACTATATTTAGTTTTATAAGAAACTTCCAAACAATCTTCCAAAATGGCTGTACCATTTTGAATTTCCACCAGTAGTGAATGAGAATTTCTATTGCTTTGTATCTTTACCAGCAGTTAATATTGCATTTAAAAGAAGAAAATTAGCCATTCTGATAGGTATGTAGTAGTATTTGTTGTTTTGTGCATGAATTTTTGATTTATGTAAAGGACATTATATATATCTCAGTTTTTTTTCATTAAGCACCACATTTTAAAAATAACTTACATTGCTGTTTGCATACTGAATCCATTGCTTCTTATTGTTGTACAATATTCAACTCCTAAGGGTGGTCGTGGGGGATTAAACTCCCTTTACCATCAGCACCACCCCTCTATGTTATGTGAAAGTATCCTTGTAATCTAAGTATAATCAAGGTAGTTTTTATGCAAATGTGGCTTCCAGGCAAGTTTCCCAAACTTCTATTCTAAAAAGGTGATGATGGTGGTGATAGTCTGGGTGTGTGTGGGTGAATGTCTTGATAAGATGTGAGATGTATTTGACTTATTTACTGTCACTCCCTTCTCCCATGACATGGACTAATCACTTACGCATTAAAAAAATATGTATGTTGCAATGATTCTGAATTCTGTAGGTGGCCACTACAAACAGGTGAAGCTGACATGAGGAAAGAAATGTATGTACCATCTCTAGACCAGAAAATATCTAAAATCTTACTAAACTCCCAACATTCTATATTCTGTGGGTAGCCTAATCTGGCTGGAAAATTGGGTTCATGCAAGAGAATGGGGATAGATAAGAGAGGAAAAGGTAAGAGGGAGGCAGCTTATATGTGTTAAATAGCTGCTATCTATACAGTACTTACTATATACCAGCCACTGTGCAATATGTTCTCCATTCATTCTTACAGGATGCACACAAAGTCTGACAACATGAACATTTATTTTCATTTTTAGATGAGTTATCTAAGACCCAAACAGGAAAAATCACTTTCCCAAGAAGACTGAGCTAGCAAATGGTAACCTGAGATTAGAACTGAGGTTGAAATTCATAATATTCTCACTATGTCTTGGATCCTTTCACATGGATCTTTAGAAATGGCCAAGGAGCTAGGGCTGTGTAGAATAGGCACACTCTACAGTGTGGTGGTTTTTAAATGGAAAATGTCAGGAGAGGTATGCCTGGTCAGTGTTCAACAACAAAAGAGTTAGGTTGGGTGACTAAGTCTATTGCAAAGTCTGAGCATGAGATGAAGTCTGCATTTGGGTAACAGTGGGACTGAAGAGGAAGCAACTGGTACTTCCAAATGTTGAGTCAAGATGTCCTACAAGTAAGATTAAGAGGACAGTGAAGAGACATCTTTCAAAGGAACAGAATAGAGATTGTTCCTGAAGAGGTTTTTGTTTTGTTTTGTTTTTTGTTTTGCTTTGTTTGGAATCCAAAAGAGCTGCCTTTATTTTTATTTTTATTTTTTTTTATTTTTGTAATAATAAATTATTTTTTATTGGTGTTCAATTTGTCAACATAAAGAGTAACACCCAGTGCTCATCCCATCAAGTGCCCCCCTCAGTGCCCGCCACCCAGTCACCCCCACCCCCGGCCCTCCTCCCTTTCCACCACCCCTAGTTCGTTTCCCAGAGTTAGGAGTCTTCCATGTTCTGTCTCCCTTTCTGCTATTTCCTACCCATTTCTTCTCCCTTCCCCTCTATTTCCTTTCACTATTATTTATATTCCCCAAATGAATGAGACCATATAATGTTTGTCCTTGTCTGATTGAAGAGTTTAAACAGCACAAGCCTGAGGCAGAGAACATACGCTGTTGGAAAATGGATGTCTTTCTTTTGGAGTTAATGCTAGTGTTGATTTATTCCTTCTTATAATTTATCTACCAGTTGAAGGAAAATTGCCTTTTATGATGGTTGGAGGGGCATCTGGCTGGCCCAGTTGGTAGAGCATGCAACTCTAACCCTCAGGGTTGTGAGTTCAAGCCCCATGTTGGGTGTGGAGCCTAATTAAAAAAAAAAAAAAAAAAAGGAAAAGAAAGGAATCATATGATGGTTGGAGTCTTTCTGTCAATCCAATGGTAGAACTATATAGTCAGGAAGGTAGAGGAAACAAAGCTTACAGTGTGCTGTTGATTGTATTGTGCCCCACTTTGAATCACTGAAGTACTTAACTCTAAAAATAATACATTTGAAGTATTTGTTTATTACTCTTTATCTTCTAGAATGCTAAATAAATCATACAGACTCATTTCAGTGTGGAATGTAATTTAAGTTTTTTACCTTGTGGTCTTGGCCTGGACTGTTTAAATTGTACCAACTTCATTATTGACTTTCTTTCCTTCACTGTACATTGTTCCATTAATTTCCCCAAAGTCATTTTCTTTTTTTTTTTTTTTAAGATTTTGTTTATTTATTCATGAGAGACAGAAAGAGAGAGAGAGAGACAGAGACAGAGAGAGAGAGAGAGAAAGGCAGAGGGAGAAGCAGGCTCCATGCAGGGAGCCCAACATGGGACCCGATCCCAGGTCTCCAGGATCACGCCCTGGGCTGAAGGCGGAGCTAAACCGCTGAGCTATCAGGGCTGCCCCCCAAAGTCATTTTTCTTGAGGTCCTGCCTTTGTAAGTTTTGCTGGGGTGAGGAAGGGTAAATGAGTTGCTGACATATCAAATGCTAACTGCCCCTAAGCTATTTGAGTCTGTGGTTTGGCCAGTCTGTTAGCAACTTTATTCTTTCATTACTAGATCAATATTTGCTTCATTTTTTTCTCCTAGATGTAGGTATTTCACTGGTGCTTTGGATCCCAAGATACGTCCAATGCCTCTATGAAGTTGTACTAAGGAATCATTTATACATTTATATATGCATTCACTCCATAAATATTTTGAACAATTAACTGTATAGCATTGTCATTCTGCAAAATACCAATCCCATGAGGTGATCTTTAAAAAAAAAAGGATTTCCTGGTCCATTTCCTGGTCAACATTTGAGACACCTGTCTTAGAGGATGACAAACACACCTGAACCTATTATAAGAGTTGATCAGTCTCATAGTAATTAGTTTAATTTCTTGTTGCTGACATCTATCTTGTCCTTAGAAACACAGTGTTATGTTAGCTGTCTCTGTATATACTTGAATGTCAGGCCTCCCTGGCTGCCATTCCAACCTTGCTGATCATTTCTGTAGTTCTGTTTACATGATTTCTGAAGTTAAACACCATCAATTGACCTCTTCCACCCATTGCTGCTGGGAAATTCGTACTATCAGCTCAGCTACAGAGGACAAGCATTGCTGAGCTTCTGAATAATGCTAGTGACCTCCTGATCAACATACTCCCAATCACCTTGGTAAATAGAATGTTCTCTGGGCTCTTCAAAGGAACATGGACAGCCAAAATATTCTCTGGTCTTCTTCAGTAGACTTACTCTGCAATGCCCACTGTCATGGGCTTTTTGGTCTCTTCCTTCACAATCTGCCCAGTAGATTCAGTATCAACTTCATTTAATATCTGTAGTTATTTCTTCCAAGTTTCCAATATCCATCCCAGCAGTCCATATCAGACTGGTGCCCAGGTCAGTATTTTAACAGCAGTCAGTGTATTCCAACAATTGTTGGGGACCTGTATTACAGAGAATACCCTAATACTGCAAAACTCTCTCTTATCCAATGTTATATATTGTTCTCCTTGATCTAATACTTTCACAGTCCATCTCTGACACCCTCTCCCAATTCCTACTGGCACATTTATCTACATTTGTTCTTCAGTTGGTGTAGAGTTTATTATCTGCTTTAGCAGGCCAAGGACTTTCCCAGTCAAGTCAAGCTGAGATTTGACCCTAATTATGGGATATGGCCAGGAAGGGAAACAGAGTCAGATCTTGAGAAGGGCAAGCACTGTCTTCTACTACAACTGTTTCATTTGAGGCCTTTGTGCAATCTTCAAGTAAGACTGGGTGGGGATAGGAGGCTCTGTCTTCTAACAAGGGCAGGGGGTGTTGGCTCAGTTCTGTAAGCTCAGAGTGTTCAAGGAAAACTGGTAGTTCAAGATTCTTAAGTACGTCTACCCAGATATCCTCATCTCAAGTCTCTGGATCCCGCTTCTTCATCAGAGCCTAACTTTGGTATTAGAAGACTTAAAACTAGAAGTCAACCTTCTTTGAAGTTCTACTACTCTTACAATTAGGTTTGAGCCCAGTTGTGGTTCAATTGGCCCTCTGCTATAGGATAAGAGAGTGTCTTTAAACATTGTCAAGGAGCCTATTGAATTTCACACTTTCTTTGAGTTTGTGAGTTATCAATCTGAACCTATGAGGTTCTCTTTCTTTAATATATTAAGGGCACTCACCAACAACTACCAATTTCACTATCTTTATAATCACTATTTTCCCTCATACTTTCCCTTGTACAGATACATTGCACCAGTTAGTGCATCTCCTTAAACTTATATTCTATCCAAGTTCAGGGGAAAGCATTTACTGTGCCACAGCATGCCAAGGACCACCAATCTCCAATGACCAATAGAGGTGGGGGATCTCATTTCTGGCTGCAATGAGTGCGTGATCCAACTCCAGAATACTTAGAGGTAGTTTCCTGGGATAACTTAAATAATAACTCTTTTATGTTCAGCTTATTAGAAGCAGAGTCTAAGATGGGGATTATTTCCAAGTGATTTATTAAGGGAACTCTCAGGAGAAATCTGTAAGGAAATGAGAAAAGGAGCTTTGCAAAGATGTGGGTTCAGCTGAAGTGTAGCCTCAACTACATCCCATTGGGAGCTATAGAACATGAATGACACTACAGAGTTGTCTCATCTTGAAGAAAGTGGGATGAAATTTTTATGCCAGTATTAGACAGCTATTACCTTAAAGTGACCCTTTGGAAAAGAGGGCAAAATCTCTGAAATCACTAGGCAAGAAGCCTCCCACAGGCTAAGGGCAATCTTTCTTTTGTAAAGGGCATAGCAATGACTTGTTAGTTGCTAACAGTCAGACCATTGAAGGGATAGATGCACCATCTCAGGAAAGGGGATGTGGGTGGTACACCCAACAGCATCAGCTATAATATTAACCTTTGTTGATATCATATGGAACCAGGGTTCTCTAAAACACATTGTAGGAAACATGCTATATGCCAGGCACAGGAGTGGGAATAGATACATGAACAAATAATTGCAACACAATCACCTCTATTCAACATTTGTTGATTATGCCTCACTAGGTGATAGGTGCTGTGCCAAATGTAAGGTAACTAACCATCTTGGTTTATCCAGGGCTAAGAGGATTGTCAAAACACAAGACTCTCAGTGTTAAAACTGGGACAGCCCTGAGAAAACCAGGATGAGTTAATCACTCTAGCTAGGTGCTGGGTATATAAAATGGAGTAATATCATTGTCTACTAGAAGAACCACAGCATCTTCTAAGTCCAATGAATGAAGTGCCAGGGATTCCTGGAGAAGATGGCTGCTCACTTTGCTTGTGGAGAAGTCATAGAGGAGGAAGAGGTGTTGTGCTGACTTGTGCTTTTCTAAAACCACTAGGCTGTGATTTTGTAAGTTTAAGGAGTAAATTTATTTTGTTAGGCTATAAGATTTGGGAATTTGTTACTATAGCTAGTTTTACTTACCTTACATGGTTACACAGTTTACAAGTCTGAAAGCTTATTTTATGGAGGGGCAAAACTGGAGGCCATTGGACTCAGGGATACCAGGCATGAAGTGTAGATACTATATCAAAAAGAAGGGATTTAAGTGACTGTTAATATAACATATGCTGTATGCTGAGATGTCCCTCCCTCTTCCCTATTATTTTTTAAGATTTTATTTATTTACTTGAGAGAGAGAGAGAGAGAGGAGAGAACAAGCCGGGGTAGGGGGAGACCTCTCTCTTCCCCATTTTGACCACAGAATACTGACAGAATCTTCCTCTTCAGGCCAGAGATGTAGAGTATTCTCTGGGGTCTCTAACCTCTAGCCAAGAAAACAAACTAAAAGGTACTGATAAAGGGGGTTTCCTAATATGCAGTCTGGTAAAGTCAATGCTGACAAGCTCTGCTGCTCAACTGAGAGCTTCTCATCAGTTTTTTTGTTTCTCACTGTCATTCATAACAAGAAAGCAGGATTACCAGAGGTGAGGAGAGGTGCTAACATCAAATACAGAGACCAGATAAATAAACAAAGGAAATACAACACAGAGGGAACATGGGCATGATGAAATGTCAAAACATCTTTCATTAATGTTCTTAAGAGAGATAAGATAGTCCATGAATGAAATGAGAAAAAGATGCTCTAAAATAAAGAAAGAAGAAAACAAGTTTTGGATAATTAAAAACATCAGGACAAAAATAAAAAATCTTTATAGAATTGGAAGATTAATTTGAAGAAATATCACAAAAAAAAGTTGAGCAAAAGGACAAAGAAATAAAAATAGAAATGAAATTGGGAAACTATTAGAGGACTGGTCCAAAATAAATTCCAGAAAAAGAGATCTGCGAAAGCCAAAAGGAAGGCTGGAAACAATCCATGAAATGATTTAAGAAAATTTCCCAACACCAACCAACATGGGTTAACCGATCAAAAGAGCTGTCACCTGGTGCAGGGGGCTGCACAGGGGGAAAATGATCTGCATAAAGGCTTATCATGAAGTTTCTGACTATTGGAGACCAAAAAAAAATCCTGTGAGTTTCTGGAAAGACAAAAACAGATTATATACGAAGTTTCAGGTATCAGAACAGCTTCATATTTTTCAATAGCACTATCTTCAAAAATTCTAAAGGCAAATAATATCCAACTAACATTTATATATTTAGCCAAATAATTAATTATAACCGAGGGTTGAATAGTGATATTTCCTAATAGTTAGGGTCTCAAAATACTCTCAAAATCCACTGGAGGACATATTTCAACAAAATGAAAGAATAAATTAAGAATGAGAGAGGCATGGAAATAGCACAGAGCAGAGCCTAAAGAGGAGAAAGGTGAAGAGAATACCCAGGAGCACGGTAAAGAGATATCCCAGGATAGCTGATGTGCCCACACATGACGGGCAATCAGCAGATCTGAGGAGAGACAGACAGACCAAATGAGTGCTCTCAATACCAACTTGTGAATATCCTGAATATAGAACACTCTGGAGAGTCTGGTCTGGATTCTGAACTATACCTGGTTTCTCTTAACCATATACTGCGGAAGTTCTTGCTCTCTGCATCATGCACTGCTGCTTAGACAAGCTGAGAACATTCATTTATGTAAGGAATGTTCTGCTTTGATCTGACCTTGAGAGCTGGACTTAGCCCATGTAAATTCAGAGTAGTCCACTCATGCAGCCTATGTCCCTTCTGTAACTTCTGGTTCTTGACTCACATTACCGTCTCGTCAGACAAGTTCCAGTGTTCCTGAAGTGAGTTCTATGTTTTTGAGGACTTGCTTGTGACCTTACCCAGTGACTTCCCCAGAAGGGGCTCTTGTAAAACCTCAGGGGAGCTGAAGCTAGACCATGACCTGGACACTCAGCTCAGCCTGTTTTCTTGTGTAGCTTTGTGCTGCTATCTCATTTTCCTAAATGAACCCTATTGTTTGGATCTTCGTGCATAAGTGGAGATCCACAAGTAAATGCTAGGGAATGATTAACACAGAAGGCGGGTTGGTAGTTACTTCCAGGTGGAAGTGAAGGGGGAAAGGAGAGGCATGTGACTGAGAAAGGACACAGGTGATACCCAAGGAACCAGTAATTTCTTGTTATTAACTGAAATAGTAGTACAAGAGTACTTTAAACTTTTCTGTATGTATGATCCATTTCATAATTTTGAAAAATGAACAGTTGAGCCAAGAAATTGTCTGAGTTCCTTCTAACAATGATAAGCTTTGATTTTGTCAGGCTGCGAGTGGAATTGGACGTGAAGAATGAATCAGATGGACCAATTCACTGCAGTTTATGAGATCACTCTGGTGGAGAAAACACTGATTTGGTATGAATGTTTGCATGTCCCAGAGACAAGGATGGTGAACTGTTGATAGCAGGGGTCAGAGAAAACTCTGTGAGGTAGGTTGATCAAGAAATACTTTTATCTTTGCATTGTCTCTCCCCACCTGCTTTATTCTCAATAGTCTCCAGGAAGATTCTTTAGTAACTTAAGTCAGTTGGTTTCACTTCTCTGCTCAAAACTCTCCATAGAGTTCCCATGTCTTACAGGGTAGAGTATGGAAGGACAATGTGTTATCTGGCCCTGTGCCACCTCTGTGACCTCTTCTCCAACTAACCATATTCACTGTCCACCATTCATAATACTTCGGCTTCTCTAATCTGCTACTCTTTCTCAAAGGGACCAGGTACACCTCTGCTTCAGGGCCTTTGCACTTGCCAGCTTCCTCTTCCAGAGGATTGCTACCTACTGATATTCCTAGGGCTTGCATCCTCATTTCCTTCAGGTTCTTGCCAAGATGCCACTTTGTGAGGCCTTTCCTGATGATTCTTTGTGAAATTTCAACTTTCTTCCATCCTTAACATTCTTTTCCCTTTGTATTTTTCTCATTTCATGTATTTATTTGTTCATTCATTACTGCTTTTCCCCTCCACATCTTGCCCTCCTAAGTAAAATATAGCCTCCACAGAAACAGAATTTTTGTCTGCTTTGATCATTGGAATAGTCCTGATATGCAAAGAGTGTCAAAGCAACATCTAAGTTTTCCTTGTGGCCTACCTGGTCCTGGGACTCCATTTTTCAGATCTGTGGTGTTTCCTTGCATAAGGAATAATTGATGGAATAGCTAAACAGTGGATGTTGATAAAGCATGTTCACCCTGAAGAGCATAAAGAGTGCCAGTCAAATGCCAAAGCTTATTACTACTGTTAGGAAAACACAAGGACGTCTGATGGGCCTGGGAGTAGCTCAACCTTCCAGGCTCCAATGGTACCTTCTAGATTGCCTGAGCTGCCCCATTGGCATGCTCTGAGCCCTCTCAGACATAATTTAGCCAATTACTTGACATGCATGCTCTTACTGCTTTTTAATGCTTTCATCAAATTATGACTTACAACAGATCAGGACAAGCCTAAGTAAAAACAGAGAACTACTCTTTTGGTGGAGTGTGTCCAAGCTGACAGCAAAGCAAACACCAAAGACTACTTAGGGCTTAATGTGAATTATTCTTCCTATTTGATTTGGAAGGCTTTGTTGATCTCAAAGAAGAAAAATTCAAAGATTCCCTCCTGCCCAGAAACTGTATTTTCTTGAATGCCCCATTATGGATGGAGAAGCTGGACGAGTTTTTGGGAGGAAAAGTTAAAAAACCAGTAGTGAAACCTTCCTAAGTAGGCAAAGGAAAGATTTGTGACCTGAAAAACTCTTTGAATGGACCAGTGGATTTGCTTTATACATAGGAAAGACTTTAGTTATGAAGGAAGGGGGAATATATCCACAAAACTTGCTCACCTTAAAGTTAGTCACCCTGAGTGATTATTTATTATTTTAGAAATAATAGGCCTGGGGATGCCCAGGTGGCTCAGACATTTAAGTGTTTGATTTCACTGACTCTTGATTTCAGCTCAGGTCATAATCCCAGGGTTGTGAGTCCAAGCCCCACATTGGGCTCTGTGCTGGGTGTAGAGCCTGCTTAAGATTCTCTCTCTCCCTCTGCCTCCCTCTTCCCCCCAAAAAAGAAAAGAAATAAACTGCCTGGACAGAAGCATTCTGGTTTCTTGGCAATAAAGCAAGGCTGACCATCTTTGGTAAAAGAAATGACTGGACTCTTATCACAGTCTTTACATTTGTATACTGTTTTATATTTTACATACTCCATTGGTTTACCTTCTCAACAGTTCTGGAAAAGGGACAAGAAATGTGGTCCCCATTTTGCTATCGAAGAAACAAGGGCCCAAGGAAATAGCTTCATCCAACATCCTTCGTGCAGTGCGGCCCAACTTTCTATGATTTTCTGGAATATTCTATAGTTACATTATCTCATATGGTAGTCACTAGCCACAAAGGCTATTGAGCACCTGCGATGTGGCTAGTATGATGGAGGAACTGAATTTTTAATTTTTAAAGCATTTTACTAACAGATTTAAATAACCATTTGTTGCTAGTGGCTACCATGTTAGACAGTAACAAGTAGACGCAGCAGAGACTCTAATCAAGAATGGTTGATTCCATGTCCGTTGTTTCCTAGTTGGGGCAAGTTGTAATTAATTATGCAATAGGAAGTGGAATTTGCTAAGAATGTCATAGCTTTAGGAAAGAGTAAAGCGGAATTGGCCCCAGAGGCCCTTAATCCAGCATACCTGGGTTCAACCCCACGGGCATTTTTATGTAGGCAAGTGCCTACAGCTTGGCTTTTATAGTAAAGCACAGGACGAAATCTGGTTGCCATTATGCCTGCTATATGATCTTTTTTGTGGCTTCCATTTCCTTAAAACAAGAAAAAAGCCCTTAGCCTCCCAACATATGCTAGAATGATAAGCACCTATTTAATCTCTGTCACTGCAAAAGAGAACAGAATACCTCCTTTGAAGTGAGAAAAGTTGTTTTGTGAATTTAAGCCAATTCCCTTGGGCTGAGGTGGGAGTGAGGGAGGTAGAGAGTTAGGCCTCATGCTTCCCAGCAAAATCCCAGATCTGAGGGTACATTAGTATTCTGTGCTACAGAAGGAGGAAGGGAAAAGGGGGGTTCACACTTAGTAGGATCAAGTTTTTCATTTGTTTCTACATCAGCCTTGTGGGTTTGGAACTGTTATAAAGCAGAGTTTCTCAACCTCAGCACTATTGATATTTGGGGCCAAATAGTTTTCGGCTGTGGGGGACTTTCCTGTGCATTGCAGGATGTTTCACTGCACCTCTGGCCTTCACCCATCCCTCAGCTGTGACAACCAAAAACTGTCTGCAGATATAGCCAAATAAATCCTGGATGTATCCAGGTTGAGAACCATTGCCGAAGAGTCACCTTACAAGAATCTATCCAATATCACATAGCCAATATTTTTCTTGGAGTATTTTTAAGCTCAGGTTCTCCCTCCCATCCACAAAGCCCATTATTTTTTATGTTATACCATTTTTAACTCTTGGTGGAGTTTGGGAAAAAGCATTAAAGAAATTAAAACCAGAAAGAGAGTAATAGCTTTCCATATCCATCCCTTCCTTCCATAATCCAGTAATCAGGTATCTCTAGTGTTTCAAATAGAGCTTGAGATAGAGAATGCATTCAGTAAATTTTCTAGACTGTGTGGATGAGTGAATGAAGTTCAAAGATATCACATCTTCCATTTTAGGACATTGGATGGGCCAGGGCCAGGCTTTATGTTCTAAAATGTCAGAATGTGGAAATAGAAAGGCTTAAAAGAATTTGAGTTGGGGATGTTCCACGAGGTGAACCCAAATTAGGAGTCTTTGGAAGATATTCTCAAATCAGGATCTCAGAGAGGAGCCACAAAGCTGAAACTTAAGTGGTTAAGAATGGGAAATCAGACGGATCTGGTTTGGATTCTGACTTTTTTGATTGTTTGGCACGTGACCATCACTCTTTTTCTAATCAGAAAGAAAAGATAGATCCACACGTAAAGGATCATAAGAGAAGAGGGTGGAGCTGGAGCAAGTCAGGAAGATAAGAGGGGTCCAGGTTGGCTGCCCTTATGAGACTGCCAGGGTAGGGAGGGCGAGTACTAGGCTGCTAAAAGATGCACAGTCTCAAGGAGTAACCTTCATCTGGTTGTCTCGGGACAGGTTCTGCAGAAGCAGATCCTGAGATGGCAATTTCTGTAATAACAGGGAACTTATCAAGAATATACTCCCAGGAGAAACTGGAAAAGGACAAGGAGAGCAGGTTGGAGAAGACAAAGTCGATCTAGGGTACAATTTCAGGCACAGTTTCAGGTTCTAACCTGCTCCGGCAGGGAGCTCTGGAGAATAAATTACATCTGAGAGTTCCTCCTGCCTCAAGGCCAGGTTGCTGAGCTTTCCTACTCCAACCAGTGGCCATTGGCTGTAGGATTCCTTGAAAGCTTCTGGCTCTCTGCACATTCAGACAGTTTGGCTCATTGGCTCCGGAGTATTTCTCTAAAGAAAGTTGTAAATAAAAGCTATTAGAAGTAAGCATACAGAAGCTTTGGATAGATGTACAAAACCAGTAAAAACAGATGTGAGTGAATCTGGGCGTAGCATTGAAAGTGTTGAGGTGTTGAGGGTTAAATTGAGTTACTCCTTGACCAAAGTGATGAGTAGCCTTGTAAGCGATTGAGACACTGTTGAGAACAAGAGAATTGGATAAATCAGACCTGATTAGGAAAAAAGGATTGAGGTGGCCAGCCCTGGGTCCTGCATAGTCTTAAGGTATTTCTGATCTACTTCAGCTTCAGGCCATCATAGTTATGCACTCTGGGGCTCTTGGCTCTTTTTTACGGATTCAGTACAACTACCTTTCCAGGCTCAGGGCAGGGGCATACAGGCTGGCTGCACAGAGATAGAAGGTTAATTTGATATTAGGAAATAATTTCCATTGGCCCAGTGAGAATGATGAAAATAACAATAATAACTAAAATGTATTGGAGCACTTCCTACATCCCTGGCTAAGGACTCGATTGGCATCAATTCTCAATTCTATCCTTCATCACGACTCTGCAAGGTGGTTACTGTTACCACCAGCATAATTTCTAGATTAGAAATTGAAGCTAGGAGAGGCTGCTTCTGCAGGTTATGCAGCTCTTGAGTGATGGAGTCAGAAGGCAAATTCAACTCTGAATCCAAAGCTCCTTTTCTTAACTCCCAAGAGACAAACATCCCCCAGTCATCACTAAGCATTTGTGAGACTCTTGATACTCTCCTGATTCTTGCAGAGTTTGTGATCCAGGGGAGAGCGGGGATAAGTAAGCTCTGATTACATGAAAGCCAAAACTTCTGTGCAGCAAAGAAGGGTCCAAGCATATATCATCAGACCAGTATAATGGTGTTGGATGCCTAGAAGCTTTTAGGTTGTGTCTTATCAGCAACCTGCAGCAGCAAAGCCTGTTCAAGCCAAATGCCTCAGCAGTGATGTGATGGGGGGCAGGGAGATGGGCTGGGTTGGAAGAAGAGGAGGATTGGTGACAGCAACCTGGGCTGGTGGGGAATTTGGTGACTAATTCCCCTTCTTGTGCTGATCTCTTGGGGGACAAAGAACATCTGGCTGGGGGTAGGAGGAACTCTGAAGCTGCTGCATGGGGAAGGTATCCTATCATGGTCCCTGCCTGCCCCTTACCCCTTGCCTTTGCTGCCAGGACGTGGACAGTCCCCCACCCTGGCCTTAGTCAGTGTTGGCTACAGGCTAAACAGAGAGAGTGCTTTGATTAGTCTAGAAGAGGCTGAGTTGTCCTGGGGAGATCACTCAGCTTAGAATCTGGTCACTTGGGGGTGACATGTTATTCGCCAGCTGAGTGTTCTTGGGAAACTGACTTAACCTTTCTGATCCTCAGCTTTCACATCTTCAATAATAGGGTGGCTAACATTATGAAATACTTAATAAGTCCCAAGCATTGCTTTGAAAGCTCTACCTATAGTATTTAACTCAATCCTTAAAACAATCCTATAAAACAGGTACCATTGCCATCATTTTATAGATGAAGAAATTGAGCTCCAAGGAGTTTAAACAGAAGAAGACCACCTGTCCTGGACTGCTGACACTGTCCGCACTTAAATATGTTATCCCAGCTTCTTGTTGAGTTCAACCTTCTATCACCTTTCATGCTCAAAAGTTTTGTATTAAATTATATGATCACTTAAATTACATAACTTGCCAAAATCATAGCACTGTAAGTAGTAGAGCAGATACCTAAACTCTGGGGAGTCAGATTCCAGGGCTCATGCTCTTAATCACAAACAAATACTGGCCATACCCGTTTCAAAGAGTTAGTGTTTTCTTTCCTCTCTCCCTTCCTTCAGTCCTTCCTTCTTCTTTCCCTCCTTCCCTGTCCATCTTTTTCCCTCTCTCTTTTCTTCCACATTTATTAGGCATCTATCACAGTGCCTAGCATTAAGGATATAGGATGGTGTGTGTCCTCAGTGAGTTTAGAGTCTGTGGGAAAGCATGAAATCAGAAATCAGAAAGCAGTCCTTCCAACTCAAAGTGAATAGTGTGATGGGACAGACAAAATACCAGGTATGACAGGAGCACAAGCAGGGGACCCTAACTGTGAGTGAGAGCCTTCAAGCAACATTGCGGTAAGAGGTGACTTTTAAGCTGTGTCTTAACGATGTGTGGAATTGTCTAGACACTGCCAGATCTGTTAAGGAAGGAGTGAGGTGCAGGGCAATGTGAGTGGAGGGAACCGTTTATTCCCACACAGACATCAGTCTGGGATGCGTTCAGCCACAAATAGTAGAACATCCAACTAAAAGCAATTTCAGGCTCAGGCACTGTTTTCCTTGTCTAACAAGAAGCATGGAGGTGGGCAAATCTTCACTGTTCAATATCTCATCCAGAACCCAGGTTCTTTCCATCTTTCTGCTCTGCCATCTGTCCCTAAATAGACCGGCTCTTTCTTTTTATGATCTAATAGTTCCAGGGTGGCCTTTGGAATGGGATAGACCTGCCCTGGAGCCTGGCCCAGCCACTTCTCCTTGGAATCTTGCACAAGTCATTTGACCTCCCTGTTTCCTCATCAGCCAAATAAGGCATGACCTCAGCTGAGCTGCTTGGCAGATGACATGATGCTACTACATGTCAAGCACAAAATATAAAACAAAAGAGAAAATGGATTTGCTTTCCTCTTTAATCCATTTCTGGATTGTTGTTGTTATTGTTGTTGTTGTTGTTGTTCTGCATGCATTTGCATTGTTTTGGGTGGAGGGTAGGGGCTAGGGTAAAAAAAGAGAAAACCTCACATTTTGGGCTACTTTTAGGAATTAAATTTATAATCATAGCAGCCAGATTCATAAGAAACCACCCATACTTTCTAGGTAAGTATAGCTTATGTAATTAGCAGACAGCGGGCCAAGCTGGCCACAACTGCTGACCCATTGCAAAGCTTGCCATGTGGTCAGCAGCTCAGAAACTAGGGCAGACAGGAGGCACTAGAGAAGGCCAAGGGGTGTCTGGGTCTTTCCTGGGCTTTTACCTTGTGCCATTGGCTAAAGCAGCTCAGCTTTCTGAAGATTCATATCCAAGTTTGTTGGATTTCTGTCCAAAGCCAGAACTTGAGATCAGCCACAGTTAGAGAGCTTAACTGTTCTATTAGGGAAGGGTGCCATTAATTAAGCCCCAGAGGCTGTCAGGATGGATTATGGCCCTGCAAGAAGAGTGGATACATCCTGCTTTCAGGGGAGACGTAGGGTGAGGGAATCAGTTTCCAGTGAACTTTGTGTAGCTTCACTGGACATGTCCTATTCTCCCTGACTTAGAAAAGATATACTTTTTCTTAAAATGTTTTTGTTTGTGAAGTCTATAAAAAGCAAGATGACTTTGTTATTGGTTCAGTTATGATGGTGATCCCTGAGCCAATGAGTTCATTACTTGGCATTTTGAAAAATCAAGTACAAATGAACTGGAAACGTGTTAAATGATTCTCCTGTCCAAGTAGGTGATTTTTAACATAATAGCTTATTTTTTTATGGGAAACTAGAAATAGTTCACTTAAAACAAAGGCAAACCTGTGGCCCAGTGTAGACACAAGGACCAGATCAGTTTCTGTAGCTTCCAGTGCTAGTATCAGCAAGACCATATAGGAATGTTGTTTTCATTTTTTAAAAAAATTGCATTCAGTCCTGAAGACATGCAAGAAGAGTCTGAAAATTTTCCAGGATGAGCTAGCTTCTCCTAGGGCATATCCCATCTGTCAAGGGTTGGCAAACCTTTGCTGTAGAGGGCCAGACTGTAAGGTGTGCAGGTCACATGATCTTTATTATAACTACTCAACTCTGCTGTAGCAGCACAAAGGCAGCCATAGATAAAAACGAATGAATGAGTGTGGCTGTGTTCCAGTAAAACCTTATTTCCAACAACAGGTGGTGGGCTGCTTTGGCCTATGCCACTGTTTGCCAACTCCTACTATAGAGGGTATATTGGAAGGGCGATTAGAAACTACGTTTATTTAGACACCAACATTTTTATTGGGTTTAAAGTGATGACTCCAATAATAATCAAGTTATCATAACAATAAACTTTTAAAAATTACTTTTTAAATAATAAAAGAAATGCTTTTATTATTGACAAATAGGAGAACACAAAAAACAGAAATTCAAGAATATATATACATATAATATGCTGTGGTAGACAAATTGAGTTGAGTAATCTGACACCCATCCACCCTCTTCTTCCTTGCCACCTTTATTATAGTGGCTGGACATCCAACACATTCACTGTCCTGGCTTTTCTACCTCTAGGGATAGCTGTGTAGCTCATAAATGCCCAACAGAATGCAAAGGGAAGTCTGTACAGGGATATTGGGTTTGTTAGGAGGCCTCCAGAATAGTTTTTCCTTTACTGATAAAAAGAGAAAGCCATCTCAGGAAGTTTTCTTTAGCCTCCTTATTCTTCCTACTTGGAATATGGATGTATTGTCTGGAGCTATAGCAGCCAAATTGTCACCTTGAGGTGGGAAGCCAACAGACTTAAGGCTATCTGAGAGGAAAGAAAGAAGGATCCTAGATATGATGATATCACTAAACTGAAGTATATTTTCTTGTGTCACCTGCTACCTTGGAATTATTTTTTTAAGATTTTATTTATTTATTCATAATGGACAGAGAGAGAGAGAGAGAGAGAGAGAGAGGCAGAGACATAGGCAGAGGGAGAAGCAGGCTCCCCGTGGGGAGCCGGATGCAGGACTCAATCCCAGGACCCCAGGATCATGACCTGAGCTGAAGGCAGACACTCAACCACTGAGCCACCCAGGCACCCCTACCTTGGAATTCTTGTCATATGAAATAAAAACAACACTCTCTTGGAGCACCTGGGTGGCTCAGTGGGTTGAACATTCAACTCTTGATCTCAGCTCAGATCTTGATCTTAAAGTTGTGAGTTCAAGCCCCACATAAAAGATAACAAAACAAAACAAAACACCAAAAAACAAAACAAAACAAAAAACCCACTCTCTTTGTTTAAGCTACTGATAGTTGGCTTTCTGTGAAATGCAGCCAAATATATCCCTAACTGATACACCATGGAGTCACTAAAATCTTGCTAAATAGTTTACATTGGGAAACCCAATGTTGCACTTATACCTCAGAATAAAGCTTCCCTTACATTTGGGAAGCTTTATGGAAATGGGGTGGGGCCTTAATACTTAGAATATGCCTTGGGGGTAGATACTTAAGAAAATTGTATTACATTCCCACACTACAGTGAAAGTTGTTTCTTCTATTAAATACATGGTGTTCAAAGTGAAGTAAAAATTTGATCATGATAAATTACTTGCTCGAAGGAAGCTGAGATTCAGAGAGGCTGTGACTACCTGGCAGAGGTAGCAACAGACTCAAGCTTCTACTGTGAACATCATGGTGTGGACAGCAGGAAGCTGGTCCCATTGTGTCCTGAGGCAAGAACATTTCAGACTCCTTCTGGACAGGTAACTCAGGCTAACTCGTGTCATCCAGGCAGATTTCAGAAATGGCCCTCCTCCCCAGAGTAAAGGCAACGTAGACACCAGTTTGCTATTTGCTGCCTTCTGTCTTCATTTCCAGGGCCATTCCACACTCTCTAAAACAACCCCTTTCAAAAGCAATGATGATAATGCTCATTTGGAATCTGTAATTGTGGCTTTACTGAACTGTATTTAAAGCATGATATCTCAGAACAAAGACCAGTCACAGATGCTGACTGCAGTCCAAAAAAGAGTCAAGGGTCAGGGAGGCCTCTGGAGGCTAACTTCTGGTTGCATGCATGCCTTTGTTTGACAGTTTAAAGCTTGAGTCATCATAAATGTTATTGTATGTAAAAAAAGGAAATCTTCTAAAGCAAATGTTCAACTGAAAATGTAAAATTCCAAATCAAGTGTTCATTATGTATGACCTGGTCTGAGAACCAAATTATTTTCTAGTTTTATTTTATTTTGGAGAAATTCATTTTAGAATCTTGGATGAGGGATCCCTGGGCGGTGCAGTGGTTTAGCGCCTGCCTTTGGCCCAGGGCGCAATCCTGGAGACCCGGGTTCGAATCCCACGTCGGGCTCCTGGTGCATGGAGCCTGCTTCTCCCTCTACCTGTGTCTCTGCCTCTCTCTCTCTCTCCTTCTGTGTGTGTGACTATCATAAATTAAACAACAAAAAAAAAACAATTAAAAAAAAGAATCTTGGATGAGCTTATCTTCTTCAGTATTGGGCTGGGGGAAATATTAATGTATTTCTTGAATTTTTAAGACAGAGGTCGGCAAACTATAATCCATGGGCCAACTTTGATCCACCATCTTTTTTCTTTTTTATAAATAAAGTTTTACTGGAACACAATCCTATCTACTCATGCATTTTTGTGCTACTACAGCAGAGTTGAATAGTTAAGACAGAGACCATATGGCTTGAAAAGGCTAAAATATTTACTCTGTCCCTTTACAGGAAAAGTTTACTGAGTCTTAGTTTAAAAGATCTGGAATTTAAACTTCTTGCAAACACATATAAAGGTGGTTGAGTGGAGTGAAATTGTTGGTAAGTGCTCACTAAATATTTGTGGAAAAAAATGATTAAGGGAGAAGAAATGCAAAAAAACCCTAGGTTTTCACTTCTTGATGCACTGTGACCTTGATATCTTTTGGGCAAGGGCTACTTGCATTAGGGAAGATAATCTACCATTTATTGAGAACCCACTTTGGCCAACTTAAGTGTGTTACATCCATGATATAGTTTAGGTCCCACAGCAACCTGGAAGGTTGTATTATCATTGCTTGGGCTTGGTGATGGCTAATTTCCTTGTGCTCAGAGCCTTGTTCATTTTACCTTAGAACTCTAGGTCTATTCCAAGTGATTGAGCTCAACAACCATCTGATTACCTGGTAAATAATGCAGTTTTTAAAATTTTTTATATAACAATCATTTTTTATTTATACAAAAGTTGCAAAAGAATTAGAATTCCAGTGTATTCTTCATTCAACTTTTCCTAACATAAACACCTTACTTCCATATTATAATGCTCACAATCAAGAAATTAGCATTGAAATTAAACTATTAACTTAAAATACAAATCTAACATAAATTTGACCAATTTTTCCAGAATTCTCTTTTAGAATTAAATCCAGGATCCCATACTGCATTTAGTTGTCATGTCTCCTTAGTCTCCCCTAGCCTATGATAGATTCTCAGTTTTTCCTTGTCTTTTATGATGTTGACATTTATGAAAAGTACCTATAGTTATTTTTTTAAGACTCTCTCTCAATTTGATTGTCTGATGTTTTCACATAATTAGATTGGTGGGATTCATTTTAATGAGAATACCAAAGAAGTAATGTGCCTTTCTCTAGGTATTTGTGATGTTGCTACATCTTATGACTGGTGATGCTAACCTTAATCACTTGGTTAAGATGGTGCCTGCTAAGCTCCTCCACTTAAAGATACATGAACACCTAGATACAATGAGATGTTTTACCTGCTTGAACTCTTCTAAATAACTGCTTACATCAAATCCCATTCTCTCTGTAGTCTTCAGCAGGACACTTCGTTTATTCATGATTCTAAGTCTCCAGGTTAGATTTACCCACAAAAATTCTTACCAACTATTGCTGTGTTTTCTTTGAACTTTGCTCTAGAATGGAAAGTATGACTACATTTATTTATTTATTTATTTATTTATTTATTTATTTATTTATGCATGCCATCTCATGCTTCCTCTGACCTTATGATCCAAGGGAAAAAAAGAAGAAAAAATGTTCTTTGTAACATACTGATATCTGCACATATCCTTTCTTCCTGTAACAGTGGAAGAAATGTCTTTCCTCTATGTAAGGTCAGTTCCTCACTCCGTGTTGGATCCCAGCCCCTCTTCTCTCACCAGGTTTAACTAATGATGGTGAATCCTTAGGATGGAAATGGTGCCATGGATAAATATTTAATTGTAGAAGACTACTGACATGGGAAACTGTTCACAACGTAGTTCATTCCTTGGTGGGCATCCACATTTCCCTCTGGTATTATTTTCCTTCTGTCTGAAAAAGGATTTCCTTTAACATTTGTTGGAATGTAGCTCTGTTGTGATGAATTCTTTCATTTTTTATGTATCTTCAGAAGTTCTTATTTTGCCTTTAAAAAACATCTTTACTGAGATATTTTTCACATACTACACGCTTCACTCATTTAAAGCATATAATTCAGTGGTGGTGAGTGTAGTCACAGAATGATGCTGCAGCCATAACTATAATCTAGTTTTAGAGCATATTTTCATCACCTCATGAAATAGCCTGTACCCATTCATGGTCACTCTCAATTCCACCGTCCCCTTGATCCTCTCAGCCCCTGGCAACCACTCATCTACTTTTTGTCTCTATAGATTTACCTGTTCTGGACATTTCATAGAAATGCATTATAGAATACGCAGTCTTTTGTAACAGGCTTCTTACACATAGCATGTTTTCAAGGCTCATCCATCTTGTCCTTTTCCCTCTTTTTTGCCAAATAATATTCCATTGTATTTATTTTCATTTTTGAAAGATTTTTGTGGTGGGGAAAAGATTCTAGGTTGATACCTTTTTTCCCTTTAAAAATTTTAAGTATGTTGCTCTATTGTCTTCTCACTTTATTTTTTTAAGTTATTTATTTATTTATTCATGAGAGATAGAGAGAGAGGCAGAGACAGGCAGATGGAGAAGCAGGCTCCTCACAGGGAGCCCGATGTGGGACTCCATCTCTGGACCTTGGGATCAAGCCCTGAGCCAAAGGCAGATGCTAAACTGCTGAGCCACTCAGGTATCCCCACTTTACTCTTTCTGAAGATAAATCTGTAAATCTGATAAATCTTTTCTTTGTTTCTCGGCATTAAATATCTTCTGCCCTGGTCACTTTTCATATTTTATCCTTGACCATTTTTATATTCATATTTTTTTACATTCATATTTTCTAAATTTCATTATGATGTGTCTTGAGCTATTCTTTAGATAGTTCTGGTATTTAATGGAACTTCTTGGATCTGTGGATGGAACTTCTTGGATCTGTGGATTTATATTTTTCATCAAATTCAGAGCATTTGGGATATTATTTTTTCAAATATACTTGTATTTTTGTCTTAATTTCCCCCATCCAGACTCCTTCAGGTCTTCAATTGTATGCATATTAGAACACTTAAGGTTATTTGCTAACTCTACCATCAATGTCAGTTCTAAGTCTGCATCAATTTATTGATGATTCTCCTTATGCATGAAAATTTTTTTCCTCTGCATACCTGTTAATTTTTGATTGAGTGCCAGACATTTTTACTTTTTACCTTCTTGGTTGTTGGATATTTTTATATTCTTATGAATATTCTTGGGCTTTTTCCTGGGACACAGTTAAGTTACTTTAAAATAGTACTGTCCTTTCAGATGCTCCTTTTAAGCTTATTAGATGGACCAGGGTGACATTTAGTCTGGGGCTAACTATGCTATCTCTCTGTCCTGAAGCAAGACCCTTCTAAACACTTCACCCAATGCCCTGTGATTTATGAAGCTTTCCAATTTGACTCTCACAAATAGATGCTCTTTCCTCCTTTGTGTGAATGCACTATGCTGTTTCCTCTAATCCTTTTTGGTGGTTCTTTTCCTGGCCTCATATAGTTTTCCCACAAGTCTCTACTAATCAGGTGTCTGCTGTATACTTAAGGAGAGCCTTCTGCAAATCTCTGGAGTTCTCTTTCCTCTCCAGGACTCTGCCCTGTCCTGGTCCCTTTGGTCTCCCTGGATTCTTAGCTCTGTGTCTTCAGCTCAGGAAATTCCCTGAGCACTACCTGGGTTTCCCCTCCCTGCCCCAAGTCCTGGAAGTTCTTTTAAGATAGTAAGCTAAGAAAACCACTGGCTCTACCTTGTTTGTTTTCTATCTAGTCTTCATTGCTTAAGGGCCATTGTCTTGAAAAGCATTGCTTCATATATTTTGTCTCATGATTTCAGTTGTTTCTGATCGGGAGGTGAATCAGTTCCTGTTACTCCATCTTGGCTGGAAACAAAAGTCCTCCATCATGGAGCTGTAAAGTCAGAAAGAAGTTAGATCATTTAGGACAATTCTTTTTATGGATGCATGCAAGGCTGAAGAGATTCCTGTGGTCTAGATTAGAAAGAGTCCTGAACTTGGTGGATGCTGTGTTATAGTCTTGTTTCTGTTATTAACTAGTTGTGTGCTCTTGAGTAATTTTCTCAAGAAAGAAAGGATTTACTCCTGCCACTTCTCCTGTTTGTCCTCCATTCCCTTCTCAGAAGTAATTGAAAACAGTTTTACCAAAGGCTTTTGACTTTAATGCATTAGCAGTTAGTTCCTTGTCATAGCTCAGAACTGATTTGATATATGAGGCTAGCTCTACTGAGCTACTTCACTAAGAAACAGAAGTTGACATGGAGCGCCTGAATGGCTCAGAGGGTTAAGTGTCCAACTCTATTTCAGCTCAGGTTGTGATATTAGGGCTGTGAGATCAAGCCCTGGATGGGGCTCCACAGGGGGCATGGAGCCTGCTTAAGGTCCTTTCTCTCTCTTTCTCTTTGCCCTCATCACCCCCGTTTATGCATTCTCTCTAAAAAAGAAATAAAGAAAAGAAAGAAAATAAAACAAAGTTGACAGACAGAAGGAAATAAGCAAATCACCATTCAATGTGAACGTTGAGTGCAGAGCTGATAGCCCTCTAGACCTGCCTCAATGGCTTATTAAAACAGTGAAGTACACAATATTTATTAAAACTTTCTGCCCAAATGTTTAGTATTTAACAGTAGTCTAAGCTCTCTGAAAGTATGCTTAAATTGAAACTCACAGATATGAGAAGATTAATAGGATGTTGCTGTCTATATATGTAGAGCCATAATGCTCAATAGCAACCTTTCAGTGGGGCCCCATTAATAACTCCCACATGCACCTTTGCTTAGTTATTCCCTAACACTTTACTCTGTTTCCTCAGAGCATTTGTCACAATCTGAAATGATCCCTTTTATGTCTTTCTTCTTGCAGTATAACCCTTGCCCTTACCCCACCACTTGGGGGAGAGCTCTGTGAGGGCTTGAGCTTCCCTCACTGCTGGATTCAGTGTTTACCACAGGGGCTGGCACAGAATAGGACCTCACTGAGGACTCACTGAATCATTGGATAGAAGAAGAAAGCTCCTATGGGAATTCGATACAGCTAGGATGGATCAGGACAGCAAGAAGCTGAACTGGGGTTCAGAAACTTTCAGCCCAAGATCAGTTCTGACATGAGCTGTGTTCATTCATGTAAGAAGTATTTAGTGCAAATTGACTCTGTTGGAAGCTCTGGGCCATATGCCAGACATTGGACAAGTCCCTTCAACAGCCTGAGCCTTATATTCTCCCCCTGCAAATGGACACAGTGTGATCTACCTCACAAGATAGTAATGTATGTAAAATGACTCTGCACACTGCAGCAGTCTACATAAATGTACTATATATATATATATATATATATTTTTTAATGTACGATATTTTTGACTACCTGTTTTTAATCTAACTTTATTTTGAATTTCTAATCTTTCTAGGAGGATCTTCATGACCTCAGTCTGGGAAGACTTAAATGGTTTCTATGTTTATTGTATAAGTCTCTTGGCTAATATAAGCATCTATAGTTATTTTCCTTTATCTCATTTTCTTTTCTTTGGTGGGAGCATCCTAAACCTTTTGGATTTTCTCAGGGAATGATAAGATGTCTTCATCCTCTCTTGACACCTCTCTCTGAGATATATGAGTGTAGGAGGCCTGCTTGGAAGTTGGCCACTGGGGAGAAGAAGAGGAGAAAGGAGAAGTTGGTGTTTGCACGTTGCCTTGGTTACAGGTATCACCTCCCTTCTGATGAGGGCCTGCCCTCTCAGAAAGCCTGGTTTTAATTTCCCCTTTGAAATGGGGACTGGGCCTTGTTGCCAATTTATATTTCACTGGTCAGCTGTTTGGCAGATTCCAGCCCCCTGAGGCCATTTCTTTTGCTCAGGCTACCCACTGGCCTTTTTGCAGCCATGTCTTATTGGTCCAACAGTTCTGATTCAGGTTAGTATGAATGGCCTTAATACTGCTGCTCACTAGTCACCTTAAAAAGAACCACTCTAGCCGTGATTGTGGGGTGGGGCAGGGTGTCAACCCAGGGGGAAAAAATGTGATGAAATCTTATTCTACTGAATGAAACACTTCTTGTTTTGATAAACACATTTCATGGCTGGGATGTCACTAATGTTCTTACAAGTGAAAGATGAACTGGTGTGGGGAAAAGAGTAAAGGTACAGGTGTGGGAGGTTCTGAAAGCTGGAATGACATTGGGGTGACACAGTTGGGTTGATTGTATGGATCTGGGTCATTCATCATCTACCAGATGGAGTTTGCTGTCCAGGTTCCATTACTGGAAGTATGGGGAGCAACTTATGTGGCAATGTACCAAGGAAGGTGTTGAGGGCCAGGTTGAGTTGGCAGAGAGGAACACAGAAGGATGTAAATATGCAATCATCAAGCTAAAGAGGAAAGATAAAAGTAGAAGCCTGGAGGTAGACCAGGACACCAAAAGCTAGGGAAAGAGTGAGACACAAGTTGAACTGATGGGTCTCAAGAATTATAGTTGAGGGGAGAGAATGAGTGGTTGGTGATGAAAGGGGGAGAAAAGGATTTCAAAAAAGATTTAAGGACAAGATGTTCGGGGGAGAGGCTGCTATTCAAGTATCTGAATCTGCAGATGCTAGATATCTGCTAGAGCATTTCTTGGATGGAATCCCAGGGGAATTTTTCCTAGGTGTACTGGGAGGAGGGACATAGTTTCCTCATTCTGGGAAGTCAGGCCAAACCATGCTCTTGTGAAGATGATGTTAATACATGTGACAATGCCTTCTTAACTGCAAAGCAGTTTGAATGTTAGTGATTATTGATGTTTACTCTATGATAATAACAAACATGTGTATTGTTTCCCCTTCCCAAGCCCCTGAGAGGATCCTTTCCTGCCAGCTGACCTCAGTCAAGTCCACCTCCGCCCATCAGAGAGGTTCTAGTGATGGAACCTACAAAGAGAAGAAGTTAGCCCCTTCAGCCCTCTCCCAGTGGTCCCCTTTGCCCTCATGCAAAATTGGAAGAGACTGGGAAGGAGTGGCCTTTTCTAAGCCAAGAAACTGTCCTCTTGAGTCCTTCCTCCAGAGCAATGGGGCTCTTCTCATCCTACATCCACATAACCAAAAGGGGCCTTTGAATGAGTCTTCCAAGAACAAAACAATTTCCTGGAAAATGACTTGTTATCTTCCCAATTAGGGATACAGGCATTTGGCAACTCAATATCAGCCTCCCTTGCTAAAATGAAAATCATAAAGCTCTCCACCCCGATCCACATGCAAAGTGCCAGGCACTATTATTAGTGATGATTAGGTGAATAGATTTCCAGAGCAGTTGAGTAACTTATCCCAGGTCCCACAGCTAGTACAAGGCAGAACTAGGTTTGGAAGTCAGTTTCTAGACTTCAGACCTCATGTGGTTTCTTTGCCTCTAGAATGCCACACTACTTTCCGGATATTATGTCAATGACCCCCATATGCTCTTCCTATTTCTGGAAGAAAGAGTATGTCTTTTGTGAACCATGTTCTTTAGTATTAAACAAAGCACTTTAAGCCTGGGGCATATTTTGAATAGTGTTTAACATCCTTGAACTTGAGATCTGGCCATCCTGGCCTACTCCTTTTGATGGTAAGTTAAACATCAAGGCTGTAATAATAGACTTTGCATGTCTTAATAGAGAATAAAAGCTGGGCATTTTGCACATGCACAGGAAATTCTTTTTAAATAACCAAATATCAGGAGTTTATTTTTTATTCTTAAAATACAAAGTTGATTTATCTTCAAAAGTTACTCCCCAGAACTCTTCTTAAACAGTTTTTTTTTTCAGATGGCTGTAATGTTAATGTCTGTTCAACTAATATAAGTAAGACACAAAACCCATCATCTTCTTTCTCCTGGGTCATTGGAGAAGTCTCTTAACTGGTATTCCTGCTTCTCCCTGCCCATTCTGCCTCCCTGCCCCCTCCTTTTATTGTTTTTTTCTTTACTCAGTATTTATTCATTCAAAATGAATGTCAGAACAGTTCATTCCTTCCCTGTATTATTTTTTCTTTGTAGGCCTTCTTCATTCATCAAATGTTTGTGGAGCTCTTGCTGAATGCCAGGAGCTGTTCTAGGTGCTGGGAATATATCAGTGAATAAGACAAATAATGATAAAATAAGCATAATAAATAAGGGGAAAGAAGCAAAGACTGTAAGGAAATAAAGCAAAGAGAAGGAGGATCAGAGTGCAAGGATTGAGTTGGGGTAGGGAAAAGCCTTTCCAATTTTAAAATATGGTGGTCACATTAGACCACATTAGGAAAATGTCATTTAAGCTCAAAACCCTCCAGTAGCTTTCCATCTCACCTAGAGAAAAAGCTAAAGGCTTTACAATTGCCTGTAAGATCCTACAAGGTCTGGACTTCCCCCAATTTCCCTGGCTTCCTCTCCTTTACTTTCCCCCTAGATCAGTGGTCCTCAAACTTTAGTGGACATCACCTTGAGGATTTGTTAAACTAAAGATTGCAAACACTAGTAAAATCCAAATATAGTTTGTGTGTTAGTAGTATTGTACCAGTGTTAGTCTTGGTTATGTAAGGTGTTAATATTAGGGGAAGTAGAGTATAAGGAAAATATCTGTACTAGCTTTACAATTTTCCATAAATATTATTATTTCAAAATAAAAAGTCCCCCCCTCCCAAACACACCACAATACACTGCTGGTTCCACCTCAGAGTTTCCATTTCTGCAGGTGTGGAATGGAGCCTAAAAATTTGCACTTTCCTAACTAGGCCCTGGGTGGTGCCGATGCTGCTGGTCCAAGGGCAGAACTTAGAGGACTAGTGACCCAGATCACTCAGCTCCACCCATGATGACCTCTGTGGTCCTCCTAGAACAGCCCTGCAGACTCCACCTTGGGACATCTGCACCTGCTGTTGTCCCTGCCTGAAATGCAACTCCCTTCAGAACAGGGCTTGCAAAGTAACCTCCTTGCCTCCCCCAGGTGTCCATTCAATAGGGAAGTATGCTTCTCCAATTTAAAGTGGTCAGCCCACTCCTTCCCCCAGTATCCCCTGTCCATCTTGGTTGCTTCCTTTTTTTCTCCACAGCCACCTCATCACCATGTGACACACTCTGTATTCTGTTATTTGCATATTTTTCTGTCTCCCATCACCTCTACCTAGCAATCTAAGCTCTACAAGGGTGGCTTCTCTGTCTCATTCTCTTCAGCACTTAGAATAGTTCCCCATTACAGTGTGACTCAAAGACCATATGTTTACTAGATAAGTGAGGGGATGAATAGAGTAAAACAGACCACGAGAAATGGCATAGTAAGAGCTCCAGATTCAAGAGTCTGAAATATTTGGGCTCAAATACTCATCCAGTCCTGTACAGTTTGTTTCATCTTGGGCAGAGTATATTCTTCAACAAAAATTGAAGGGAGTCCCAGTTACACGATCTCAGAGGGAAATGTAAAATAAAAATTCAATGCCATAATGCAGATTAAGCACTTAGCACAGGGCCAAGCACAGGGAAATCTCTCAATAAATGTCAGCTAACAGTGTTTTGGCTCTACAAAATTTGGTCTTTGTAATAATTCAATCAGGGCCTTGGTTAAAATTCAGTTTTGTATGGGAATCCTACTATAGACTATTTGTGCCCCGCCCCCCCATTTCCCACCAATTCATCTGTTGAGACTTACTTCCTAAGGTAATGGTATTAGGAAATGTAGCCCTTGGGAGGTGGTTAGTTCATGAGGGTGGAGTTCTTGTGAATGGGGTTAGTGCCTTATAAGGGGTTGAAGTAACCAGAGTTCTCCCTTTACCACATGAGGACACTGAGAAAAGAAGCCTAGTAAACCAGGAAGTGGGCTCTCACCAGACCAGCACTGTAGTCTTGCATGTCCAGCCTCTAGAGCTGTGAGATGTACACTTCTGTTGTTTATAAGCAAGCCGGTCCACAGTATTCTGTTATAGTAGCTTGGATGAACTAATACAAATGTTATGGGTAACATTTAAGTTACCAAGAGAGGAAACTATTTTCAAATACCCTGGAGCACTTTCAAAGTATCTAGCTGGTGTTCAAATTATATCTACACATATTGCAAACCATTCTATGTAATCATGAAAGTAAAACCCCTAAGGATTGCTCCAAATCACAATCAGAAATGCTTCAAGTTAACTTTGTTGACCCAGCTTATGTTAAAAATTATAAGAATATATTTCTTTATATAGTATTTATAAATATATCACCTTATATATTAATATACTTAATACTAATATTTAATTATTGTGTTGCATTCTATTAAAATCAATATTAGACCACATCATTATAATTTGCAAATATTGCAATACATTTTAGTAAGATATCTTATATATCACTTTAAATCAATATAAATGTTAGTATTTGATATAGTTTATATATCTTTATTTGCAAATACTTGAATGTATGCCTCCCTCTTTTTCCTTTTGTTCATTTGTTTTGTTTCTTAAATTCAATGTATGAGTGAAATCATATCATAATTGTCTTATTTTGCTTAGCATTATACCCTCTAGCTCCATCCATGTCATTGCAAATAGCAAGATTTCATTCTTTTTGATGGCTGAGTAATATTCCTCTGTGTGTGTGTGTGTGTGTGTGTGTGTGTGTGTAAATCACATCTTCTTTACCCATTCATTGGTTGATGGACACTTGAGTTGCTAGCATAATTCGGCTGTCATAAATAATGCTGCTATAAACATAGGGGTGAATATATCCTTTTGAATTAGTATTTTGTATTCTTTGAGTAAGTATCTAGTAGTGCAATTGCTAAATCATGTGGTAGTTCTCTTTTAAACTTTGAGAAAAAAAAGACACCTCCAAAGAGAATATACAGATGGCCAACAGACACATGAAAAGATGCTTATCATCAGAGAAATACAAATCAAAACAACAACAAGATATCACCTCACACATCTCAGGATGGCTAAAATCAACATAAGAAACAACAGGTGTTGGTGAGGATGAGGAGAAAGGGGAATCCTCCTGCATTGTTGGTGGGAATGCAAACTGACATAGCCACTCTGAATGAGTAAATCATGTTCCATGATTTGAAGTTCAGATGGAGTTATCTTTCATCTTAATTAACACAGCTTTTGTGTAGCTTCTTGTGATCTAACAAGTGCATCCACATTACGTAACAGGTAAACCAGATAATCCATTTCATCTGGGGCCAGATGTATCAACATGGATCTTCTTACCTTGCCCCATTATGCTCCTTCCAACACTCACATCCTGGCCACAGACTCTTTAATAAAAGCTTCATCCATGGGTGGCATCATGGTCAGCAACTTCAGAACAGGAAATGGCAAATAATAAATTAGCTACCCTTAGCTTAATAACTGTCTTTGGAAGACTTAGAGACATAAGTTTAGTAAAGAAAAGAAGTTGACTTACAACAAAGGAAGGGAGTCAGGCTTCACTAGAACTGGCTTTCCAAATACGAAACACAAAGGTATTTAAAGAACAAAACCACAAGATCATCAAGGTCACCAAGTATGCGTCAGTCTGTTCATGGTGGGGAAAAAGCAGCATTCTTGCATGATTATCATATGCAGAAAGGTTGTGACATATCTTCAGCTATCAACATTGCAAAAATTAGGAACACAGTTGTTTTTGCTAGGGGATTCTGCTAATGTGGAAAGGTTCAAGGTTTCATTCATTTGGGAGACCAGAACCAGACATAGTTTTTTTTTTTTTTTAATACTTTCAGGGTACAAAGTTTGTTGTGTCTGCTCTCCCTGCAACTGCAGAATATGTGGTGCATGTGCATTAATAATGATGATGGGGCAAGATGTCAGCTTTGCCTCCAGAACGTTTCCTTAGTTGCAAAGTTCAGCTTCTGCTCAGGATACAGCTCTTGTTCCTGCTGTTTTTAATGGGTTTCCTGTTTTCCACAACTGACCACCCATTTAACTAACAGTAGCTGCCATTTACTGGGTGCCCATGAAATGCCAGGGACCAAGCTGGCCCTTTCTGTAATAATAGCTACTATTTATCGAGCTTTACCCTGTTCCATGCTCGTCTGTTCTAAGCACTTTACATGTATTATCTCGTTCAATGTTACAACTAGCACCCAAAAGCTAGGTGCTATTATAATCTCTATTTTACAGATTAGGACACTGAAGCACAAGAAAATAAGCAACTGGCCTGACATCACACAGCAGGTAAGCAGAGAAGCTGAGATTTGAACCTGACCTCTGAGTCCCAGCTATGCTATGCTATGCTGCTCCTACTATACTTGCATATTATTTTATTAAATCCTTATACAACCCTATGATGTGGACATTCTTACTCTCCTGTCATAAATGAGCAACAGAGTTTCACTCTTTTGCTAACATAATACAGAAAATGGCAGCAGGGATATACATCTGGAATTTTTGTGTCTAGAATTTTCCAGTATACTTTCACGATGCCTGTGAGACACCCAGGTTCCAGGTGGCCACTATGTGGCCTTTGGACAGTCCACATGGGTTGGCTGTGTAATTTATGACTCACTTGGGCCCTCACTCCAGTGCTCAGACCTATGAGATAGGTGGATTCCCTGAGCATGTTAGGAGTAAGGATAAAGGAATTCTCCTTTATTAAAAGAAATCACTGTCTTCTCATGATCAGTTTTATATTTGGATTCAGTTCAGTCTTCGCTAAGAGACTTCTGTGTGCCAAGTCCTGTGTTGCGGGTGTGTTTTGGGGGGTCAGGGAAAGAGGAGAGAATTCCTCTGAGATATAGCTGCCTCCTTCTTAGAACTCGATCAGACTGAAAAAATAAAAATGATACTGAGACACAGGTGTCCACTGAACTCTGTGTTAGATAGAAGGCTCTAGGGGTTCACAAAAGGGGTGCTAGAGCTCCTGCCCAGGTTTGGGGCATGAGGATCTTATAGGTCATGTAGAATCTGCATGCAAATATGAAAATGTTCCAGGCTTGGACAAAAAGGTTGTTAAGAAGGCCAGTGCAGAGGTTTTCTTTGTAAAAGGGAGCGTCAGGTGATGCATCAGGTGATGAGATAGGCACTTGATATATAACATTTCAATGACTCCTGAAATTCGCCCTGAAAAATGGATAGTGTTGTGTCCATTTTACAGATGAGAAATAATTTGGTTTTGGTCACACAGCTTTAAGTGGTAGAGTGGGGTTCAAATTCACTCGACTGGGTGCCAAAATGTATGTTCTTCCCATACTTCTAGGATTTTATAGGATTTCCAAACTTCCTGGGAGCTACACAGGCACCTTGATTCCTGTGATGGTTAATTTTATGTGTCAATGTGACTGGACTGTGGGATGGTCAGATATTTGGTTAACTATTATTCAGAGAGTGTCCCCAGGGTGTTTTTGGATGAGATTAACATTTGAATAGGTAGACTGAGTCAAGCAGATTGCCTGTTCAATGTGGCTGCTTTATCCAGTCTGTTGAAGGCTTAAATAGCACAAAAAGGCTGAGAATTCATTCTTACTGCCTGTCTTTGAGCTGGGACATCAGTCTTCTCCTGCCCCTGGACTCAGGTTGGAGTTTACACCTTCAGCTCTTCTGGCCCTTAGGCTTTGGAACTTGGACTGGAAGTACACCCACAGCTCTCCTAGGTCTCCAACTTGCTGCAGATCTTGGGACTCCTTTGCCTCCATAATCACCTGAGCCAGATCTTTAGTCTCTCTCTCTCACACTTCTCCATTCTCTCTCTCTCTCTCTCTCTCTCAACATATAGATAGATATAGATATAGATATAGATATAGATATAGATATCATATATCTATAGGTATATCTGTATTCTAGATATTATATATATCTCTCTCTATCTCTTTGGTTCTATCTCTTGACACTACATTCCTTTCTGATTTTATGGCAAAGATACTCTGCTTTTGATGAGGCACAACCTGGGCCGTGGCATGGTTGGGTCAGCTGTGCCCAGCAGAAGACAGAGGCAGGGCCTGGAAGCAGAGTTCTAAGCCTAAGGATGTGGCTTTAGGAAAGTGTGAAGCAGCTGTTGCCTAGAGAATGCAGCCAACCTCAGGAAGCCTTTTATGAGTGCCATCAGTTTGATCCCACCAACTGTATGATAGATAGGCCCTGTGCTAGGAAGTAGAGATACCAAATCACTTTTGTCCACATTGGACACAAACCTGGCCCTCATCAGGCTCACAGTTTGGTTTGCGTTGGATGGGCAATGAGATCATTTCAATACAACTTTACATGTGCTACTTATTTCTTCAGCCCACCAGCCCCTGCATTTAGCCTCCATGGGTTTGGCTTTGCCTTTAGAAAATCACCAATCACTGAGTACCTGTGTTAGCATAGTCTCTTGCATCGGGTTGTCTGCATGATCTATGCTCTTGTGACCCTGCAAGTTACAGCATGTCTACCCAGTGGAATAGAAGCATGTCACTTGAAATTATTGTTCATTCCTGAATATGTATTTTCAAATAGAGGACCACAAGCTAAGTATATCCTGGAGTGAAGATTCTTCTTCTGTACTTCATACATTGAAGTTCCATCAGTTTGCTAGAGCAACTCAAGTACTTGTTATTGCAAAATACTGTAATAATTAATGACAGCAATTAAAACTATTAATTTTAAATATAAAAATTATCAGACCTTTCAAATAGTAGAAACCATGCAATGCTAATATAGATATTGTAAAGGGAATGGTTAGCTAGATAAATTTTAAAACAGCTAATTGCCTTTTTGAGCCAACAAATGTGTATAAAGTTTGAATAATAATATATGACAGAATAATCAAGCTAACAGATGAGGTTAGAGTGCAGATGTTTGTAGCATTACTTGGTATCCTAGTATTTGTCCCAATACTTAGCCTTTAAGAATCAGATTTCATTTTTTGAGATTTCTTTCCCATTTAGGCCATGAGTCTTTAGAGAAGAAGTTTTGTTTAGAATGCTTCACTTCTTGTGAGGATGAGTTTTTTTTTTTTTTTTAAAAGGACAATGCCAATTTTGCCTCCTCAGCGGGGAAATATCTCCAAATACATGTTAAGCAACATCTATGATAAATCCTCTCCAACCCACACATGAAGAATATACAAAAAAGGAAGAAAAGAACATGGAGAAGAACAGCATAATACTCAAACTACACTTTGTTCTGGTGGGTCAAAGTGTTAACAAAAGCGACTTTATGTAAGTCCACTGTAGCTCTGAGGGAGCAGGGGCTTCGCTTTGATTAGTCCCTAGCAGAAGAGGACAGCTCCCAGGTGTGACACCCACAGGAGCCTCTCCACTGCTACGACCAGCCAGAAGGAGCCATGCTCCTCTCCTACCACCATTGCAAAGGTCTCAAGCGGTCACCATAGTGACCACTGGAGAGCAGAGTGCTGAGGATTTACTCGGTTACACTCTAAGATCAAAAATTTTAAATTCGGTGGCAAATATTTTTAATAATAAGATTTAATCGTAAGTAAGCTATTGATTGATATCAGATTCATGTCATAGCCTGCTATGTACCACTTCAGGTCCTTCTGACCTCTCTATCTTGTCCCAGTACAACATGGTCGTCAGCTCTTTGAGGTTCTGACAGGTAGGCCCTGACCTGCTTCCTGTAGGTGCAGCCTGATGCCCAGGCTTGGCCCATGCACAAAACTCTCACCTCCAGTCTGGGCTTCCCTGTTGACACCATAGGATGCCTTGCTCAGGCAACCTGGAGTCCAGGCAGATAATGCCCCTGGTGAGGGGCTCTAACCAACTGAAAATGGAAGCTGGTGAATCAGTTCTCCATTTCTCTCACCACAGATGGTCCTGAGACTCAATTTACACATCCTCGGAGGACGGTCCCACAGTAGCCAAGAGCCAGTTACACTTAGCTTGTGCTAATTCAATAATGCATCCTGCCTTTGGCTCTCCCTCTGTATTGATTTTAAAGAATCAACAGATTCTCTAGTATTCCTCCCCTCAGCAGACAGAATTTCATCCTCCTCTATTTGAGTGTGGATGGGACTGAATACCTGCTTCTAGAAAACAGAATTCAGTAGAAGTCATGGGACATCACTCTCAAGACTAGGTTATAAAAAACTATGGCTTCCTCCTTGGATTGTCTGTTATTGGTGGAACTGTGTCCCTATCCACCCCCACAAGAAATTCACATATCAGAGCTGGGCCCCCCAGTACCTCAGAATGTGGCTGGATTTTGAGAGAGGGTCTTTGAGGAATAATTAAATGAAAAATGAGGCCATTAGGGTGGGCTCTGATCCAATAGGGCCAGTGTCCTTGTAAGAGGAGGAAAAGACACTAGGGATCTGTGTACAGAGAAAACCATGTGAAGACAGCTAGAGGGTGGCTGTCTTGCAAGCCAAGAAGAGAGGCCTCAGGAGAAACCAACCCTGCAGACACTTTCATCTTGACCTTCCAGCCCCCAGAACTATGAGAAATGGATTTTTGACGCCACTCGGTCTGTGGTCTGTTGTTGTGGCAGCCCGAGCAAGTTACTACTATACTTTACCTTTCTCTTTCAGGTCACTGACTCTAGGGGAAGCTGGCTGCCATGATATGTGAGCAGCCCCACGAACAGGCTCCTGTCGCCAGGAACTGAGGTCTCCTGACAACAGATTCATAGGTAAGCCTGGAAATCTTAGAGCCCCAGCCTATGGCATGAAGAAAACTCTGAGAGGTCTTGTGCCAGAACTACCTAGTTAAGCCACCCCTGTGGCTTAACACAGAAACCATGTGTTTGTTGTTTCACCCCTGAGTTTGGGGTAATTTGTAACACAGCAACAGAAAATTAATGCTCCTCCTTGCCTGCCTCATTGCCCTTCCCTTCACCCCTCTGCCCAGAGGTGGCCCCAGTGCAATGGCATACTTCACATGGACCTGCCACCTCAGGCTCTGCTTGCCAGGTGAACAGACTAAGTCACTCCAGACTTTCATCTTCCATTCTGTGGTGGTCATAATCTGCCCTGACCCTTGACTTTGGCTGAACATGGCCTTTTAAACATTTGACTATTCTGGATTTGTACAAAATCTCTCATGTCATGTCATGATTCAAAACACATCACTCAAACATCTACGCTAGGAAGAAACTGTCTTAAACCTGACAGATATGCTAGTCAGCAAAAACGGACAGGTGCCTTTCCTCATGGGGAGCCCAGGAGTTGGGTTACAGCTTTTAACTGAATATGTCTGATCTGGTTCTGGCAGCCTCCCCCAGACCTTGAGGTATGTGCTTGGTGTCAACCCTAGAACCAATGGTCCCTTCCTTCCTCATTCTTTTTAATGAAAGGACCACTTAACACATGACACTGCAGACTTAAATCCCCTGAATATGCAGTTCTCAATGCCTCTGTTTGCCTCTTCCACCTGTCAGTAGGTGTTTGTTGAGAGCTACTATTTGGGACGCCAGGTGGGACAGTGGTTATGAGCAGGACTTAGGAGTCAGGCTGCCGTCATGGCCCTTACTCACCAGCTGTGTGACTTGGGCAAGGTGAGAAACCTCTTGGCTTCCCCAGCTATGGTAAGATAATAGTACCTAGTCATAGAGTTGTTGACAGCATTAGCATTAATCATGCTTTTATGGTGCTCAAGATGGAGCCTGGCATATAATAAATGTTAGCAATTGTTATGGGTGGGGAATTGGGTACAGAGCCAAATACAGTGTAACTCATACCCCCAAGAAGCTAATAAACATGGGGGCACTCATGAAATGGGTCCAGCTATTGCTAAGGCATGGAAGCAGTGCCTGGGTCTGGCTGGAGTGCAGTGCAGTGCAAGCTTGCTGAAAGAGTAAGTGAAGAAGGCCCAGGAGCCCAACCTCCATGGACTGAATAATGGTCCCCAGCAATGTCCACATTCTAATACTCAGAATCTTGTGATGTTACCTTTCATGGTAAGAGGGACTTTGCAGATGTGATAAAGTTAAGGATCTTGAGATGGAGAGATTATTCTAGATTATTGGTGTGGGTCTAATGTAATCACAAGTATCCTTATAAGAGGGAGGCAGGAGGGTCAGTCAGAGGGGATGTGACAATGGAGGTAGACCAGAATGATGTGGCCATGAGCCAAGGAATGCAGGCCACCTCTAGAAGCTAGGAGAGGCCAGAAATGGAATCTCCCCTGTTGTCTCTAGAGGAACCAGCCCTGCCCTATAAGATACCAGGATGTTGGACTTCTGGCCTCTAGAACTGTCAAGAGTGGTGTGTGTTGTTGGAAGCCACTAAGTTTGTGGCAGTTTGTTACAGCAGCAAGAGAACTAATACAGCAGCTTTGCACTGTCAGGGGTCTGAGTGATAAGCAGCTGCAGTAGATCCCTTCCTAAAAGGACTTCTCAGAGTAAGGGCCACTCCACCTCCCTGCAGGGCCCAGTCAGGTGCCAGCTCAGTAGGCTTAGGAAGGGAGACAGCCCAAGTTTCAGGAGTATGGGCATCTCTGCTCCCTTGCATCTCTAAGCAGAGGGCCTCCAGGACAGGGCATGTAGAGTCTCCCACCACAGACAGCTGACAGTGTCCTGGAGAACAGGGACTGAGACATGCTGATGCCCGGAGCACTGCTACCTGTTTCCAGAAATCAGGACAGATTGGGACGCCTTGTGGAGTGTGGCTAACTCCATGTGGGAGGCAGATGGCAACAGCGAAGGGACAGCAGTACAACATAGCTGAGGTGCCAAGAGTGGCTCCCACACAGACCCACAGACTCTTTCTATAGGAAGGAAGCAAGGTCCTCACACCACACAGTTTGTACAGAGCAGGCCTTTATAGACTGGCAAAGGAGACCTCAGTTTCTAGAGCCAGGAAGGCCTAGCTTTTGACACTGGCAGTTGTTCACTGCCCATTTGTCCTCAGGCTCATGCCATAACCTCTCCAAGCCTCAGTTTTCTCATCTGTAAAATGGGGATAGTAAAGGTAGTAATAAGAATAATAAGTGGGTAACACTTATTGAGCACTTACTACATGCTAGGTCTATTCTAAGCACATCCCAGGAACTATTTTATTGAGATTCCATAGAAGGGAAATCCTCAGGGTGAGTCCTAGTATATCCCTATTTTAAAGATAGTGAGGGACTTCATCAAGATAAGAAGGGACTTCATCAAGAGAAGAAGCTTCTGCACAGCAAAATAGTCAACAAAACTTAAAGACAACCTACAGAATGGGAGAAGATATTTGCAAATGACGTATCAGGTAAAGGGCTAGTTTCCAAGATCTATAAAGAACTTATTAAACTCAACAGCAAAGAAACAAACAGTCCAATCATGAAATGGGCAAAAGACATGAACAGAAATCTCACAGAGGAAGACATAGACATGGCCAACATGCACATGAGAAAATGCTCTGCATCTCTTGCCATCAGGGAAATACAAATCAAAACCACAATGAGATACCACCTCACGCCAGTGAGAATGGGGAAAATTAACAAGGCAGGAAACCACAAATGTTGGAGAGGATGTGGAGAAAGGCGAACCCTCTTGCACTGTTGGTGGGAATGTGAACTGGTGCAGCCACTCTGGAAAACTGTGTGGAGGTCCCTCAAAGAGCTAAAACTAGAGCTACCCTATGACCCAGCAATTGCACTGCTGGGGATTTACCTCAAAGATACAGATGCAGTGAAATGCCGGGACACCTGCACCCCGATGTTTCTAGCAGCAATGTCCACAATAGACAAACTGTGGAAGGAGCCTCGGTGTCCATCGGAAGATGAATGGATAAGAAGATGTGGTCTTTGTATACAATGGAATATTACTCAGCCATTAGAAACGACAAATACCCACCATTTGCTTCGACGTGGATGGACCTGGAGGGTATTACACTGAGTGAAGTAAGTCAATCAGAGAAGGACAAACATTATATGTTTTCATTCATTCGAGGAATATAAAAATTAATGAAAGGGAATAAAGGGAAAGGAGAGAAAATGAGTGGGAAATATCAGAGAGGGAGACAGAACATAAGAGACTCCCAACTCTGGGAAATGAACAAGGGGTGGTGGAAAGGGAGGTGGGTGGAGGGTTGGAATGACTGGGTGATGGACACTGCGGGGGGCACTTGACGGGATGAGCACTGGGTGTTATGCTATATGTTGGCAAATTGAACTCCAATAAAAAGAAATTAAAAAAAATAAAGATAGTGAGACTTAACTCAGGGTGTTAAGTTGGGAGAATTCACTAAGTTAAAATTCGTAAAGCTCTTGCAGGCATGTGGTTGGGCACACAGTAAAGGATCTCTCTCCCTCCACTCCCCACTTCCCCACGGAGAGCTGGCTTCACTCAGATTCTTCTGTTCTTCTTGTGAGGAGTTTGCACGCCTCCAAAGGTGGCAATGCATGGACTATGAGTTAGTTGCCCGATATTTTAGAGCCTTGGTCTACTTCTCCATGTCTGGCTCAGTACTGGGCTCATAGTGGGAGTCAGAGCATCACATCTGGGCTGTACTTCTGGTGCAGTGTATGTGGCCCCTGAAGCTTTCTCAGATATGTCTGCTTTTTGTCCCTTGACTGACCTATGAAACCCAAGGGCTCTTCTGAATGACAAAGGCAGTGATCCATTTGTTTTTCCTTCTGAGCCCAGCAAATGGCTTTTCAGTGTGTCTGTCCCAGGTGGCCTGGATGTCCAGAACCGCATGGCTTGGACTGAGTCTCCTGTAGCCCGATTGAAGCTGGCTTCAGCTACTGTTCCAACTACAAGCACTGCATTCCCCGGGAGCTCAACACAGCCACCTCTCAGGAACGCATGCCTGGTTTTGACTCAACAGGAGCAGAGTCCTGCCTTGGAGGCAATGCTGGGCATACCATTGACTGGAGAAAACGTAATGGGCTGGTAAGCTGTCTGAGTGTCACAGAGTGTTGGCTTCTTACAAGAGTCCTGGCATTTGCTAGTCTCTTCCGAATGGATCCCAGATGGAGCCCCACCAGTGCTGTCCTCCAGAATCATCAAGGCTGGCTTCTCCCTCTCAGATTGGGCTACTCTTCGAGCATCTGTCTCCCCAGGATTCTGGGCAAAATCCTTTTCAACCTGAGTTCCCACTGGTTGACAAACCATGTACTGTCATCCCTGATGAATAGGACTGTGAGAAAAGCTACCACCTCATTAAGGGCACAGGTTAACTGAGGGTGATTGATTTTCCATAGCTCTGAGAAAGCTTACAAATCCTTTGTATAAACACTAGTTTGACAGTGAAAACAGTTTTCCCTTCTTCCGTTGAGGGCAGCAGACAGAGTAAATATTGACAAATGGACAGGTTTACTTTCCTAAGAACCCCGAGGCAGGTAAATGGGGCAGGGGAGAAATGCTTTGGTAGAGTCATTATCAACAAAGGGAAAACCATTCTTTGGGGACCATCTTTGATGTGGTCTTTGGTGTGACCGGAGTTTTCTGAGGCTAAGGTTGTAAGTTGGAACTCTGTAAGGCAGGGGTGTTTCCACCCTGACCAGGCAGCAGGATCATCTGGGCCTTGACATCCCCACCCCACCCCCAGGGATTCTGATGTGGGAGGCCTAGGGTGGAGCCCCGGCATCCATCCGTATGTTGACAAAGCTCCCCAGTGGCTTGATGTCAGCTGAGACTGTGAGCCTCTCTTAAGAGAAAAATGTTTGTGCTAAGCATGACCCTTGATCCCCAGCCATCCCCCAAGTGTAGACAATGCAAAGATATTACCTTAAGCTAAAGCTTTCAAAATGTATATCTTTCACATTGCTGGGAAGAAAGCCCTCTCAGGTACAAAGACAGAGGCCCAAAGTCACTTCCACAGACCCTCAGAATAAAATCCAAATCCCGCCAGGCCCTCCTGCCCTTGAATGATACCACCTTGCTTCACCCTGTCTCATTAGGGCACTTTAGGCTAACTGCCCTGACAGCAGCTTTCTCCTCTGCCCAGCCACACACAAGATTCCTTCCACCCCAGTTCTCTCTATCTGCTCCCCACAAGGCCTTCTCCCTGAAGGGGCGCCCTGTTACTCTCTGCTCATACTCTGTTCCTTTCCTTATTTATCAGCATGCCTGGCTTTCTGTGTACTGTTTGTCTTCCCCATCGGACAGTAGGTTCATGACAGCAGGGACATGGTTTCCTTCCAGCACTGAGTGATCCCCAGAGCCCCACACTGTTCCCAGCTCCCAGTCCACAGTCCACAGTCCCTGCTCAACGTGGGTTTATTGGGTGACTGAATGAACCCACGCAGAGCTGCATGAACATGCCATCAGCTCTTGGGGGAGCCCTGGGGACCACAGCTGACATTTCACTCTGTAAGCTGTTTTTCTAAGAAAGACCCATGGAGGGTCTGAAGACTGAGGCAGCATTCCTTCCTTCCTTAGTAAATGGCCCTTGAAGTCTCCTGGCATTTCTTTCTCCCATTCGGGCTGTCCTCTCCTACTTTCCTTTTTTTTTTTAATAATAAATTTATTTTTTATTGGTGTTCAATTTGCCGACATACAGAATAACACCCAGTGCTCATCCTGTCAAGTGCCCCCCTCAGTGCCCACCACCCAGACACCCCCACCCCCTACCCTCCTCCCCTTCTACCATCCCTAGTTCGTTTCCCAGAGTTAGGAGTCTTCCATGTTCTGTCTCCATTTCTGCTATTTCCTACCCATTTCTTCTCCCTTCCCCTCTATTCCCTTTCACTATTATTTATATTCCCCAAATGAATGAGAACATATAATGTTTGTCCTTCTTTGATTGACTCATTTGACTCAGCATAATACCCTCCAATTCCATCCATGTCGAAGCAAATGGTGGGTATTTGTCGTTTCTAATGGCTGAGTAATATTCCATTGTATACATAGACCACATCTTCTTTATCCATTCATCTTCCGATGGACACCGAGGCTCCTTCCACAGTTTGTCTATTGTGGACATTGCTGCTAGAAACATCGGGGTGCAGGTGTCCCGGCATTTCATTGCATCTGTATCTTTGGGGTAAATCCCCAGCAGTGCAATTGCTGGGTCGTAGGGCAGGTCTATTTTTAACTCTTTGAAGAACCTCCACACAGCTTTCCAGAGTGGCTGCACCAGTTCACATTCCCACCAACAGTGTAAGAAGGTTCCCTTTTCTCCGCATCCTCTCCAACATCTGTGGTTTCCTGCCTTGTTAATTTTCCCCATTCTCACTGGTGTGAGGTGGTATCTCATTGTGGTTTTGATTTGTATTTCCCTGATGGCAAGTGATGTGGAGCATTTTCTCATGTGCGTGTTGGCCATGTCTATGTCTTCCTCTGTGAGATTTCTGTTCGTGTCTTTTGCCCATTTCATGATTGGATTGTTTGTTTCTTTGCTGTTGAGTTTAATAAGTTCTTTATAGATCTTGGAAACTAGCCCTTTACCTGATACGTCATTTGCAAATATCTTCTCCCATTTTGTAGATTGTCTTTTAGTTTTGTTGACTGTATCCTTTGCTGTGCAAAAGCTTCTTATCTTGATGAAGTGTGGCGGGATACAAAATCAATACCCAGAAGTCAGTGGCATTTCTATACACTAACAATGAGACTGAAGAAAGAGAAATTAAGGAGTAAATCCCATTTACAATTGCACCCAAAAGCATAAGATACCTAGGAATCAACCTAACCAAAGAGGTAAAGGATCTATACCCTAAAAACTATAGAACACTTCTGAAAGAAATTGAGGAAGACACAAAGAGATGGAAAAATATTTCATGCTCATGGATTGGCAGAATTAATATTGTGAAAATGTCAATGTTACCCAGGGCAATTTACACGTTTAATGCAATCCCTATCAAAATACCATGGACTTTCTTCAGAGAGTTAGAACAAATTATTTTAAGATTTGTGTGGAATCAGAAAAGACCCCGAATACCAGGGGAATTTTAAAAAAGAAAATTATAGCTGGGGGCATCACAATGCCAGATTTCAGGTTGTACTACAAAGCTGTGGTCATCAAGACAGTGTGATACTGGCACAAAAACAGACACATAGATCAATGGAACAGAATAGAGAATCCAGAAGTGGACCCTAAACTTTATGGTCAACTAATATTCGATAAAGGAGGAAAGACTATCCACTGGAAAAAAGACAGTCTCTTCAATAAATGGTGCTGGGAAAATTGAACATCCACATGCAGAAGAATGAAACTAGACCACTGTCATGCACCATACACAAAGATAAACTCAAAATGGATGAAAGATCTAAATGTGAGACAAGATTCCATCAAAATCCTAGAGGAGAACACAGGCAACACCCTTTTTGAACTCGGCCACAGCAACTTCTTGCAAGATACATCCACGATGGCAAAAGAAACAAAAGCAAAAATAAACTATTGGGACTTCATCAAGATAAGAAGCTTTTGCACAGCAAAGGATACAGTCAACAAAACTAAAAGACAACCTCTCCTACTTTCCTTTAGGCTCCTCTCACCTCCCCTTGCTCATGCTTCGGCCCCATTTCCTTTTTCAGGGAAAATCACAGGCTGTGGAGAAAACCTCCCTCAAAGCTCTTTCCTTTTCTCCTTCATCTCTGCCTATTAATTCTCTATGCTGTAGTCCCTCGGAAGGGAAGATGTCTTATGCTCAGGATAAGTCCTGGAAGAAGTTGGAACCAAAGGCAGGCTCCCATTTTCCTAGCCATCCCTTAGTAGCCTCAGCCTTCTGGTCTTCCCAGGGTACTAGGAGCCACTGTGGATGATGTGTCCTCCATATGCCCTTACCACTGAGTGTCACAGAAGAAAGATGAAATCAGGTTTGCCTTCAAGGTCATTTGAGTCAGATTTTGGCATCTCTTCTCAACCCAACACACACACAAACATACACTCACACGCACACACATGCATTTGCTCACATATATTCCCCATTGGACAAAAAACAATTTAAATCAACAATTTAAAAAAAAACAATAATAGAATCTAACAATTCTATTATTAGATTGAAAAACTGAAAATATAAACCAAGTAGCATTAACGCTTTAAGGAAATGGTTTTTCATTGCTTAATTAGGTTAGCACAACAGCCTGAGATGGTAGGAAAGATGGGAAGAGTAGGAGTTTAGTATCAAACCTGATTCGTGTCCTGCCTCTGTGCTAGGCTTTGCTAAATCACTTAACCTTTGATCTTTAGTGAGATACTCTCAAAACTTGGAATAATTCCTAATTTTCCAGGCTTAAGTGATATTCTCAAAGTGAATGTTTCTGGTACAGGATAAGAACAAGGTGTAACAGGTAACATTAACGAGTGCTTGCTGTGTGCCAGGAATGTTTCTAAATGCTTTGCCTTTATTAACTCATTTAATCCTCACAGCAGCCCAGTGGATGTTAGTCCCACTGAACGGAGGTGGAAACTGACCCACAGAGAGGTGGAGAGAACAAGTCGGCAGGTAGGGACTCAGGACTTGTATGCAGACCTGGGCCTTAGCCGTAGTTCTAGAGTCACTCTGCCCGGGGAAGACTGCGCTTCGTATACATTCCCTTAGGTTCTTTCCATGTGCTGAAATGAGGGGAGAGGTGGAAATGGTATCACTTTAAATCTCACAGCATGAAACTGGTAGGTGAAAGCAGAAGGGACTGTCCCAGGATTGCAAAAGTAAGTTGAGCCCATGATGTCTTTTAAAGCATTTTGCCACAAAAAAAAAAAAAAAAAAAAAAGAGGATGTTTGAATTATACAGGATGTCCTTGGATGCATGAGTTAACCATCTCCCTTCTGCCAAAGGCCAACAGAAATGCCCTCTGTTGGCCTTTGGCTTGTGAGGGGAGCTCCTACCTGTGTAGGGACTTGTGTTCCTTATCCTTTCTTTAGATGTTAAGCTGCTGTTGGTCCCTAGTGCCCTCTGCACCTGTAGGCTGTATCTGAAAGATGCCTTTCTCATCATCAAATGGCTAGAGGTTCAGACTTACAAGAGTCAGCATTTCCAAACATTTATAGCTCTAGCTATTTCCATTTGTGCTCACTAGGTATTTGCTGCCAGTGCCTAGGTCCAGGGATGACATTTTGACTGGGCAAAACAGCTGGCCTCAGCTTAGTGTTTCCTGTCTTAGCCTAGTGTTTCCATTGCTCAGTTGCTAACTGTGGCAGTGTGGAGGGTTTGGGCATCCAGATGACATCTCAGAGGAAGAATGTCTGCTTCCCCTTCCCGCCCCCAGGCTCTGAAGTCACTGACACCTTTGACACCATGCCTCATCCTTTGTAACTCTAAATCATGATGACTCCAAAAGGTTGGGGTCTGATTATTTCATTCATTTCCCCATCCATCATCCATCCACCCACTATCCATCCATCATCCATCCATCCATCCATTCACCCACCCATCCATCATCTACCCATTCATCTACCCACCCATCCATCTATCATCCACACATCCATCCATCTATCCATCCATCCGTCCATCCACCCATCCATCCACCCATCATCCATTCATCATCCACCCATTGTAAGAACTTATTGAGCACCTATTGTGAGCCAACCCAATTCTGGGGAGTCAGCCATGACTCAGACACTGAGCTCAGGTCTCTAAGGGATCAGCATGTCACATCTGCCATCTTTTAGATTGTACTTGCTAATGCATCACCTCCATACCTCCTAGACTTCACATAGTCCCTATCTGCACAAATTCCACCACATTCACATACAACTTGTATGATGATTTGCTTAACATTTTAAAACCTAATCTAAAGACATTTATTTAAATATAAATAATACAAATGAATTAATAAAAATAACATTTTGAAATAAATGTATTTTTAAAATTTTTTTTAAAAGATTTTATTTATTTATTCACAAGAGACACAGAGAGAGAGATAGAGGCAGAGACACAGGCAGAGGAAGAAGCCGACTCCATGCAGGGAGTCCGATGTGGGACTCTATTCCCGGTCTCCAGGATCACGTCCTGGGCTGAAGGCGGCGCTAAACTGCTGAGCCACCAGGGCCGCCCAAATAAATGTATTTTGAAAGGAAGCTCTGTGTCACTGGTAACATTATGCATTTGATCTTTGCATATTTTCATAAAGAATAGTGTAAGTACCTACAACGTACACCTGTGCACTACTTAAAACCACCCCAGGAACCACCAGTAGTCACTACACCACCCCAAGGAACTGAATTATTTCATGTTTCTCCTATACAGTTACTCTGAAGTCATTATAATACCCATTTGCAGATGCAAATTCTGAAGTGAGGTTCTTCTAAGGACAAACTGCTGGTAAGAGTTAGATCTGAGACTGAAACACATATCTCTTGGCTCCAAGTCTAGCAACCTAGGAGTTGAGGCCCACCCAAAGACTGTGAAATTCCTTGTATTGGTTGCTGCCAATTTTTTAAAATATTAAATAGAATGTAATAGAATATACACTACCTTAGAGCCTATCACCCTAAGTGAGGTTAAGTGTGGCTTTATGAAGCTCAATTGTGGTATGAAATGTGGATCTTACTGGGGGGGTCATAGTCAGGCATGTTTAAAAGCTGCCTCTCTGCTTTGCCGTGCCATTTGAAAACTGGGCTATGTTGTTGGTACTGCTGTGGGCAAAGACTGCTGCATTACAAAATCCCAGGGGCTACCACTCACATCATCATCAAAGTTGCCCCACTGCTTGCTTTTTATAAAGAAAGTTTCGCTGGAGCACAGCCATGCCATTCATTTCTGTTTTGTCTATGGCTACTTTCCCATAAACATGCACGATGTCCTGTATTTTATCAAACTACCTTAGCTGTAACAGCAAAGCTGAATAGTTGTGACAGAGGTTAAATGGCTCACAAGGCCAAATTATTTATTATTTTGGCAGAAAATGTCACCCATCCCTGATCTGTGTGAATGGCACTGTCTGGAATTATGCAATGCCCAGATTGTGCAGCTGTGTGTGGCAGTACCGTGGCCAGCCAGTGGCCTCTTAGCAGCTGCATTTCTTCCAACTTCTTATTCTTTCATTGCATTTCAGTGTTTGCTTCTCTTCAGGGCTCTGAACCAAGGTTGTGTGAACAGAGAGGGCTGAGCTTTCCCTCGTAGGAGCTTTTCTACTAATCTCTCCCAGAACTGCCCTTTATCCCTGCTCCCGGCTGCCCCCATCACCACTGCTACTCTTCCCAAGCCTCTGGCCCCCTAGGATATATGAATGGAGGCCTTTGGACCCTTTCTGTAATAAACCCTGAGTGACACCCTTAAACAGAGGAGTGGGGTTTGGGAATAATGTGAAAAACTGTGAAATTCTCCCTGTGAGAGGGGCCCAACCCAGTTTTGGACAGTGAATCATGGCTTTGGCCAAGATGTTCTCATTACAATCTCTGCTGACCTCCTTGGAGGAGTGAAAGCTGTTGCTTGCAAAAATAGGCAGCTTCTCAGCCTCCTCTGCCTCCATGGCCCTGCTTCACTCCCTGGTGGTCTTATTCTGTACCCTACCCCCATGCATCTTCTTCCTGAGCCACTACTTACCTCAATTATTAGAGACATGAGTCCAATCTGAAGCTTACCTATATACAAGAACCAGAATGACAGCAGTGATAACTCAGCCCCATTTTTATCTCCCTGTTATTTCTCTTATTGTACATTTTTGAGTTCAGATCATGCCTGGAGTGATATGTTTAAGCCTGGGGCCTCATGTCAAGATGAACATCAGCCACTAGAATGGTCCAAAAGGAAGCCAGACCCTGGACACTGGTTCTTCAGGCATGTTTAAGTGAATTGGGGCTTATAAGACATGTCTTAAATGTGTGAATCTTTATCATCATAAATATGTCCTGCATTTTATATTTGAGATCCAAAGGATATAAAGAAAGGCCACCCAAAGTCATCATATAAGAAGTAGCTACATGATCCACCGAAAACTCTGACATGATGCCAGTCTCTCCATATCACCATGGGATGAAATTAATCAACTTTCTTTGTTTTCCTTTTCTGGCTTTATCATCATTATCCTTGACATCATTGTCACCCTCAATATGATGTGGTCTTCACAGCTAACATTTATGGAGTGCTCCCTGTAGACCAGCCACTGGGCTAAGCACTTTACGCATCTTACCTTATTTAAATATGGCAACCCTATGGGGTAGATATTATCATTATTTCAAAGAGGTGGAAACTGAGGCATTGGAAAGTCGAGTCACACACATAGTAATATCAGACTAGCCCTTGACCACAAATCTGTTTGACTTCTATGCTTTGTTTATCTTTTTGTCTACTGCTGTTTTTTCTTGTCCCTAGAATGTGTCTGACATATAGTAGGTATTCAATAAATATTTGTGGAGTAAATGAACATATGGAACCAAAGTTGGTGCTCTTGACCATTTTGCGGGTGGGTCTCAAACTTGGTTCATCGTTAGAATTGCTTCCAGAGCTTTTCTGAATGCAAATGCTACAGGCCCCTGTGGAGATTCTGAGATGAGACCCAGGAATCTGATTTATAATACATTTACCACCAGATACTGATGAAGCCAGCTCAGCCCCAAGCTGCAGACAAAATTTGGCATCCACCGCTGCCACGCTATAGTGCCTCATGACAAATTTGCAATTTTTTAAGACTTCTGCAGAACAAATAAAACCACAATTTATGTTTCACAATTCATGTGGCTGATCTCATGTCCTTCTGACAGGCCTTTCACATTTCAGAATGTCACAAATTGCTTTCTTTTCTGAGATATCAGGACATAACATTGGTTCTTGCAGGACAACTAGTCGTTCTCATTGTAGCCCCCAAAAGTCATAGCTATTTCTTATTCTCGGCCCAATGATCTTTCCACTAAAGAAATCAGTCTCCCTTACTCATTCTAGAGGAGAAAAGATCAGAGTTAATTCAAGTGTTTTTAAATATGAGTGACTCTTAAGGAAGGGGAAACCCTAGGGTAAACTTAAGACTGGGACAGTCTTAAGTTTTGTTTTGCCAAGAGAGTTCCAATTTACCTCTATTGTCCTGATATAATTATTAACAGTGCTTCTATTTAGTCTCAAACATAAATCTGGGTTTGGACAATAAATAATATGGTCATTCTACCCAAGACCAGAAAGAAAAGAGCTATAAGAAGATAAGTTTCAGTTTATTACAAGGAAAAAAAATCTCATGAGACATGAAAAATAAAACCCCCAAATCCCCCAAAATATGCAATCAGGCTGCCAATTTAGGGAGTGAGTTTCCTGTTACTGGAGGTGTTAAAACAGAAAGCTCATGGCCATTTGTTGAGGATGATGGACAGGAGGTCAAGCATCACTGGATGACCTTGGAGGTCCCTTCTGACTAAACGTCGGAGGACAGCAGAATCTGTGGTGCCTGAGCTGTTAATGGAGTACGTCACACCCACATCCACATGGAAAGAAGCTGGGAACAGCAGAGCCTATCCCTCTTGGGTAGAAGGCCATCCCATGGTCAGCAATACAAGATGTTTTCCCAGTACTGTAGAATTGGAGAAGGCTCAAGGTACTTAGGATTTGGCTCTTAACATCACACCAAAGCTCCAATGGCCTCTGCTGAACAGGCTGGGCAAATCCTCAGGATGTGAGTACACTAGATGGGGCTCCTTTTCTGGGAGCCAGAGCCACATCTGCTCCCATCCATCTTTGTGGAAAGTGTGGAAAGTTTAGGCCACCACTCTGCTTCCCACCCCTTCCACCCCAGGTCACTTGCCAAATGTCCATTTGACTGACGTTTGGTGGAGTTTGACCCCTGCTCACACTGAGTATCTCAGAGCTATGCAAAGTGTTAGGGAGTTCCCCGACATTCTTCAGGGGCGTTATCACTTTCAGCCCTGTCCTACTTCCTATTCCCTTACATAGTCAGAAACTAAGGCCTATGTGAATTTCCTCAAGATCACACAGAGCATTGACTGTGGGGCCAGATATCCAAGATATCTGGGAGCGATGAGGTATGGGGGGAGGTTAACCTTAGTGCCACACATCTTTCCAGGTGGATCCAGTGGGAAAGAAGCAAACTACAAGTCCCCAAGCTGGAGCACTTCATCTCCTCCTTCTCCTTTTGAAAGTCAGTTTATCTGAGATTGTGTGGAAAATAAAGAGCCCACTGGTAGCAGGAAGAAGCAAGAGTCTTCTGGAGTCAGGCATCCCACGAGGTTGATATTCAGTTACCATGCATTTCCATTATTTTTCCATGGCAGAACATATGGCGGACTTGGGGATGTGCATGCCTGAGGCCACGGCTCTCTCCTGTCCCATAACTATGTTGCTGGCAGGGCTGTTGCCACAGTAGTTGGCTATGCCTCAGATCTCATATGAGGCGCATCTGTCACACAAATCTTTATCACAGTCTTCATTGCAAGGAGCGCACTGTCATGTGCTCTTAGAGTAATCTTGTCCAAAGTTCCTGGTTTGGTTGACAAGATCCTGCTCAATACAACTTATGTCATGGCATAAGAGAAGATGGCTGATTTCTGCCAAGAAACCTGGTGGTGAGCACCACAGGAACAGTCTGCGACATCAGAATAATGTATAGGTTTCTGCCATGTTTGAAACGCGGTAGCTAAATGCAAGTGCTCCCCACAGCCATCTTGGCCCCACAACTGCCCCTCAGCAGTGGTCACTTCCAGCCCCCAATGTAGGAATTGAGCCCCCACTTCCAGTGATGGATGGTTTTGGGTCTGGCTTCCTGGGCCCTCCGTCCTCGGGTTGGGACACTTGCAGAATTGAAGCTTCTGGTCCTCATGGCCACATCAAGTTGGGAAAGAATGTGAAAAGCATCAGAGTGCAGGTTCCACTTTCAGATGGGAGGTGAAATCGTCTGATCTCGTCTACTAATCATGTATGCCAATGTTCTTACTCCTCAGAGTGGAATTTGAATGGTGGAACGGGTTCTCCGTTCCACCACATTGGAATTTTAGCATGGAACAAGCTTGTTAGTCATGAAGCCTAACATGCCTCTTAGAGTGGGGAAGTCTTTTACTATGTCCTTAGTAGGTGATAGAATTATGTTATTTTCTTACACAGTAGATGACACTTTGTATTTTCAATATTTTATTGCTTTCTGCTTATTAAAGTATTATGCACTCGTTGTAGAAAATTGGAAACTGCAAAACATTATAAAGAAGCAAAACCCCAAACAACTGCATATAACCCTACAATTCAGAGTCAACCACAACTAATAACTTCACAAATAACCTTTGCCTTTTCAATGATATTTTTTTCTTCGTGCAAGTTGTGTCCTTAATGACTAAAAACTACCCTTAATCTATATGTCACCTTTCTTCTAAACAATGTAAAGAATTTAGATTCTTTAACTCCATTTACTTCTTCTCAACCTATATGCTACTGTTCTTTATTTTGATTATCTCTAAAAATATATTTTAAATCTCATGAGATGTTATTATTTTTCCTTTGTATTCACTTAGTCATGAATGTAAATATTCACTTAGATTTACTCACATTTTTATTACTTTTGTGGCTCTTCAATTTCCTGCATCTGTAACTTTCCTTATGGGATCATCATTCCCCTGTCTGAATAATACATTTTAGAGTATTTTTAGTAGTGCAAGTTTGTTGATTCAAACTCTCAGTTTAGGTGTGAAATGGCTTTATGGATGATCTTGCAATGTTGAGAATTCTTGGCTGACCATTATTTTCTTTCAGTTCCAGTTGAGCTTATCCAGTTCCTTTGAGGTTATCATCACCCACTGTGCTCTGGTTTTCATCGTTGTTATCAAGGAGTTGGCTGCTCGTCTAACTGTTGATTCTTTGGAGGTAATCTTTTTTTTTTCCAATTGTATTTCTGACCTCTTATTATGATGTGTCTAGATTTCTTTTTTTGACTCATACGTTGAATTTGTTTGAGCTTCTTGAATCTGTATATTGATATTTCATCATTTTGGAAAGTTCTCAGCCGCAAGTTCTCCAAATATCGCATCTGTCTTGTTCCATTCCTTTTCCCCTGGTGGGACTTCAATTAAACATGCATTGGCCTTCTTAACTGTGTTTTTTCTCACATATTCTCTTATCTATACTTTTCATCTTTTTTTCTTCATGATTGGTTCTGTTTCGCAAAACTTACCGCTGTTCCTCTCCTGTCTGCCCTACCTGCTTTTCTTGTAGTTTATATAACTTCCAAGAGGCAAGTGCCAGGCCAGTCCCTCTTGTGCTCTTTGCCTACTTGTTTGGTGAGAGTTTTGGTCTATTGTTGGATTTAAAAACTGGTTCTCATTTAGAGACAGGGAAGGAGAAGAGCAAGAGCAAGTGACTAGGTATCTCTTAAAAGCATGTAGCAGGGATCCCTGGGTGGCGCAGTGGTTCGGCGCCTGCCTTTGGCCCAGGGCGCGATCCTGGAGACCCGGGATCGAATCCCACATCGGGCTCCTGGTGCATGGAGCCTGCTTCTCCCTCTGCCTGTGTCTCTGCCTCTCTCTCTCTCTCTCTGTGACTATCATAAAAAAAAAAAAAAAAAAAAAAAGCATGTAGCAGAGGACACCTGAGTGTCTCAGGTCATGATCCTAGGGTCCTGGGATCAAGTCCTGCATTGGGCTCCCTGCAGGGAGACTGCTTCCCCCTCTGCCTGTGTCTCTGTCTCTCTGCCTCTTTTTTTCATGAATAAATAAATAAAACTTTAAAAAAAAACATGCAACAGGAGGAGGTATCTCAGCCTATTTTCTGGTTGGAATGACTTTAGATCATAGGTAGATTTTAGCTTATATGCCAACCAGTTAATTCAGTTGTGGCAACTGAAAGAAACATCACTGACAAAGATTCAGAGGCTATATCTGGACTCAGTGGGAAGGAATGCTCTAATAGATTAATGACGCCTGCCAGGGACTTGCATGAGAGATGTAATGGCACTCACACCATATATTTGCCATCTGTGACTCAGATCTTACATCTCTTAGCCAGGAATACAAATATTTGGGATGGAAACATGGTCTTCATGTATACTTTCAGGTAGACGTGGCATTTGTGATGTTACTAATTTGTTGCTCATGTTCAAAATGTTATCCACACGGATATCTCCATTTCATTAGCTCTTATTCATACCTTTATCCACCTCATCTTGGCTCTTTCTCTCAGAATTTGCCCGAAACCTTTTACCTAAAGCCTCCAGTGCACTTAGATGTTGCTCAATCCAATGGATGTGTTTCAGTTGTCATTTGATTTGACCTCCTACCAATATTCATGATATTCCTTCTGCCCTTGAGTGAGTCATTTAACCTTTCTAAACCTTATTCATGAATCTGTAAAATGGGGGTAAAAATAATCTGTCTCCTAGGAGCACTGTGAGGCATTAAATAAAATCAGACCTATAAAATGTTTAGCAGAGTACTTGGTGTATGAGTATGTTCTCAATAGCTGTTGGCTATTGTTATTAACATACATAACTTCCTACTTCCATACATAAATTCCTACTCCTTTTTTGAAACACTCTTGATCTTTGGGGGCAAAAAACTTGACCCATAGTGGTTACAATAATAAAGGGAATTATCAGTGCATTGAACTGAGAAGCTATAGGTGGTAGGATCGGCTTTCAATAATATTTGCAGCCTGGGCATTAAACCTCATTGCCTGTCATTTCTATTCTACCTTCTGTGGGGTCTTCTCCATTCCAAAGCTACACCCTCATGAACAACAAGCTCCTAGAGGCCATGGCCATCCAGCAGAGAGAGGGCTGGCTTCCACAGAAGTTCTCTTAAAAGAGCAGTTGGACTTCTCTCCCAGAAGCCCATAGTATACTCCTTCCTGAATCACACCCACTTAAATTAGATTACATGCCCTGAGCCAGATTCTCCTCATAGAGCCATGGGATGTGGTGGTTGGATTCAGCTAATCAGGGTCCACTCTTGGGCTGGGAGTGCAGCTAGTGGGTGTGAGTGAGATGAATATCCAAATACAAATTTGTTTTTAATGTTATCAGGAGGAAGGGAAATTGGATCTTTGATGGCCCAAAGCAGTAACTATTATGGTTTACAGATGGCGACACCCTCAGTTTCCTCTCGAATCCTCATGTACATTTTCCTAGTCACACTGACTTTTCTGTGTATAAGCACTCCTTTAACCATATTTCTCTTCCCTTTAGTGAGTTCCTTGAAGGTAATGTCCATGCTTTACTCATCTTTAGGGATCCCGCCCCTAACATAGACATTGGCATTCGGCAAATGAGCATCAAGTACATCAATAAACACATAATTGAATGAGGAATGTTTCCTTCTTGCTTCATGGAAAAATCTATTCCCATAGCGGTGGGAACGGAATCCCAGCTAGAGACTAGAAGTCAGTCTGTCTCTATAAATTCCAATCCCAATGCCCAGGATTTCCACCCAACAGATGCTTTTTGCATTGTGAAACACCCAGGCATGTGGGCTGCCTGAATTCACGTGTTTGCTCCATCCTTCATCACTCCATTTCCTGGGAAGAAGCAAGAGTCTGTGGGGGCCCTGTGCTAGCTGCACATGTTTTCCGTTTCATGTTTCAGCCAATAAATGAGAGGGCTCTCTCACGGGCCACTTAACATGTATTACAGACGTTTCCTTGGACAAATGGTCTCTTCCCCTTCCTCTGGGAATCCAAAGCCTGAGTGATCTGCAGACCTGATAGGGATGAGGAGCTGGGCTTAGAACACCCAGTGGCTGAAGCTACAGCATCTTTTCTTTAATGATGTGACTTAAAGGTGAGCAGCCTGACCTCACATACATCACATTCCCATATACAGCACAGGTGGGTCTGCCTTGGGACGGATAAGGTTGCATATCTGCAGGAGCTGACATCTGGATGACCACACCCATGGACTGATGCTGGTATCAGCTGGGACTGGGGCACTGGGACCTTTCTTTTCTTCCTTCTCTTTCATTTTACTTTAAAGATTTTAGCTCTTTCTGAAAATGAACAGGGTCAATATGAGCAGCGATGGGAGGGAGAATTGTCTCTGAGTGCTGTTTCATCCTCCAGACTAATCGTTACCAGCCAAAGTAATATGAAATTAAAACTGAGGTTTGGCTGTCCACTGCAACGAGCAGAAATTTAAGACTATAATACATAAAACACAACCTTTTACAGAAATAAAAATCTGCACAAAGCCACAGAGCTCCGAAATAGCATTTGGTTCTTCTGCAAAACTACCACTTTTTTTCCCTGCCAGATCAAACCCTGGAGAGAACTGACAGCATGCTTGCTACTGTCCCTCCAAGCGGAAAAAGAAAGGAGTGTAAAATAAGGAAAGTGAGCCTGATATTCTAAGAATGGAAAATACCAAGGTGTGGAAAATGTGGGGGGTCGGTCTAGAAGGGGAGAACTCAGAGGAAGAACACTATCAAAATGACAGGGGCCACAGGCCTGCCTGGCGGTGTGGCTTATCTCAGGAGAGGCTGGCTTCCGGCCCTCGAAACTGGCCACGTTTTGCCCTGGAAATTTCTTCACTTCATTCTAAAATAGAACTTGTACAGATAAGTTCAAAGTAACTTCTACGTGGCTGTTTTCTAAAAATCTCTTCTCTCCAACAGACGAATCTCAAACACTTGGCTCTAAGCAGCAAAGTTGCAAATGTTATCGGATGTTTGTGCAAACTGTCCAAGCCCCCAGTGTTTATAAAAGGGAACCGAGAATATCCAGGAACAGTGTGTCTGGCTAGTAGAATCGCAGCATTTCCATTTTTGCCTAACTTTGGAAGCACAGGTTAGGGATGCGGCAGCGACCACTGGCTGTATCACGATGGAGCTCACGTCTCATTACTTAAGAACTATTTTGGAAAGAAAGATTGAGTTTCTAGTGCATATAAAACTTGGGTTGGGGTTGAGCTTTGGAAATCTTGTCCAGAAATGGTTCAGTGGTTATTGAACATACTAATCAGAGTGTGTACTAAGGGTTTGATAGACTAACTAATGTAAATCACTCAGCAGAGCACTTGGCAAACAATAGGAATTCAATAACCATTAACTACTATTTTTATAATACAATTATTACTCCATAGACTGAAAAAGCATATGGTCCTCAAGCAATCTTATGTAACAGATGCTAGTCTTTTTCTTTCCTCTTTTGTACCTTGTCTTTGGTCTCGCTTGTCCAGCCTTTCATCTGGTTGCCCAAATTGGCAATAGCAATAATACTATTTGCAAATTTTTATGATTTTTATGATTGTTATTCTAGGTAGGTAGATATAAATATTAATGAGGGATAGAGGGTGAAATTAGGCCTGGTCATTCATAAAAGAAGAACTGAAATATGTGAAAAAAATTCATCTTCTCTGGTTATCAATGAAATGCAGGTTAAAGCGTGAAGGTTCAAAATGGTAATTTTTAGTGTTCTCAAGCACTACTTGGAGGAGCCTAATTTGGCATAATTGATTTGGGGAAAGCAATGTGACAGTATAAATTAAGTGCCATAAATATTCATCTATTCCTTGATCCACTTTTAAGAATTTATCTATAAACTCTAGGAGGAAAATTGAACGTAGTCAAAGAATTAGATACAAAATGTCAACTGCCATGTGTATCTGTCAGGATCTTGTCAGGAGACAGCACACTCAAACTGAGTGATTGGAAAACAGTTTAATTTAAAGAGCGAAATGAACAAAAAGACAGCAACCTACAAAGTTTGGACAGCGTGTAGACAGATGACAAGGGACAGAGCAGGACTGTGGAGCCAGCCAGGGAAATTCATGGATGCCAGCTGATGGCCAAGAAAAAAGTAGGGAGTGAAGGCTTTCTGGAACTTGGAGGGAAATACTCCTTGGAGGGGGACCAATCAGAGGAACAAATGGCCCATCCCCACCCTCCTCCCAGCTGCTGGTCTCTTTTTGGCACCTCCCATTCTGAGTCCAAGCAAAGGCAAAGGAGTCCTTTGACAAAGTCCATATGGGCCCAGGGTGAACAGTGGCTCTGCAGAGACAAATGAAAAGTATCTAGCACACTTTGCTGTTTTTAAGAGCAAAAATAAAAATGAAAGATAATACAAATGTCCAACAATTAGGAAATGAGTCAATAAAGTCGTACATTTTGCAGCAGGATGTTACACAAGCTATTCGCATAATGCTTTTGAAGAAACAACAACATAAGGAAATATTTTCAATGTGAAGTCAACAGAAGAAAAGCAGGGTAGAAGATTATATATGACTCTGATTGTGAAAAAAAGAATACATATACGACCCATTGAAAAAAGACTAAAGAGAAAATATCCGAACTTAAACTATGGCTATTTCTGATTTGAGGAATGATGGATTTTCTTCTTTCTTTTTTCCCCCCAGTCATCTGAATTTTCTAAATTTTACAGAAGTATATACTACTTATAATCAGAAAGACATTATTAAAAATAGTTGGTCTTTTGCCTTCTGTAGCTTCCAATCTAGTGGGAGGTAAAGATTAATTTCTAATGAATTACAACAAAACACAGTAGAAGAGCAAAGGAATGAGCACTGACTTCAACTGGTAGGTAGAATCAGGGAAACTTCCTGTACTGGGTCCATCTAAACCAGGCCTTAAGAAATGAGAAGTATTTTGATTGGTTGAGAAATGTCAGAGGGGCACCCAGGTGGGAGGACAATGAGAAACAAAGATTAAGAACTCTGGATGGTATAAATATCCAGGGCACAACAGTACATGGATGTTTCTAGAGCAGTATGCTGGCAAAATCAGAGGAGATTTTACAATATACAGATTTATGTGTCCCTCTCTAGACATACAGTGCTGGCATCTCTTCTGGGGATCCCAGACAAATATTTTGAGAGTATCTAATCCCAAAGTGATCCTAACGCATGGCCGGGGTTTAGGAGCACAGGTGGGCAAAGTGTGTGAGAGAGTATGGTGGGCCTGTAAAGCAGCTACCCAGCAGCCTCTAGCTCTGTCCCTCTCCTGAGGGGAAAGCAATCCAGCAGCCACCTTATAAAATGTGACCCAGCCCCATGACTACAGAGGGAACGGGCTGGGGCAGGCCTGAACCCTTGGTGCTGAGGTAGGGCTGTAGACTTGGCGATGAAGAGCTTCCATCTGCTCTGTGAGCTGGAGGAGCAAGAGGAAGCATAGAAACAGAAGGAACGAGGCTGATATAAGGAGAAGAGAAGGAATGGGAAACTGAGAGGATCCTGGGACCTTCCACTCCCTGGTTCAAGTACTTTCTGTGGTCCCGTTGGATCCCTGGCCCTGAGCTTACTGAGACCTCCTTTGTCCTTATAATAGAGCCAAGTTTTCAGAGCTGGCCCGGCAGGAACTGGCCTGCATTAGCTGCAGAGAGGGGCAGGGCAAGCTTTATCATCAGAAGCAACAGCATTGCATACTGCCAAGTGCCCGCTGGCGTCCAGGGAGTGCAGCTTGGCTCCCACCTAGCCAGCTAGCAAGGTCCTCCCCGGACCGCTGCTCTCAGCACAGTAGGCTCTGTGGAATTACATTCATGACACACAGAAAACGAGCCACCCTTGGTCAAGTGAGTCTGGCCATCTCTGGACAAACAACGTCAGACGGGTTTCTCAAAACAGTATACTGTGAACTTAAACCATGTTATATGTCAGGTCTCAATGAAGCTAAAAAGGAAAAAAAAAAAAAAAAAAAACAACCTTCAGGCTTAAATGATAATAAGCACATCACCAGAAAAGAAAGAAAAAGGTTTCTTTCTAGGGACTTCTCAGAGCGTTCAGAAGCCTTGTGCCCTGTGACTCTGATGGAGATTAGAGAATGCAGCATTGCTCATATTTATTTACGCTTTTGTTTCTTTCCAAAAGCATATTTCAGAGCTGGTTCTTGGCCCCTAAGAGCTAACTCATCCATTCACCTGTTTCTTCATCCCGTGAACATTTATTAGAAGAGAAAAAAAAAAGACTATTTCTGAAAATGACATGTTGTCTTATGAAGAGGATACTGGCCTCCTGGGAATTATGTGTGTGTGTCCATGTGTGTCCGTGTGTGTGCATGTGCCCGCATGTGTGTGCATGTGTACATGTGTGTGCCTGGGGGGGGGTGTATGTTGAGAAAGGAATAAAGAGAAAGAGAGCAAGGCAGAAAGGAGGATGGATCTTGGCTTCAGTGCTGAGGCACATGCTTCCAGATGCCCAATAATGAAAATACCATCTCCATCTCCAAAAAGAATTACATTATGTTGAGTGGACTCAGGTTAGTTGTTCTGATTAATTTTACTTCAATTAAAAGAAACCTCCAGATCATCCATCAGATGATATGATGTGCCACAGCAGGATGTGTTTATGCTCAAACCAATTATTATTTTGTGAAACCAGCCTCTTTGGATAATCATATTCAGTTTTTTTTTCTTAAAAGGCCTTCATCAACAGATGAATGATGATAATGCTCTTGTAGGGCAAAAGAAGGTGGAATTAATGTTGTAGAGATTTCCAAATCAGCTATAGTAGGTTGAGCACTACAAATACTTACTCTTATTTGAATCATAGGCAGAGAATTCATTTTTTCTTTCTACAGATGAGAAAGTTCTGTGAAGGTGAGAACTCTAGGTCTTTTGCAGTCATTTGGTACCTGGCCTATAGTTGGGGCTTGTAACATATTTATTGAATAAATGAGTAAATGAAGGAGGAAACTGAACCTAAGAGTCAGCCCAGGATCACCCAAGGTCTAAAGCCACATCTGAGCTCAGGTCTAACTAATTTCAAGGCCCAACTGGTTTCATTGTCATCCTGGAACCGAACAAGATTTCACATACCTCATTTGATTTAATTCTACAACCCTGTGAGGGGGGACCATTAAAAACCATTCTCATCTCCTAAATGAGGATTGCTCAGAAGAAGCAAGAAATGTGTCTAGAATCACTCAGGTAGTAGAGGGAAGGTTCAAGACCCTATCCTCAGGCTTCTGATTCCCATTCTGGTGTTCTTCCAGCTACATCAGTGATGTTTTGAAAGCAGCTGGAGATTTCCCTCCACGCGAAGTGGTGCCTGAGCTGATGTCCACATAGTAGACACCTTGCCACCCCCTCCCTAGATTCTACTCATCAGCCCCTCCTGTCTTATGGAATGCTCACACTAGTGGGGTGTCTCCCTGCACCCTCCACTGGAGCATCCAGCCTTGGACTGGCACTGGGGAAGCCTCCTTAGAAGGATAGATTGCTCAGCCTGTCCTCGGTGCTTCCATTTCACCCTTGATCTCCCTCAGGACAACCGGATGAACACCATCTCTTCCCGGCCATTTGCTACCTGCTGTCCTCAGGTTGCAAAGCCACTTTCTCCTGAGGCACAGGCAATTCTGTCAAGACCACACTCTATTTTCCCATGAAAAAAAAAAAAGTCCTTTAGAAGATTTCTTCATCAGTCTCCACCTTAAGCACAGGTGCACAGATTGCTCCAGAACCTCTTCCCTGTAACTTGCCACTCTGCTGAGGTGTCCGGGATCTTCCTTTCTTGGGATGGGGCGGGCCACACCTAGGCTGGAAGTTCTTGAGTCCATTGATGGCTTTGTGGGGTAGAAATAGGTTACTTTTTACTTTTATCCATTTCTGTTTCATTTTTCACTTTGCTCCAACTCATAATGTTTCTTTCAGCTTCTGTCCTCATGATGCCAACACCAGTGAAAAATGAATAATGCTCTCAAAAAATCCCAGGGTCATTCATTTCTAGACACAAAGCCAAAGAACTGGCCTGACTCAGATTTTTTTCCCCTCTACTGAGTGGAATAGTTTAGGCATTTAGGAAAGAGAGGTTTTGGGGGCTACTTGAAGTCATTAGAAGAATGTTCTGTGTCTATTAAGAATTCTCTCTATTCTCTTGCTTTAGGCTCTGGTCATCTCTCTCCTGGAAAATCCTGATAGGAGGGATTTAGGGACTGAATTGTGTCTCCTGATTCACACATTGAAGTCCTGACCTCAGGATGTGACATATTTGGAGATAAGGTCTTTGAAGAGTTCACTAATATGAGGTCATACAGATGGCCCTAATACAATAAGGTGACCTTATAAGAAGAGGAGATGAGGATACAGAGACAGAGGAAAGACGGTGCAAGGACAGAGGGAGAAGCTGGCCATCTGCAAGCTCAGGGGAGAGGCCTCAGGAGAAAGCAACCTGTGGACACCTTGATTGCAGACTTCTAGCTCCAGAAGTGTGCAAAAATCCCTATCTGCTGTCTAACCCTCAGTCAATGGTGTTTTGTTACAGCGCCTGAGCCAACAACACAGATGTTGGTATTGAGAAGTAGGGTGCTACTGTGATAAACACAGACTGGTAGTGGCTTTGAAACCGGGAAATGGGTAGAGGCTGGAAGGATTTTGAGGTTCATGTTAGAAAGAAGCCTAGATTGCCTTGAAGGGACTGCTGGTAATCTACCAAATGAATACAGAGGTTAAGAAGAAGAAGAAGAAATTCCAAGAAATGGAAAAGAAGTAACTTTGGGATCATTCTAGAGTTCCAGGCATCATGCTAGATACCTTGCATACGTTACCTCGCTGGTGCTTCATAATAATCCTATAAATTAGTGATATGTATAACTTATATGTATATATAAACCTTGGCGTTTATATAAATATTTATGTAGGGGGCACCTGGGTGGCTCAGCTGGTTGAGCGTCTGACTCTTGGTTTCAACTCAGGTCATGATCTCAGGGTCCTGGGATTGAGCCCCACATCTGGCTCCTCGCTCAGTGGGGAGTCTGTTTAAAGATTTTCTACCTCTGTCTCTCCTTCCTCCTTTCTTTCAAATGAAAAAAATAAATCTTTTAAAAAATAAATAAGTATTTATATAAAGTTTGATTTACATAAATAAATACCTAAATTAATACCCCCATATCATAGCTAACAACAACAAGCACAAAATCAGTAAGCATGCTACTAAGCTCTCTGGATACCTGACACTGTTTAAGAGATTGGTATTCTTTGCCTTGGTTTGTACGTGCACTGAATGATAGGTGATAAGGCAACATGATAGAACACAAGTCCTGGCTCCAGGTGCCTGGGTTCACATCACAGTTCTGACACTTCATTGCTGTGTGGCCTTGGGAAAGTTTCTTACTCTTCTGAGCATCAGGTTCCTTATCTTTAAAATAAGGATAATGGTCTTGTCTCTAAAATAAGGAAATGGCCCCCCTTTCCAGCCTCTCCGTGGGCCCCTGTGCTGTAAGCACCCTAACGTGTGTCCCTCATAACATAGCCCGTGCTTTCAGAACTCTGGCTTCATACAAGCTCTTTCTGTTGCCTGAAGTGCTCTTCTTTCATCTCCATGGCCAAATCCTGGTCATTCTTCTGATTCTGAATCAATTGTCATTCATTCATTCATTCATTCATTCATTTATTCATCTGTTCATTCAGTTACATGAGTATCTACTTTTCTAGGCCCTTGGTCATAGCAGTGAGTAAGAAACATTCAGTGCCTTCTAAGCAGACAAGCCCATAGGGGGGAGCAGACAAGTGAGCAGGCCTCATTGGGCAACGTGAGAAGGACAGTGACGGAGGGACAGAGGAAGGGTATCTCACAGGACTGGGGTGTGAGTGCAGTTTGTGAGACTGACCTTCCCCTCTTGTCCTTTCTCTATACTCATGAGACACATGGCCACACCGCCAAAGAACATTTACCTGACCTGTCAGATTGCTCTTTCTGTTCTTTGAATGGTGGCTCCACAAGAAGACTGTTTCACTTTTGTAAATATAAAAACACTTGTTCTGTGTTTCACTCTGAAGATAATGAACTGTCTCTTATTTAAGAGAGCCTTAGACATATCCTTCCTTCATGGGGAAGGGAGACAGATGTTAAGGAGACTGGATCAATCTTGCATAGCACATTAGCCCCAAGAGAGAAACTCACTTGAAGAAGGAAGTTATAAAACTGAACACAAAATGGAGGCTCAAGGCCTCCATATGGCCTTGATTTCTCAACCTTCCTGTAGCCATGCCCCTGGTTTGCAAGGTTACTTTGCAGCTTCTCTCATCAGGATGTGGAGCCTTGTGTCTGGGATGTCCATGGAACTTCCTTTGGCCAATAGAATGCTTAGGGGGCCAGAGTTCCACTTCCAAGCCCAGGTCTCAGGAAGACTTAAACACTTTTGCTCTCTCTTTTGAACCATCCACTGGCATGTGAACAAGTCTGGGTTAGCCTATTGGGGAAATTGAGAAACACATGGAGGAGAGCCCATTCATCCTAGCCAAGGCCATCATAGACCAGCCAGTCAACCACCAAACGTGAGAGAGCCCTGCCAAGATCAGCAGAATTGATCCACAGCTGACTATAAATGCATGAGTGGTCCCAGCCAAGACCAGAAGAACCACCCAGCTGATGCACAGACTCACAAGCAATAATAAAACCACCGTGTTTTGGAGAAAAGTATTACACAGCATTATTGTGATGATAGATAACTGATATAGATGGAAAGGGGGATCAAATTTTCAGGGGAAATATTCTACAAACTATTAAAGTATAATAGAAAAAATATGTCTTATTCATGAATTTAGGGACAGTGCTTTGCTCTGTTATAATGAAGAGCAGTTCACTTGTCAGGCATGCCTTGGAATGATATTTGAAGTTGTAGTTCTCTAAAGATATTTAAAATCCATATTTTGAAACATGGTACAATGAGATTTTCTGATTTCCTGTCACTGATGTAGTTTAATAACATACACTATTTACAATGGATCAGTGTCCTCCACAGTTCTATTGTCCCAAGCATATGAGCTATGGTCACCCATACAATCCATGAAAGACTGGGTTGAGTATTCTAGGAAGTAGGTGGCAAGATGGGGCCTAGAAACCTGGTTTTCTTCTTCCAAGGCCCATGTTCTACCTACCAGTAGATTACTCTGTTACTTCCTTCTTTTCTCTGGCCTATGAAATTTTTGACCCATGAACTTTAGTCAGCTATCCATATTGTTCATTAAAATTTTATTGCAGGATAGAGGTGACCTCATTAAAAATTTCAAACACCAAAGTACAAGATGGCTAACATTTATGGAACACTCACCGTGTTGCAGTCATTGTTACTAGTTCCTTATGTGCATTAACTATACACATTCTATAATCCTTACTGACCTATTATCATCGCGATGGAGACACAGAGAGGTAGGTGACTTTCTCTAAGTGCACACTCAGCGTAGAGCTTGGCTCTGAGCCAGGATGGTCTGCCTCCAGTCAGACTCTGAACCACTTACACACTGTGTTTGTTATACACAGTAAGAAACCACTTATAGAGACCAGCTAATCAGTGAATGTCTAATAAGTACATCATTTACATGATTATTACATGTTTCAGAATAAGTAGAATGAGCTAAGTGCCTAGCACTTCTTAGGCATCTGATGAACACTATTTCCCCACTTCCCCATCCTGTGTCGGTGAGGGACATCGTTGCCAAGCACAGTACTGAGTGCTCTCTAAAGTCAACTGCCTTCAGAAGCTCCCAGTTTGGAGGAAGAGGCAGAAGGCTTAAGACAGCAGAGAGCATCTCAGAGGGGAGGAGGCATGGAGAAAAGGGAAATGAATGCTGCTCCTGAGTTTCGGGGCACTTTGTAGAGCAGGTCTCGAGGTCTGATTCAGAGTCTTTGGTGTAAAGAACCAGGACTTAGGAGAGGAGAGGTTTTAAGTGTAGGTGGTAATGGTAGTTAGTAAAAGTTTACAGGGTTTACTATGTACCACACACTGCCCTAATTGAGGCATGTCTGTCTCTATCTCCCTATTTTAATCTGTTGGATTAATCCATAGAGAAGTTAAGTGACCTATCCAGAGTTGCAAAGCTTGTCAGGTGGCAGGGCTGGGATTTGAACCCTGTGCAGGGTGGCTCTAGAGTCTGTGCTGTCCTATCACCTCTGAAGAGCTAGGAGTGATCCAGGTAGGGGACATGGATCACTTGGAACCAAGCAGGTCTAGGGGATATACGTTAACCACCCAAAAGTAGCTAACGCTCTGCAGCTGGAATCCAGGCCTCCTTGTGAATGAGCTGGAGAAGGGGATCACAAGACAGGAGGCTCATGCTCCCTGCTGTGCTGCAAACAGGAGGAGCTCCAGGTCTGTGCGGAGCTCAGGCGGAGCTCAGGCATTTCCTAGGAAAATCATCAGGAAGAGGAGATGCGGCCCGAAGCTTTGTTGGGCTAATTGGCCGTTTGCAATTGGGATTCCTTGGAAAATTTTGCATGATGTGAGGCCTCAGCTATCCAGCCAGTGCCTGCACTTGCGATTATTATGTGCTCTCCATAAATCACTCATAATTCATGCAGGGCTGCATGGAATGGTTCATGGTAAGCTGTGGATCTGAAGAGATTTGAGTAAACTGGAGATATATCAAGAATGCCAGGGAAAGGACTGGCATAAATGTTTTTGGCCCTGTTTTATCCCCAGTTGCCCTTGGTCCAATGGTTCCTGGTTTTCCTTTGACTCATAAAGTGTGTTCAAGGGACAGCTAAGGAGGGAGCCATCAAAGCTGGCCCTGATGTGGAAAAGAGAGATTCACCCAAAGTGAAGTAGAGTCCCTGACGAGTTCAAAGTGCCTTCTCGCCTGCGCTCCACCCCCTTGCTCCCCTCCACCCAAGAAAGTTACTCTGTTTGTTCTTTAAAAAAAAAAAAAAAAAAAAAGATTTTATTTATTCATGAGAGACAGAGAGAGAGAGAGAGAGAGAGAGAGAGAGAGAGAGGCAGAGGCACAGGCAGAGGGAGAAGCAGGCTCCATGCAGGGAGCCCGATGCAGGACTAGATCCCAGGTCTCCAGGATCAGGCCCTGGGCTGAAGGCGGTGCTAAACCGCTGAGCCACCCGGGTTTATTATTTAGCTGGTGGGCATCAGGAACACTCAGCCAGGATTTAGGATTTATACCCAGAAAGGACACACCTCTTCCCCTCTTGTGAAAAGGTTGGGTCAACCTAGCAGGGAGTTCAAGTGGGTTTGGGTTTTGTACTGTCCCTGCCATAGGCTCGGATTTGCCCTGCAGGACTGCTACCTGGGGCTGGCCATGGGCCAAGCCTGCATGGTTTTCTCTGATCCCTGCTCTCTACCTTGGTTCACAGCAGGTCTGCACCCCCATGTCTGGAGTGGCTGAGTGTCAGTCTGCTCTGGCCACCGTAACAGTACCATAGACGGGGGGCTTAAATATCATTGATTTTCTCACCAGTCTGGCATCCAGAAGCTCAAGATCAAGCCACTGGTAGGGTAGGCATCTGGTGAGACTGCTTCCTTGACTTTCAGGAGGCCACCTTTCTGTGTGTGTTTATGTGGTCTTTCCTTGGTGAACATGCTGGAAAGAGAGCGTGCAAGAGCTCTCTGATGTCTCTTCTTGTAAGGTCACCAGCCAGTCCTATCAGGTCAGGAGATGATAGGTCACCCCATCATCTTATGACCTCACTTAACCTTAACTACTTCTTTAGAGGCCCCACCTCCAGATATAGCCACACTCAGGTTTAGGACTTTGACATAGGAATTTTGAGGAGACACAGACATTGAGTCCATAACACCCTGGGCCTTCTCAGAGCTGCTCCTTCATCTGTATTGTGCTTTTGGCAGAAGCAGGGATTTCTCTGCCACCGTGGCCCAGCCTTTTCTGTTCTCAGGCTGTAAATGCCTGGGCCTTGAGAGAAGGGCCTATCAGCATCCCTGTGCCTCCATTTTGTGGCAGCCAAACTCCGACTTAGGTCCGTGGTTGATCTTGGGCAGGAAGAGTTTCCAATCCTCTGTACTGGATCAAATAGTGTCCCCCACAATTTATGTCCACTTGGAACCTCCAGATGGGACCTTATTGAGATACAGAATCTTTGCAGATATAATTAGTTAAGATGGGACTACACTGAATTTAGGGGAGGTGTCCTAAAACCAATGACTAGTGTCTTTATAAGGAAAGAAGAAAGAGATACAGAGACATAGAGACCTGCAGAGGGAAGAAAGCCCTGTGGCTGAGAAGGCTGGAGGGATGTATCTAAAAGCCAAGGAACTCCAAGGATTGCTGCAACCACCAGAAGCTGAGAGAGAGAGATGTGGGACAGATTCCCCCTCCCAGCCTCCGGAAGGAACCAACCCTGCAGGCACCTTGACTTCAGACTTCTGGCTTCCAGAACTGTGAAAGAATATATTTCTGTTCCTGAAGCTGCCCAGTTTATGACATTTTTTTACTGCAGCCCTAAGAGTCAATACACTGTCCTCCAGTTGTCCCGGATTTCAGCTTGTTGCCAGTTCACCATCCTGGACTAGACGGGGCTTCCTGTTCTTTCCCCAATGGCAGAGGGGTTTGCTTCCACCCCATTCCCAAAGCAATGGATTTATGTCTGGGCCTGTAGACAAGACATTTGCTGCTCATCCTTTGGTACCTTGAGGCTTTGCTTTCTGAGGAGAAAGAGCTGGGAAAGCAACAAGGCTTTGTGCCTGTCCTCTCCTGCCACTTCTGAGCTCACCAGCCTCTGGCCTGCCACTCATGTTTCTTATGAGCCCGCAGCAGAGGCCGTGGACTAAAGCTTGACAGCAAGCACCATCTCCCTCTGTGTCTGGCCCCCTCACTTCTCCAAACTCATATGCTAGCCCACACTAGCCTTTAAGAAGTCGTTAACATCTTAGCTGATTAATTCCCATCCACTTGAACAGTGGCTACCACTTTCTACCATGTTGCATCAAAAGTGAGGTGGTCGTGTGTCCTGTCTCTCCTCAGAAGGGTCTGTCCCTTTTTGGAATGCAGTTTACTAAATAACTTGGCAATCTTAGCTCTCTGGTGGTCTCAAGATAAGTGATGATTTTATGCTATCCAGCATTTTCTTCCCCATTACGGTGGGAACGTTGATATGGGAAAGTACTTTTATTTATGTGTTCATTTGCTTATTCAACACATATTTACTGGCAAGCTATTATGTGCCAGGTACAATGCTAGATGCTTGAGACACTACAGTTAACAGCAAAGATAAGGGCTCTGGGATGCCTGGGTGGCTCAGCGTTTGAGCATCTGCCTCTGGCTCAGGATGTGATCCTGGGGTCCTGGGATCAAGCTACCCTCAGGGAGACCACTTCTCCCTCAGCCTGTGTCTCTGCTTGTCTTTGTATGTCTCTCATGAATAAATAAATAAAATATTTAAAAAAAAAACAGAGATAAGGGTTTTGCACCCAGGAAGCTTATAGCCTCCTTGGGAAGGAATTAAATAGATATTTATATAAAATAATATTTTAAATTATATTTGGGACAAATACTGGTAAAAAGAATTACAAAATGTTGTAAGAGTTTATTACAAGGGCTTAGAAAAGGCTTCCCTGATGAAGTAACACTTTGACTTAAATGAAGTATACATAAGCACTGAATAGATTTTCAGAGGAAAGAAGAGAATATTTCAATCAAAGAAAAACATGTGTGAAGGCGTTGGGGTAGAAAGGAGTTTGGAAAACCCAACCCATACAAGAAATGACTTATGTATACTGATGTTTTGAGAGTCCTCTCAATTAATTGCACAAATTGGCTCTAAATATTATAAAGCCTACAGGAAGGCAAATTGTGTTCATGCATGCAGTGCTTCTAATCAGTATTATAATCTTCATTCATTCTTAAATAAGAACAGGCAAATAAGGATATTTGGACCTCTGAGAAAGTCCTTTAATCAAGAGGAACTCAGTAGAACAATCTCATTTTCAGGGAGCAGAAATAAATTTTAAGATAAAAAACACTATACTAAAACATTCAGAGAAATACAAGAAATTTTTGTATCCATGACAAAAGAACAAGTTAGTATAAAAGATAACATGTAGAGAAATAAGATATAAAGAGCTCTTGGAAATTAAAATTGTAATAGTTGAAATGAAAAGATAGTAGAAGGGTTGGAAATTAAAGTTGGGGGTATCTTCCAGAATCTAGAATCTTCTAGAATATAAAATGTCAAAGAGATAGAAAATAAGAAAGAAAAGATGAACTAATTCTATCAGTCCCGGAGGTTCAATGGTCTACTTATAGGAGGTCCAAAAAGATACAGCAAAGGAGACGAGAGAAAGGAAATTATTAAGGAAATAACATAGAAAAAGGTCTTATGGACATGCTAAAATAATCATAATACTCCTATCAAAAGGTGGAATCTATTTCTTTACCCCTGAGTCTAAGCTGGGTTTATGACTTGCTTTATACAATAAATGTGGTGGAATGTGGTGGAAGTTCTGAGCCTATGCCTTGAGAAGCTCTGTATTTCCATGCTTGCTTTGGGCAACACTGCTAACTCCTGCTAACTATATAAGCAAGACTGGCTACACTGAGGAAGGATGAGAGATAATATGAGGCACAGAAAGGTGAATCCAGCTGAGTCCAGCCTGTATCAGTGGAGCCAGACCAGATCATTAGAACTGGCCAGCAGAACCCAGACCAAATCACTATCAATACTAAATTTTTTAGTGATGCCCATGCAACAAAAGCTAACACAATGAGTTTCTAGATTGCAGAGTTTTACCAAGGGCCCATCCCAATAAGTAAATTAAAGGCTCACACAAAGACACATAGTTATGAAATTTCAGATCATTGTGAGATAAGGAGAAAATCCTAAAGGGAAAATAGATCGCATTAAAAAGGAACAGAATGAGAATGATATCAAAATTCTTAATAGCAATACTAGATGTAGGAAGATAATAATACCTCTGAAGTTTGAAAGGAAAAAATAATACCTCTGAAGTTTGAAAATTTACAATCTAGATGTTTTCTATCTAAACAAGACATATTAGTTATCTATTAATGCCATAACAAATCATGACAAATTTATCAGCTTAAAACAATACAAATATATTACCTCACAGTTTTGGAAGTCAGAAGTATGGTAGTCTTGACTGGTTGTTCAGGCTTGGGTCTTGCAAGGCTGAAATCACAGTGTTGGCCAGTTGCTTTCTAGACTGAGAACTCTCTTCTCCTCTAATCCAGATAGTTGACAGAATTACATTCCTGTCAGTTTTAGGACAGAGATCCCTGGTTCTTCACTGGCTGTTAATCAGAGGAGTCATTGTCAGCTTCAAGAGACTGCCAGCATTCCTTGGTTTATGGTTTCCTTGCTTGGTCTTCAGAGCCAGCAATGCTTCATCAAGTCCTTCTCATTTCAGATCTCTCTAATGTCACCTCTGCCTCATTTCTCTTCTTCTCAGCTAGAGAAAGGTCCCTGATATTATGGGCTCATGTGGTTATATGACACCCACATGGATAGTCTAAAATATTTTCCCTATCTCAAGATCATAATCTTCATGACATCTGTAAATTCCCTCTTGTTGTGTAGTGTTACATATTGACCAATTCTGGAGATTAGGGTGTGGACATTTGGGGGAAGTTATTATTCTGCCTACCAAGCTGGAAACAAGTGTAAGCCTAGAATAAAGGCATTGTCTCAAAATATAGCTTCCCATCTTCTGCTTCTCATAAAGCTATTGGAAGATGGCCTTCACACAAAAGGTAGTAAAATAAAAAAATAGAGTGATACTTGGGACCAGAAATAAGATGGCAGTGATGGAAGCTTCCAGATAAGAACTATATGGGAGGCCTAGGTGAGAACTGTATGAAAAGTCTCACTGAAGAGGGTAGGGGAAAGGTGCTGAGCTAAGTAACTGGAAATGAGTGAGTTTGTAAGATTAATGACAAAGAGAACTGTACATAAGAACTGTACTCTAGTAGATAAAGTTGAATCCCATCCTGGTATAATTAATAATACTGAAACCACCATACATATTTAGTGTAATGGAATAATTAAGTGAGTGGATGACAAAGGCCAGAAACCAAGTTTCTCACTGTTGGAATAGGAGATTAGAGATAAGTGAGGGCCTAGATCCATCCATGTAGTACTGGATTAGAGTTGGATGTATCCGTAAGAACTCATCTTAAGTTTTGTATAGGTACAGGTGGTTACATGTAGAAACATCTACAGATATATACCTACACACTGGTTAGTATGCACGCATGTATTTCCTTGTTCTATCAGCTAAGAGGATCTAGAAGTAATGACACTCTAATGGTAATGAGCACACCTCATGACCAGATCTTAGTTCCTAATATGATTCTTTAATAGAAGGAATCAGGGCTCCCTGAAGAAAAGACTGATTCTATGACTGTGGTAGGAAATGTATAAGATGATCATGGAGCATCTTGTGTTAGAGAGTAAGAAAATGCTCAAAGACAAACAAAGCCCACAATGATAAATAATAAAGATGTGGCAAGGTGTACAGGAGAATCAAAAGTTCACCCACAATTATTTGGAGTCACAAAATAATTAAAGAAATAAACGTAGTATTGAATTATAACCCAAAATATAAAAAGAATCCATAAGTCAATATTGATAGAAATAGATGATTGAGTAAAAAAAAATGGAAGAAAATAGACAAATCTCCTATGCAGAAGAATTCTAAGTAATTCATGTAAATACTCCATCCTCAAAGTGATAGGGGATAATTCCCCACTCTGTAAGTGTGGGCTACACATAGTGGCTTTTCTCCAAAGAGTATAGTATGAAAAAGGGAAAGAAAATACTAACTTTACTGGGTAGAAAGCTGACAAGCCAGGTGATAAAGGTTAAGGTCAACATTGATAAGTCATATTGTTAGTACATACCCTTGATAAGATGTGATGAAATAACAGGTTGTCTCTATGGTCTTCCTTGCCCAAAACCCAGGGCCTCAGTCTGATATTTTAAAATATCAGACTTATCTCAAATGACGGAGATTCCATGAATATGGGACCAATACTCTTCAAAACTGTGAGGGTCATCAGAAACAAGGAAAGTCTGATTAACCATCACAGCCCAGAGGAACCTAAGGGGACATGACAACTAAACATAATGTGGTGTCCTAGATGGGGTCCTGGCACAGAAAATAAAAACATTAGAGGTTTAAAGGGGTTTAAATAAAGTATGGACTTTAGTTAAGAATATATTAACACTGGTTCATTAGTTGTGAAAAATGCATCCTACTGATATAAGATGTTAATGATAGAGGAAACTGGGTGTGAAGTATATGGAAACTTTCTGTAATATCTTCACAAAAATTTTGTAAATTTAAAACTTCTAAATGAAAAAAGTTGATTAAAAAGAATATATTAGAACATGTTGTAATGTATTGCAGTAGTAAGGATAATTATTATTTAATGCAATTTTTGTTCTTGCTAACTATAAATATACATGTAGACACACTAGGTTTTGATGTAAATTCTTTTCTTGCTGGGGATTATAAAAAGTTTGGAAAACACTGGATCAGAGGATTGCTCTTGGCTCTAATATTTCTTCAAGTTATTCATTTTAAGTTGTTGATGAGAGGTTTCATTTGTCCAGTCAACAATCACTTAGTGATTAATCACCATGTCCAGAGTACTGTGTTTCCTACCGAAAGGGATGCCACAGACGAACAAGACACAGATTTTCATCTGTTAGAGACAGCAGCAGAAAAACAAATACAGTGTCATGCAAAAGCCTGTGAAATAAATGCTGGGCAGAGGTTTATAAAAATGCCATGAAAGCACAGAGGACAAAGGAGTAAGATTGACTCAGAGGGTCAGGAAAGACTGAATAGGAGCTGGCATTTTATTTAGACTTTCAGAAAAAAAAAAATGAGAAACACTAATGTTTGCTCAGCACTTCTTATGTTGCCAAAGTCTTTGCAAGAACGTTACAGGGATCTCTTATTTTATCCTCACACCTCCTCCTAGCTAGGTGCTAGTTTTACTCTCACTTTACAGAGGAGCAAACTGAAGCTTTTAAAAAGTAAAGAAATTACGCAAGATGCACATCTCTGCGTGGTGGGCTGAGATCTGGGCCACGTCCTGTGCTTACCCATCCTGTCCCCCCACCAGCCCTTCCCTCCTGTTGGTTCTACCCTACCCTATTTTCCTCTAGCTACAGAGTGTGGTTTAGGATCTCCATTCCCTTAAAATGGTGTCCTTCTTGTTGCCTTTGCTACCACTACCCCCCCTTTTTCTCCCCTCTGAAACATTCCTGTATAAAATTCATAGCCCAGTTTAACTCCCTCCCTTGTGTAGCCATCCTTCATTCTGGCCTCTTTCAGCAGAATCCGTTGCTCCCTTGCTTCTACAAAGCTTTGATTGAAAAATCTATCTCCTCCACCTCTACCCCACTCAATCAGGTCCAGTCATCTTTCTCTTTGCATGTCTCCCTCCTAGTAGAGTGTCTGGCACACTGTGGTTGCCCAATAAATGAGAGGAGAAGGAGGAAAGTATTGTAGGATTTCCATGAGTAAATAGGAGACGCAGGCACCCCAAGCTGAGAACAAGAAAATTAAACATGGAGAAGTGGGGAGTGGTGTGGTCTAGTGGTGATGGGGCATCATGTGCCCAGATGCGTGGCTAATCACGCCAGCCCGGGGCCAGATTGTGCAAAGCTGGGATGCTTTGCCAGGAAGCCAGGGCTTTATTCTGTAGATAATAGTGCCCCATGGAGGGGTTTCAGAGTTGAGGGACAAGATTTGAATGGAGTGACACACTCTATTTCATTCTATTTTCTCACCTTAGAAGAGTTTGGAGGACAAGAGGAAATATGAAAACTATTATTTATTGCTTACCCATTCTGTTTCAGACACTGTTCTAAAGTCTTTATATAAGTCCTCTCATTTTTTTTTTAATTTTTAATTATAAGTCCTCTCATTAATTCTCACAGCAACCCAATACACCAGGTATTTTCCCTGGTTTTATGATTGAGAAGATGAAGCTCAATAGGGTTAGGAACACTGTTGAGAAATGGCAGATCCCAGATATGAACTTGAGTTTGCCCGATACCAAAGCTCCTATTTCTTACCACATAATCCTGTCTCCTAAAAACAAAAAACAAAAACAAACAAACTCAAAACAACCTCTTTGGAACTCTTCCTCTTCCTCTCAAACCCATCTCCTTGTCTCCTGAGCTTCTTGTCTCTGTCCTTTCTCTCCTGTTTCCCTAGACCTAAGTGGCAGCTGGCTGGGGAGCAGGTGACTGGAGTCCCAGCAGTAAGATCACAGCAATGGTTTTGTTTCACACCTTCCACCGAGGACAGGAAGGCCCATGGGGGTACAGGCCATGAGCACTGTCGTCCCTGGATTCTGCAGATAACATTGACTTCTGGGAATCTTTCTGATTTTTTGAAGGAGATCTTCCCTCCAGCTAATGAGTTAAACAAGGTAAGAGGTTACCTATTTTAGCTGTTTGGGTGTCTAGTGGTTTGAAACCTCTTTTGGGATGTACGTTTTGTTACTTTCTTACTAAACACTTTTCTTCCAAGTCCCTCAGACTAACCAACAACATAGAAGGAGTTATGAACTGAAAAAAAAAGAAAAGCAGCCTTTCCTTTCTTGATAATGGTATTATGATTCTGGCATTCAGATCCAAGCTTCCCCAAAGTTTTTAAGCAATGTATGCTTTTTGTGTGTTTGTGATTAAAATATGATGTACCTTAAAAGCCATTCCAGCCTCTTGTGATGTGGTCATAAAAATTATTTCAGCATTAAATACCTCATTCCCATCATGTCAGCTTTGAGACCACTGCTAGATGAATCACTGAAGAAATGAAGAGCTTAGCAAAATATTTTTCTTTCTGATTACAGAGCCAAGGCTTATTCGATTAAAGGATAAAGGTAAATTGATCAAATATGTGGACATTTGGAGTTTATTTGTATCGCTGCTCAGCAAATTTTGAAATGCAGCAATCTGATTAGATTTTCCTCCCCATGGTTCCCTGGGCAAGAGGGGGTGCAGATGGGAAAGAGCCGATGGCCTGGCCATGTGGTGGGTGAATGACTGGCCACTATCCATTTCTAGCTTTCCCAAAGCTTCTCCGGTCTTAGGAGCTCATGCTGGCATCAGGAAAGCCCCCCCTCCCCCGCCTTGAATGGCACCAGCGATTCCACTGACAAGCTGACCTGGAAGCTTTCACAGAGTTGGTAACAAAACGCTTGGCTTTGCAAACTCAACTTGCACAGCCCATTTCCCCCTTAACATGCCTCCTTTCACTTGGGGTCCCTGCAGCCTGTCCCTCTTTCCCACTTCTGCCTCCTGAGCTGTCCTGTCACCCAGGTAGCTGAGGTTTCAGGAAATTGAGACGAGACTGAGAAAAAGCTGGGGGATGTGGGGGCCAGAAAAGGCACCATTGGTTTTCATTTCAGCTGTGTCGTTCATTCTACCCCCAGCTGGCTTCCAGAGGCTTCTGTGGCTGGTGAAGTGGCCAGCGGCTTCCCTTCTCCAAAATCTCAATATTCGTTAAACTTTATTGTTTTGAAATCTTACTAATCACAACAAGAAGAAATAGTAAAAACAATTAGGCATGTCTTTGTGTCCAGAGCTCATCAAGGCCTTACATTCCTTGCCTTGATTCCCCATAATCACCTGCGAGATGTGTGTCGTTATTCTCTCAGATACAGAGTCACTGAGGTTCAGCAAGTTTAGGTGAACCCCGGTGACTCTGCACAGGCAGCAGCCCTTGGATTTGACCCATGCATTTTGACTCTGGGCCCTGAGTATGTAATCATTGCTTTAAATTGCTGCCCACATATGACACTGTAATATTTTGTTGGTAAAACTCAGATGATACAAACATGTGGAATGTGGGAAGTTGAAGGTGCATTCCCCACCTCCTCCAATGCCTACTTTCCAGGACATTCCAGCCTGCATAGCTGGGCCCCATGTTCTCTTCTGACAGCCTTTACTGGACAATGAGCCTGTGAAGGCACCCAGATTTTATAAGGAGCCAGGCTATCAGGGGGCAGGTGATCTTCCCCCTGGCATACAGCATGCTCTGTCCCAATGGCCAGCTGACCTCTAAGCTGGTGTAAACTCCTGGAGACAAGCACAGGGATCCTCAAATATAATACAGTGCTAAAGAGCATGGGCCTTGGGGTGAGTCCCCTCATGTGTGAATCTGCCTCTTGGTCCACTTTCCTACTCTCAGAGCCCCAGTTCATCTATAAATTGGGGTTGATGGTGCCCATCCCTCCAGGATGTTTGGAGATAGAATAGCCGAGTGCAAAGTGCCTATCTCAGAGCAGGTGATCAGTAAGGACAAGTCAGGTGCAAGAGTAGGAAGGGTGCATAGGTCAGCCCGGATGGATGTGGGAAGGGCTTGGTGTGACCAACTTTTTAAGCCTTGGGAATGAGGCTTTCTTCTACTTCCGTCACTTCAGGCACCCAGCAGAGTGTTCTGCCCACAGGAGGCACATCTGAAACACTTGCTGACTTGTCACAACCAAGTGATGGAGGGGTCTGGGGCTAGCTCTAGGAAGTTGAGACTTGGGACAACCCAGGAAAACACTATGAAATATCCTGAAAATATTTATCAGTAGAGTGGATAACCACAACCAGAGGAAATTCCTTGTTGGTACGAACAACAAGGTACAGAGGAGGACTTTTCTGAGGATTCTGTTTTACAAATGGTTTGCAAACAAAAGAAGGGGTGGTAGATGGATGCAGTGGGGCCATGGGCAAAAATGTCAGGTTGATGACTGAAGAGGCCAAACCATTTACAAAAATAGCAATATTTCTTGCACAATCAACCTCTGAAAATATATCAGTAAGCACGAGGCAGTTTTCACAGCCAGAGACACAGCGGAAGCTGCTCGTCTCATTAAGTGACCCAGTCCTACCCAGGCTAATGTGAGCAAAGAAGCTTGTGGCCTGCCCCCAAGTCAGCCCTGAGAGGGAGCCCAAAGTGAATGAAAACTCCTTCAGTTCCCCCATCTGAAGGATGTGGCAGGCCAAGAGCCAGAACGTATTATTAAACTGGAATGCTGCAGTCTCTAAATTTAACCAGCTGAAGTTCTCTATAAAAGTACCATCCTATTCACACTTTTGTATTAAAGAATTCGCCATTTAGTGGAGCTGATTATGGGCAGGACACCATGTCCTTGGCGGGGCTCCTTCTTCTGTACAGTACGCCGCCCATCCCAGCTGGGCCGTCCACGGCACACATTGGCTTGAGGGCAACAGGCAGGCTCACTTGCCAAGCAGGATTGCCACAGACCTGACCCCTCTTTGAGGCATCACTGCGAATGTCCTTGGAACTCTGAAGCAGGCCAAGAGAGGACAAAGTGCCCAGAATAGGGGAGAGAAGGAGAAAAAGTTTGAATTAGGATGTGAGGGAAATAGTGTTTGCAATCCAACCACATGTGGGGGCTGGTTTAAAGTCCACACACCTTCCTAACTCTGGGAAACGAACTAGGGGTGGTAGAAAGGGAGGTGGGTGGGGTGGTGGGGGTGACTGGGTGATGAGCACTGTGGGGGGCACTTGATGGGATGAGCACTGGGTGTTATTCTATATGTTGGCAAATTGAACACCAATAAAAAATAAATTTATTAAAAAAAAAAAAGTCCACACACCTATGGCTCTGTGCACCAGGACAGATACTTGCTGACGCCAGTGTTAGCCAAGAACTCAAGTCACATAAACACCTCCATGCTTGACTTCACTTTAATATGAAAATTTTTTCTTCCTCTGCTTTTTGATAAACAGAGAGATGGGTTCCACTTTGATGAAATCCATAGTGGAAATTGGAATGATGAAAGACAGCCTAGTATTACACAGTCTAATCCTATTTTAAGCATATGCAATAAACCGTCACACACATTTCAAAAATCTAGAAGGATTTATATCAAAGTGCTAACAAAGGGCACCTCTACATGGAAAAATTCGACATTTTTTAAGTGCACGTTCTTTTATTTCTTTTCTATTTTTACCAAAAGACTTTTTGTAACCATGAACTGCTCTTGTAATTGGAAAATAGTTTTTTAACTTATAAACTTGAAAAGCTGATCTATGAAACTGACTGAACTATTTATTCTTCCAAAATGTGTGAAGGGCAGGGGATGATTGATGCCAAGGGTGGAGGTTAAGGCAATGTACTCAATCACTGAGGGAAATGCAAAACCTTCTGGGAATGGTTCCTTTTAACTGTTCGGTGTGCTGATCCAATGTTTGACAATGTCACACACTTAGTAGCCCCCCCTCCCCATGCCACAACATTTTTTTCTGATGTATAAACTGAATTTGACATAGCCTTCCACTTGGCTCGCCTGGAAAGGATCTTTAAAAAAGAAATTGATGGCATAGTATTCATTATTTTACCAAGCGATCAAAGCCATAATATCAACTGTAGGTAAACTGTGTTTAACGTATGGTACATGCTGCATGAATGAGTGGATGAATGGATAAAGAAACCAAGACAACAAAAGACATAGTCCTTGCCCTGAATGAATTCACAACTTAACTGAAGTCTTAGAATCAAGTTCATGAAATAACCAAAGGACGGAATAAGAAAGGAGAGTGTCAGTAGGACATATGGAGAAAGAGTCAGTATTTATCAAATGCTGAGGGTACATGGGGCTAAATCTTTCCCATGTGGGACCCCATTTCATCCTTCAACCACATGCTATGGAGGGGGTCATACTTTCTCCATTGACCACTGAGGAGCCAGTGTTCAGAGAACTGCATTCATTCCTAAAGATGCCACAGCTGAGCCAGGAAAGAAACTTAGGGTCTCTAGACCCCAAATCACTGTTGGATCTGCCCTAACCCAATGCCCCCTCCACACATGGAGAAAGCCCAAGGGGCAGAACCTGGGGAGATGCTCCTATGCTGGGGGAGCTCCCTGGTCCTTGGAATCTATCCATCTGGCTTCCACATGCACTCTTGAGCCTTCTCAGTCCTCACCCCTGACTATTCAGTCCAGCTCATGTCATGCCTCACATCCACACCTGTGTAGGTGCTGTCGGTCCCCTGTCCTGTGGTCACACCTCCCTCTGGGGGCCCAGGAGTTTCCTTGTAGCTGACACTCTGCTACATCTCTTCCTCATCCTCCTTTGGCTGCTTTCTGCTCCACAATTCAGCAGCTCCCTCCTGTTGTGCTTCCTTGGAGGGTTAAAGGAAATAAATGCCTTGAAGCCCTGAGCACAATGTCTGGGACATGACAGGCTTTCAGTAAGTGTGAGGGCTTGTGATCACATGACATGACATCACGCAATGGTGACAGACTTGAGCCCTAGAGTCACCTGCACCTGAACCCAAATGTTTACTCTAACATTTGACTAGCCTCTCCCTCCATTGTCTGAGTAGCTTTTAACCTTGAGTAATTCACCATACCTGAGCCTCAGTTTCCTTATCTGGAAAATAGGGATAATGATAACACTTTTCTTAGAGAATGGTTGGAAAATTGAGAAAATATATGTGACACACTTAGCATAATGCCAGTGGCTCAGTGGGTTAACCGTCTGACTTTGGCTCAGGTCATGATCCTGGGGTCTCGGGATCAAGCCCTGTGTCAGCTCCATGCTCAGCAGAAGTCTGCTTCTCCCTCTGCGCTTCCCTCTGCTCATGCTCTCCCTCTCTCTCTCAAAAAAAAAAAATAAATTTATTAAAACAACAACAGCATCATTAATGGCATTAATAATTGTATAGTTGCCTTGGTTACAGAACTGTCTGGAAAATTGCAGGTCCTGGGCCCTGTGACTTAGCCAAGACCCTTGTGAGTAGTCCTGTCAATCATAGGCTTATGGAACGCGACAAGCAATAGCTGGACTTGTAGAACTCAAGACGAAAAACATTGAGCAGATTCAGCACATTGGAACTCAGAGGGGGAAAGATAGAATAGCAGGAGAGGACATGGTGGCCTGTGGGGCAAGATACAGTCACACATTGGAGTTTCTGGCAGAAGTTTTCTAGAAAAAACAAAAAAACAAAACAAAAAAAACGATGTTTCATTTCATTCATCCTTTCATTCATTCAGTAAACATATACTACAGGTTGTTTGGAATCCAAAGATAAGTAAGACAGTTCTTGCAGCGTTCCACCTACTTAGGGACCTATTTTCCTAATGAGATCACCTAATAGCATGTAAAACGGACCACCTTCCTCCACTCGGGGCACAGAGTAACAGGCATCCGATATTGAAAGGCTAAGGCATACATTTGAAATGTTCTGATTTTCAAAACTTGATAAACGCATTCCTATGACTTGTAAGGCTTTGTGCACAGAATCGTCAAAGTTTCCAGCTAGTTGCAGGGTAAGTTCCAAGCATTAAGGAGATTCCAGCAGCAGGATCTCCTGTGACTGAGTCCTCACATCCCCAGACGGCTCCATCTCTGACTGGCTATAGAACATTCTGTGCATGTGATGACTTCACCTTTACTTGTGACTGACTGAGTAGGAAACTCTCTTCTCCCCAAGCCTTTTGGTCCTCAGTAAATATTTATAGATCATTAAATGGTGGCTCCTGGAAGGTGGCTGGAAAGCTCACCAGCAGGATTAGTAGATCTGGGTCGCCAGCTTTTTTCTGCTCCTCACGTGCTTTTGAAAGTAACATTACCCCACTCTCTTGGCTTAACAACATGGCAGCCATTGTGTTCTTGATGAGAGGTCCTGGGATCTTCCATGATGCTTTTAGAAGCATCTACACCCTAAGTTCAAGCATGAGAGCTGGGGACCCTGGCCCATCCTGCCTCAGCTCTCTGGTTGGGGGCTTTCTGTGTTGAGGAGAGTCCACACGGAGTGTGCTAAATGATGGAGTCCCAGCTTTGTCCATGCCTGGCTTCTTGTGAGATTGTCATTGTCACATTTTGGGTTAGAAAGACATAGCAGAAGATGAGGAGGAGCCAAGAAACAAAGCAAGTCCCGCCTTGAATGTGGTTCAGGTCCCAAAGGGCACGAGAGGTCGAGAGGTCGGAGAGAAGTGTCCTAGAATCAAGGTTGGTGTCCCTCCCAGACCCCTACCTCTTCTCCTCCCCTGCTGGAAGGAAGGCTGTCTCCTCCTCCAGAGAGGACCAGGAGATGCCAGCACTGACAGGGGTGGCCTGGAGGAGGCCCAGAGCACAAACCGAGACTGCAGGGCATAACTGGAAGTCTTTCTCCAGGGCTCCCAGCGACCAGGCTGAAGTCCAGCTCCAGCCAGGGTGAATCCTTGCTTGGCTTCCCCCACTGTCCTCTCATGCTCTTCCCTCCTCCCCTCCTCCCCACGGCAGTCCCTCAATGAGTCATTTGCACAAGAATCCCCACCTCAGGCTGTGTGGCTGCTAGAGGACCTTCACTGTCACAGGCACCAAATCCAGAATCAAAGTGGAAGCTACATTTTTAGGAAAATAATTTAGTTGCAAGGTTACATGTGTGCATGGAGTAAGAATTGCCCAAGAAGGAGGTTTGCTAGCGCTCTCCCTGACCTTACTGACCGCGGCACCATGAGCCACACTTCTCAGGCACATGCTCAAGGGCCGGTGTGAGGCCTGTCTGTACTCCTCTGATAAAATTTTGAAGTTGGATTTGAACAAAAAGAGAAACAAATGATAAGGCAGTGACTGTTGCATCATCCAAAACAAAACAAACTGCTCTGTGCATTCTAGTGTATTTCTTTCAGGATTTTTATTGCATGAAATTAGAATTACACTGCATATATAACTCAGTGGTCTGATTTTTCACTTAATACCAAATGTAACTGTTGTTCCTCAGTTACTGAAATGTCTTAAGCTTCCTGTGTCAGTAGCTGCACAATATTTTAGCATCGATGCACCTCGTGGTCAGCTTACAGACGGCCTCAGGGCTGGCCAATCACAGAGAGCTTGGGCTGTATTTTGGATTACACCTTTAGGATAGATTCCCATAAGTGAAATAATTGATCCTAAGGGTTCACGTACTCAGCGTTTCACCAACAATGTGTGTATTTATCACTCCTACTTCTCAACCTATGTGTGATTTAAAATCGCTTCTCTTGTTGTCATGACAAAAGTAACATTTCAGTGTCATTTTAATTCACATTTCATCATCGGCATATAACACCGGACATTTCCCTGCGTTATGTTTGCCAATTGCCTACCTCCTTTTGTCAATGTTAATATAGGTCCTTTGGCCATCTAGCTTTTAGGACTTCACATTCTTCTGATCGGTATATATGAACTCTTCACACTTCTGAGATATTGACACTTTTGCCATATGTCTTCCAAATATTTGCTCCTATTTCTCTTGCTGTTGGTTTTTCTAGTGTTTTCTTTACATACACAGGCATATTGTATTTTTGTTCACTCAAATCTATTCACATTTTCCTTTGTGATTTATTGCTATTATTTTTAAACTTAGTAACTTAGTCACAAAACCATTTTGGCTTTTAAAAGACCATAAACACTAAAATGTTAACAGATGTTGGTTTTCTCAGAATTAAAGCCTGTTTGGTTTTTCTGTTTTCTCTCTTTTTTCTTATGTTTTCTAAGTGTTCTGTAATGAATTAATTTTCTGTAATAAGGGAACATTTTCATGTATTTCCTACATTTTTTTAACATTAAGCTTATTTTAGAGAGAGATGAATCTTTTGAACCTTCCAGGGATGGTTGGCAATGTTTAAATTAGCAATTGCTATATGACAAATCAGCCTAAAACCCAGTGGCTTAAAACAACATCAATTCTTATTGTAATTTCTGTGTCTGTGGGTCATCTGGGGGCAGACGATATTAGCTGGCCTCTTGCAGGTGTCTGCAGGTGGACTATGGGCTCAGGGATGCAAAGTCTGCCGGGAGCTGTAAGCTGGGGCAGCCCAGCTTCACAGGCCCTTCTAGGGACCCTCCTGCTAGCTCAGGCATGTTCTTCATATGGCCAGCGTAGAAACTGATGAGGGCCCTTTAAACACAAGGCCCCTTGAGACCTAGGCACACCCTCATCTCTCCCTCATTCTTTTAACCGAATCAAAGTCCCATGGAATAGGGAAGTTTACCTTTGCTTTTATGGGAAGAATTCCGAAGTCATATGATGGAAGAGTAGAATTGGGTTTGATAATGCAGTCAGTCTACTGCAGGCGAGAATAGATTGTCTGTCTTTACCTATATTTACAAAGTGATATCTATTTGTATCAGGTATGGCTCATCAATAAAAAAAATTGTGAGGGTTTTTTTTTTTTATTACAAATGGTCCAATACAGATTAATGTAGGATCCTCCCTGAATATTTCACAAAGGGCAACACCCAGTTCCTGACCAATCAGTCAAAGAAGTAAAGTAATAAAGCAAGCGATCTGTGGCATTGACATTAGGCTCTAAGGAACTTGGAAAAGGCGTGAGATGAAAGAGCAGGCTGGTGGGCGGGGGGTATCTCAAAATGCCCCATATATGGATAAGCAGCCACTGGGGCATCCTGGCATAGAAACAAATGGGCCCCAGGGAGAGGCTTTCTTTTGTGCCTTCAGACTGTGAGCAGCCGTCAAGGGCCGCGGGCTCTGATCACAGCAAATAAATGGAAGCAGACAGGTGCAGTGACAAAAGCAATTCCTCCGAGAGGCTCATTGGCACTGATGTCAGACATCTGAGATGGCAGGTGTGCAAGGACAAAGGGAAGCTACGCAGGAAGCTCTGGGCTGGGCCCCTCCGCCTGTCCCCATCCCCCGTGACCCAGTTAGGGGCCAGCGACATTGGCTCTCTGGCCCCCATGCGGACCTGCTGGCCAGGAGACTGTCGGAAGAGCGGCAAGGACTGCGGCATTACAGTTCCTGCACGTTCACAAGGCATGGCGTAGGTGCTAAGGCCTTGCAGACACTCCATTCCACGTCAACCTCACAACAACCCTCAAAGAAGGAGTAACATGTATTCCCTTTTATGCTGAAGGACACAAACGCTCGGGAATGTCACAGTTGTTAAAGTGCCATAAGCCAGACAGAGAAAACAGTTTGGGTCACAATAGTTTAAGCTCTCCGCCTTTCCGGGGTGATCCAAGCATCCCCCTCTAGCAAGTGGACTCAGGCCTATGAAGTAGGATGACACCGGGGGGCAGAGGGGCCTCCCCAGAGAGCCCTGAGCCCTTGACGCTCGTCTTCTGAAGGGAGCAGGTGGGGACCCAGGCACAGGGTAGAGGGTTGAGAGGAAAAAACTAACCTGATTTCAAGGCCTGACCATTCTCTTCCCTCCTCTTCAAAGTGCCCGGCTCAGAGCTGAGGTCAAAGGTCTAATCATATTTCTTGCTGATCCTTTCAGAGCACTAATGGGCTACTTGAAGAGCTCCCTTGCTAAAAGCCCTATTGCTTTTAGAAAGGGGAGCTTTTAAAAAAGAACAGTTTGTTAAGTGGGCACTCTGGAATTCTCCATTTATACGAAAAGGGTGTTTGATACTCAAGAGGGTATTTGTCACTGGGAGGAAAGGTTAAGTCAATTATTTTGTCTGGAGATGAAAAAGATAGAGAGTCGGCTTAATAACAGGCTCCAGGTCTACCAGGGGCTGTTCTGGGAACGGTGACCACCTGTCTGTCCTCTCAGCCGCAGAAGAAGAATTGGGCTTCTGTTGGGGAAAGCAGATCTAAGTGAGGCCGAGAAGGGACCCCTGGCCCTCAGCCCTGACGCCTCCCAGTTCCGCCCTAGCAGCCCTTCTCCTCCCTGACGGCAGCTCACGTGGCATCCACTTAGGGCTGATGATCCCCAGAGGCTTTTCTTTGGTTTCAGGACTGAGATTTGCTGCCCTGAGATCAGACTGGGAGGGCAGAACCCAGGAGGTGCGGAGCCCCACAGGCAGGTGCTTCACTGCCCCGCACCTGGTCCTGCATCTGCGCCCTCAGCTCCGGATGCCCGTGCTGCTGGCCTATGGCAGAGTCGTGAGGTGCACCGAGATGATGCATGTGAGCCTACGCTGCAAACCACACGGCGCTGAGCAAATGGAAGACATTATTTTTCCTGGAATAAATGCTGATTATTTTTCAAGTCTAGTGTGCACTAAAATTTTTCTTCCTGCTTTGGAGAAAGTTGCCAGATGGCTTTGAACCCAACCTCGAAATGATGTGCCAGTTATTTTCTTTTAGCTCTCAAGCCTTTCTCGGCATGCTGCTCCTTGAGCAAGCCCTGCTTTGCTCCTGCTACCAGCTGCTTACAGAACTGTGTCCTTGAGGATGAAGGGGCCCTTGCAGAGCATCATCTACACCAGCTTCCAGTCCGTTGGTTTCCCTTTTATAAGCGTTGGTTCTGGTTCTCCTTGAATGCCTCTGGTGATGGGGAAGCTCACTCTTTCATTTTTAAAGCTATTTCACCTTTCAAAACTTCAGATAGTGATGCATTTTTCCTTGCATGAAGCCCAAATCAATTTCCCTGGAGCAGAGGGAATAGCTATAGGTCAGATAAGATGGATGATATGGACCTCAGAGACAAGGAGTCATGGAAGTTGGTGGTTCGCTGGAGAAGGCATGCCCTTCCAGAGCAGGTGGCTGCTACTTCACACTTAATAGATGGCAGCCCTGAATGTGGGCCCAGTCTACCCAGATCCAGGGCTTTGGTTGGCGCTGGGGTAGCTTAACTCATGTGGAATGCCTCGTGTCATCCTTGAAAGGAGGCTGTGCTTTATTTTGTGAAATACCAAAATTAGAAATTGAAATTGAATCATTAAAAAAAAAAGAATAACCTTTTAGTTTTGAGAAAGAGAAGAAACAGGAGCCACTTCCGTCTACAGAGTACCTCTCCCTCACCACAAATGCAAACCTCAGGGTGGCGGCCCAGGTTACTCTCTCAAAAGATGGTATTTTCAAATCCATTCAGTTTTTAAGAGACAATAGAACTCTTCATTTGTATGCAAAATTCCAAGGTTTCAAAGTTAGCTTTATGTCAAATATTTTATAAAGACTGTATTAGCCAAACAAAACACTCTCTGGGAAGTGAATATGGCCCACAGACCACCGGTCTGCAATCTCCGCTGCCCTAGATCTGCTGCCTCGGTCTTGGTTCTCCTCTTGAGCACCAAATGGAAACAATCCATTCTCTGCTCTGTAAGACGGGCCTCAGAGATTTGAAGACATCTGTGTATCTTCTCTGGTATTTTCATCACCAGGGTAACAATCATTAGCAACGTTTTATTTCCTTGTTTTTCAAAACTTTCAGTCTTGTCACCATGTCCTCAGGCTTAGGACCCTTCAAAGTAGACTATTAGAAGAAAAGCACTCATCTGCTCACATCTATATTTGCAAGGCATAGCTACCACATTTATGGAAGAGATCCCTTGCTAAGGACCAGATTCAAATCATATGATTCAGTTATTTTGTTAGCCTTAAATTACCCATTCTTGATATATTCTTTAGAGGGGAAGGAGTCTCTAGACATAAACCTTCAGGGTTTAATTTGCTTACGATGTCATTGAAGACATAGCAGCAACATTAGTTGAGCAACTGATTTTTTTTTTTTTTAATGAGGATTTGAGGCTGTTAGAGCTAAGAACTTGCACATCATCTTGTTAGCCCAAAGGTGGCAAGTCAGTTTCACGTGAAGGGCCAGCTCACATGGGAGGGATGTGTTGAGAAAGAGTCTAGAGAAAGTAAACCAGGGAAATGCAAGAGGAAAAGTTCTATATGGGTGACACCTACTTGCCTTTCCTGATATTTTACAGGTAAGGAGACTGAGGTCAAGAGCAATATTTTGACAGTTAAACTGAAGCCAAATTCAGGCTGGGGCCTATATTTCCTGAATTCTCAGATCTCTACCTCCTGATCTGAGATTTCTTGGCTTTGTTCATGGAACCCTCCAGGTGCTCTCCAAAGAGGTGGCTCTGGGGTATCTGAGAGAGGCTGGTTCATTTGGGTACCTAAACTCTCTTCCACACTTTGACCAACAAAGAATTCCTTCTCCTCTTCCTCTTCTTCTTTAGAGCTTTTGTTTAAGAAATTGTTTGAAAGGAAAGGGCTTGGGCAGGCCAAGTGGCTCAGCGTTTTAGCACCACCTTCAGCCCAGGGCCTGATCCTGGAGACCCAGGATCAAGTCCCGTGTCAGGCTCCCTGCATGGAGCCTGCTTCTCCCTCTGCCTGTGTCTCTGCCTCTCTTCCTCTCTCTCTCTCTGTCTCTCATGAATAAATAAATAAAATCTTTAAAAAAAAAAAAAAAAGAAAGGAAAAGGCTCATTGGTTAAAAAAACAGAGGATCAGTGTATTTTGCTCTACTGTTTTCCATATTTTGTAATTGACCGATGAGTTCATTAATCAATTGATTCAGTTGTCTTTTATTTAGCAATTACTATTTGGAAATCACTTTTGTGGACCCTGCTTGGAATTAAAGAAAGGGGTCCCCTCTCAAAGAGTATACAATTTTCTTGGAGGCCAGACATATGAATAATCATTTATTTTGTAAAATAATATGTAATTGCATTGAGGGATCACAGAAGGAGTTATATCTTGGCTGCTGGGAATCAAGGATGCTTCATGGAGGAGGCAACCTTTGAACTTAGCCTTGAAGGATGAGCAGCATCTATGTTGCTTGTGTGTCTCCTGATTCAGAGCCCATTAGAATGATACCTCAATGTGAAACCATTGTCTGAAGAAAGAAAAGTACAAAGGTAGTAAAGGTGCATGGTAAGAGAGGGTGATGGCATTACTACACTGGAGTTTAAGGAATCTGAGGACTCCCTTGACCCATAAGGTGGTGTTTTCTGATGCCTATCACATGCCCTAGATGAATTTGCCCTTATGAAACATTAATTCAATGGACCTGTATTCTGAATTGATTTAGTAACTTAAAACTACCAAGCACTACCAGGTTGGGCAATAGATCTTATCTTGTTAACAGGAATTCTTACAATATACAGCAAAGTTTCACAAACAAAATGGTTGGAAATTGGAATAAAAGCTGTGGCACATGCTCTTGGTTGGTGGCCCCAAAGACCCCTTCCCTAACCACTATATTCCCTGCTGTCTTCATTTAAAGAAGCAGCAAAAGGCAAATAGCCCCTTTACCAGCCACTGTTGCAGTTATGGTTGACAACATGACCTCATTCTGGCAAATGACACAGGAAGAAAAGTTGGCTAGAAGTTTCAAAATGAGTTAGAACCATAAAGTCTAGTTCTTTGACTCTTTCCCTGCTGGCGTGATAATATAAAGCCTGGTGCAACAGTGAACATCTAGTAGTAGCCCAGAGGCAAAAGCCAAAGATGAAAAACAAAGAACCAAGGACTTAGAGTAAAAGCTTAGGAATTGTTTGACACTTTAAAGTCTTCTCTTAGTAGATTTTCTATCCGTCACATTCAAAGGCATTTTTGATGTAATAGCAGAATTCAGCATTTACTGCATGTACTCAGGCAATACTTATATATTCAGGGCATTGGACTTGGAATCAAGTGGCCTTCCTAATAGATGGAAGTCCCTTTCCTTACTCTTTTATTAGGAAGGTGAGAGTTATACAGGAACCAGTCATCTGGAATTATCAGCAATCTTTTAAGAAGTACGTGCATCTAACGTGGGATGTCAGTAACAATATGGGAGTTGAGTGAATTCAAAGGAAGGGGAATTTCAATACGAACAATTCTCCAGGGAATGTTTCTTGGGCAGAGCCCACTGGAAAAAGAAGGGCAATATCTTGCATTTTCTGTGAGACTCTGCTCCTTTAAAACAAATGTATTCATCCCCTATAATTATTTATCCCATAAACACTATTATTCATTCCATAAGCAAGCATGGTATGGGTGGCAGTACTAAGATTATAGATACTAAGTGAGTAAGATATAATCCCTGCTCTTGAAACACTCAAAGTATATGATGAGAGACACATAAACCAAGAATTTCCTCTGCTTGCCAAAACCAGGGGCACTTAGAGGGAGAAACAAGGGGTGGAGTGGAGGAAGGCATCAAAAAAGGAGAGAACTTGGTAAGCAGGGCCTTGGAGGAAGTTTAGGAAATTTTCAGTGACGGAAGAAGGGAAGGAATTTCGGGCAAAGCAAATGGCATTACCAAAGGCACAGAGCTATGCAGATTCACGGTAAATTCAGAGAGTAATGAGTACTCAGCATTGGATGTGCATGGGGGAGAGAGGGATGGTGGGAGATAGCATTTGAAAAGCAGGCTGGGCCATATGATGAAACACCTTAAATGTATTCAAGCTGCAAATTTTAGGTATAAGTTAGAAAACACCTGAGGAGGGCTTTTGGGTAACTTGGACAAGAGGGTTAGAGCAAGGCAACATCAGAGTTGGTTCAGCAGCTCAGGGAGGGTTACTAATGTGTTCACATTATTTTGGATTTTTTTTTTTGCTCAGAATACCAGTGACTTTTCCTAGAGTGATCAACTGTCCCAGTTATCCTGGCACTGAGGGGTTTCTCGGGATTTGTGACTTTTAGTGCTGAAAGAAGGAAAATCTCATGCAAATAGAGATTTTAGTGATCTTACGCCTCCCCTCTCAATCATAAGATGGTTGCCAGAGTCTCAAGCATCACACCAAAAACGGGCCATCTTCTTTATACACTTCTCTCCTACCCTGAAGAAAATAGTCTTTCCCTAAGTCCCCAGTAGACTTTCCTTTCTATCTCAAGAACTGGGTTATATGCCCACCCTTAGTCCAAAGAAGAATGAGATCATAGTAAATGGCCTAGACAATCACAGTCTGTCTCCTAGTTTGGGCACATTGCGGCCAGACCTTACATTGAATTTTACTGGTATGGAAGAGAAATGGCTTATGGGGGGTAACTCACAGTACATGCCACAAATGCCATGCCAGAGATTTTGGAGTTTATTCTGAAGGCAGTGGGATGTCACCAAAATTTATAAGCAGAAGGCAACAGGCCATCACTTATGTTTTAAACTTGGATGCAATATCAGAACTGAATTTGGAACAAGAGTGAGAGAAGAGAGATTTGATAGCAGGTTACTGCAATAATCCAGAGAGAAGATGGTAAGATTTAAATAAAGACTGGGATTACAGACATGTAAATGAAGTGATGGATTTGAAAGACGTGACAGGACATTCATCTCACATTATATGAATGAAAACCCTGCCCAGTGCACTGTGATTGTCCCCATTTGTGTATGAGACCACACTGGCATGGGTATTAGAGGTGGCAAGTCTAAGATGCTCCCAGAGACCAAACATTACCTGCCTACCAAAGCTAACTGCCATGCTCCCGGGGTGGGATTTCTCCCCTGCCCAGCTCTTGGACATGTTCCACACCAGCTGTCTTGCTCTCTTGGGGCTCCTGCATCTGTCTGGCACCAGGTTGGTGTCAGACCAGGTAGAAAGCCCTCATTCTTTGTATCTGGACAGCTTTGTAGATGATGTCTGCAGCAAGATTGTGTTGATTAATCAAATCTGCCTTAGCAGACACAAGCAGCAATATGGACTTGAGAGAAAGAACATGAGGTTGGCAATATAAATTCGAGGATTTGCCTCCCACTCCTGGGAATAGTTTTGCACTATTGTATGCATGGTTTGCAAGTGAAATCAACTAATCTCCCAAAGACCTCTGTTCCTGGAAAATTAACCCATGGGTAGTCCGAGGTGATGCATTCCCCATGAGTCATGAGGAGGGCTATAAGGGAACTATTTGGTGAATGGTGGCTTTGGTGACATTGCTCAATGAAAAGAGCTATTGGGACAAGACAATACTATGTCTGTGTCACAGCACCCTGTTACTTTCCCTGTAGGTCTTAGCTCATATGGCAATTAGACATTCATAATTGTGATTTTTAACTTTTTGTCCACTTACCCACAGAGGGGGTAAGGGTGATACCTTGTCTGCTTACCACTCTATTTCCAGAGACTAGCAGAGTAGGTGACACATAGTATATGCTCAATAGATATTTGTTGGATTAATTTTTAATTAATTTAATTTAATTAATTTAATTAATTTTAAATAATTTAATTAAATGACTACTCTGTGTCAGTTACCACATCAGCTCTTTGAAACCTTCCCAAATCCCCATAACATAGACATAGAAAATGAAATTATTGGGGCATGTGGGTGGCTCAGTGGTTGAATGTCTGCCTTTGGCTCAGGGCATGATCCTGGGGTCCTGGGATCGAGTCCCGCATCAGGCTCCCCGCAGGGAGCCTGCTTCTCCCTCTGCCTGTGTCTCTGCCTTTCTCTGTGTGTCTCTCATTAATAAATAAATAATCTTAAGGAAAAAAAGAAAATGAAATTATTTTTATTTTATAGACAATAAAACTGAGAATCAGAGCTATAGAGTGAGTTAACTATGGTCACACATTTAGTGAATGGGACAGCTGGGACTTGAACCTGAGTCTGCCCTCAGATCCTATGCTCTTTTTTCTCTGAATGCTGTTTGGATTTTCATTTCATGTGATGATATTTCTCAATGCAGAGAAACTCAGTGTTGGTTTAGGTCTACCCCACACTCTAGAGATGAGAGGCTCTAGGCCCAGAAAGGGAGGCCAAGCATCTTGTCCGGGTCAAATCCGTGCTCAAGGTAAGGCCCAAGTAGCCCAGCATTGTTTTCAACCAAACTTTGAAGTTCCTTTAAGATAAAGCAGGAAGCAATTCAGAAAGAGCCAGAGCTTGTGCGTTGGATTTGTCCTATCTCTACAGCATTGCTGGATGTCTGCATAGCAGAAAGGCATGAAAAATCTTATCCAATATGAGCTTCAAAATCTACACGGTGGTTTTCTGGTACTCAGCTTTCACTGCATAGCCTGCCTTCTGAATGAAGGGAAGGCAAGCCTCAGGCTTTTGGAAAGGGACTGCAAGTTTGCTGCTGAAAACTTTCAGGTTTGGATGCGATCTAGGCTCTGGTAAAGTACTTAAGCTAATAAAGGTCTAACGCTTCTTCCAGACTCCTTACAAGCTCCTCGCCGGCTCAGCGTGCACAAACCCACAAGAGAACGCTGTGTCCATGGCCTGGACAGCCCCGAACACGTGATTCTGACGGGCACACTGTACCAAGGCCAGAACCCTTTGCACTGCCCACCCCTGCCCTATCCTGCCACTTTCTACCCCCACATATGCTACCGAAGTCTCTTCTTCAGAAATTCATTTCTGTGTCCCTGCGCATCAACCTGGGAAGTATATTACCTGCATGAGGTTAAACTTGCCATTCAGCTGAAAGCATTGAGAAAACCTCAGGTTCAATTCGCTATTTGCTCATTTTCTACATCCAGAGGAGCTGGGCTCCTTTTCCATGCCAGGGGCTGTGCTAGGTCCCCTGTGCCAGACACATGTGAGGAACACTTGGCTCCTGCCTGTGGGACCCTTGCCATCAAGTTGGGGAAGGAGTCACATCATTGACCTGGTGTGGTCTTGTGTCATTTCTTTGTAACTTACTGGGCCTTGTCTTTCTCTGTGGTATTGTCCTGGTGTTGTCCTCTGGTAAAAAAAGAAAGATGACTTCCCCAATCCACACATGACAACGCCCAGGGGACGAGAAATTATCTTTCTCAGTAGCTCTCCCTTATAAACAACAACTTCCTTTTCCAGAAGTCTGAGCAAAATATTCCCTTGGTCTCAATGGCCCGACTTGAGACATACGTCCATTTCTGAGCCAATCCCTGAAGTTGAGAGAGAGCATAGGATGATTGACACAGACTTAATTTCCTTTAAAAAGGAAGTTTTCCTTGCAACCCAAAAAGGCAGAACTTGCTAGTGAAAGCGATTTCATTTTTCAATTTCTGCCAGAGCACTATTGCTTTATTCAATTAATTCCCCACAGTCCCCATTTTCATATCACCATCATTGTCATCATCATCATCTGGAAGGTGGATGTTTTAAACAAATGAATCACAAAGGAGAAAATCTATGACAATCGCATGATAGATTTCTTGCTAATAGATAATTCACAATTCCTCATTTCCATTCCTTTTGGACTTCATCCTAAAGGCAATGGGATGTCATCAAATATTTCTAAGCAAAAGGTGATAGATTGGCTCTCATTTATTTTCCAGTGACTCACATGGGTCAAATCTGATGGGAAGCCAGAGTGATTAAGACACCCTCATGGGACAGCTGCTTAAATCTATGTGAGGCAGGTTGTCGTCAATAGGCCTGCCTACAAGACATGTGGACCAATCCAGGCTTGCAAGATGGCCTAAACATGCTGCTGTCATGGGCAATAACCCTCTCCCCAGGCCCAGCAGCCTCTGATTGCTGACCATTGTCGACTCACATAGTGCAAAGCCAGGTATGGCCACAGGTCACATCTCTGCACCAAAAGGATAGGAAACACCTCTCTTACACTCTTCAGGGCATTGGGGTTGGGATTTTTGAGTGGCCAAGTAGGGTTCAACCATGCTCATCTTGACTGGGACAGGGCAAAAGCTGTGAAGGGTACTCAGATCCTTGAGAAACTTGTCTCCTTCATGGACCTTTCCTACCCCTCAGCCAGCTCCCCACATACCCGTATCTATCAGAGTGAGCTTCTGAGTGCTATACCTACTATTGCAAAAGTTCCTCACGTGAGGACTTGCCCAATTACATTTTAGTGGCTAGACACACTGTTGGGATAAACTGTAACCGAGCAATTATTTTGAAATGTTCAGTTTTCTAGAAATCAGTATAAGGTCCATGAAAGCTTGTGGACTGACTACTTTAAAGTACTCATCTGACCCAAAGAAGCATGCTGGGTGTCAGAAGAAGGCTTGAGTTTAAGTAAGTGTTCCCAACTTCTAACTTTGTGACTTTTAAGGTAAGTCCCTTCTACTTTATAAGGCTTCAATTTCCTTAGCTGTGAAATGAAAACAAGACTTCTCACTTCAAGAATTCAATGAGATAAAAAATCTGAAACTCATATGGGTCATGATTTTTATTCATCTGAGAGGCCCACTTTTCTCCTCTGCAAGTCTCTGTTTTCTTACTTGTGAAATGGAAATAATATAAACTGACTTACTTGCTATAGAGTCAACAAGCCAGGAAATGCAGAAGACTTGTGTGAACAAAGCCTGCTGCACTCTGAGCACTTGATTACCAGGTTGATGCTCTGAGAGGACCAATCCAAGGTACAGCAGTAGCCCAGGAGTTGGGAGTTGGCAGGGATGAGGAATGTTCTTGAAAATTAATCTATCAAGAACCCAGGTACTCTCTTTCTCCCTAAAACCAATTTCCATTGCAAAGATTCGCTGTTCAGAGCAAAATCTTAAAGGCCATGATCTTCCAGGCTTATTTGATTGCAGCTGAGGGGCCTACATGAATAGCTCCCACATGCCTCCTCTTCTCAGAGATTTCAGTCAGCTGAGGTTTGTTAATGGTGTTTTCTTTTCTGTTAATGTTTTTTTCTTTCTTAAAGAAAAATAAATAAATAAAAGAACACAATATTTAAAAATTCAAGTCGAAGTTTCCCCTCTTTTCAAGACTTCCTGTCCATAACTGAAGCCATCTTCCTAAAATTAGCAAAAGCATTCCTTTTGCCACAAAACAACAATCCCTTAAAAAAAAAAAAAAAGGCTATTTCCTTTTTGGATGGGGATTTATATAAGAGGATTGGACAGGGGAAAAAATGAGCTTTCATCCAGCTTCAGCAGTAGCTTCCCCATTTGTCCAAACTTGGCCTGCTATTGGGATTATACGAGATTCATTCAGGCAAGGTCTGCTCAGAGACAAAAACTGTGATCAGATGAAGCCAGATGCTTTAATCCTGTGACTCTCAAGCTTGAGTGGTCCAACGCAGTCTCCTGGAAGGCTAGCTAAACCACAGATTGCTGGGTACCAATCCCAGAATTCTGGTTGGAAGGTCTGGAATATTTGAGAAATTGCATTTCTAACAAGTCCCCCAGTGATGTTGATATTGCTGGTCCAGGGACCGTATTTGGGGACCACAGCTCTGAGTTAACAGTTTTCAGTCCTCAGCAAAGTTTTGAAAGAAGAAGCCATTGTGGCCAAAATCACTGTGACTGGTGGTTGACTTCCGGTTTCCTGGTGTTGGAGGGTATAGCTACAAGATCCAGGTGTTTGCTTTCCATCCTTGTATGGCCCTCTCAGCCCAGGCAGGGTGCTCTTGAGTCACTCTCTGGCTGGTCTCCTTGTTCCCTGTTTCTGTTATGCTCCATGGAAGGCTCAGATCTTTTCTTTCCTCTTTAGAGGCTGTGTGAGAATTGTAGGGGAAACAACACAGTTTTGGGGATCAGTTAGATGAACTTGTGTATGAAACCCAGGCTCCACTGTTTGCCAGATATAGGATCCCAAGCAAGTGAAATAACTTTCCTGAGTCAGCTTACTTCTCGTCAAATATGAAAAATAATAATGTTCTATTGTAGTGATCTACAAATCTGGCTAAGGTCCCTCTCTTCTCCCAAGTCTATTTCCTCTTGACCGTCGCTCTTCTTGGTAAATGACATCTCTACCTAACCCACTGTCCAAGGACCCATAGGAGCCATTTTGGCACCTCTCTCTCTCACACACACACTTCATATATCCAATCAACCACCATGTCCTATCCATTCTACTTTCAAAATTTACGTTGGTCCTGAATACTCCTCTCCATTTCCATTGTTGCCACCCCATACCTGCCATCCCCACCAAACTATCATTAATCCAAACTCAACCACAAAAGATAATTTTTGATATCTTACCAGTTCCTACTTCATGTAGGCTAAAATATAAAGTCCATAGCATGGACTACATAAGGCCTACAAAGTCTTTTGGGCCTGCCTATTACTAGATGAGCACCTTTGACTCTGAGGTGAACCCAGAGGAGATGGTCTTGGGATCCTTGAATATGTCAAGTATTTCCTGCCTTGAGGTCTTTGTGCAAATTTTGAAGGACATCTCTTGACCAAGGGACATATTAAAATATGAAAAGAATATAGGACTAGGAACACCTGGGTGGCTCAGTGGTTGAGTGTCTGTCTTTGACTCAGGTTGTGATCTTGGGGTCCTGGGATCGAGTTCCACATCAAGCTTCCTGCATGAAGCCTGATTCTCCCTCTGCCTGTGTCTCTACTTCCCTCCTTGTGTCTCTCATGAATATATAAATAAAATCTTAAAAAAAAAAAAGAATATGGGACTATATATGTCCACCCCATATACATGGAAATAGAAAAGATTAGATAGAAATAATAAAAAATATTGACAACAGTTCTTTCTTGGTGATAAAGACCATTTTTATGTAATTTCAATGCAATTTTGTCTCCATATATTTCATCAAGATTTTTTAAAGATTATATATTTTATATATATAATATATATATTATTTATATATATACAAATATTTTAAAGAATATATATATATATATATATATATATATAATAAAAATGTAAAATAAATGGTGAAGATTTAAGGTTAATTTTTGGAAATCTTGGCCTTGATGAGAAAAGCTGTGGCTTGTGGTTCTCAGGACAGGAAATGGAGTGAGAAGATTGATTTTGAGCTGGAGATCTGAAGTGATAGTCCTAAAATATCATAATGGCTTCTCTCCTCAGTTCAGTATTAGATTTGGATAAGGAGGATCCATCACCTTTTTAGCAGAAGGCTGTGAGTGCAAATAGGCATATAACCTCTGACGTTACCTCTTATTCAGTATCTCAAAGACAAGTGGGATCCAAGCATCAATCTTAGCTGATGAGGTAAACTCACCTGCTAGTTTATCTTTCATATCTTTCCTTCTCTCTTCCCATCCATGCTTATCCCCTGCCTTCTCCCTCCCTGCCCCTCTTTCATTGTCTCCTCTTCTATTCCCTCATCTCTTCCTGCATATCCCTCACCGCCCTTTCTTTTCTTCCTGCAACAAACACTTGATGACTGCCTTTCTCCAGTGAGAAGAGAGACAAGATAATCCTCCCAGTATTTCAATCACTGGCACATGAAGAACGTTATCAGCAGACTTGTTAAAATATCCTATTTTACTTAATATTTTAAACATTTATCCTCTGTCTCTTTCCAGAGATTTTAGTCCTGGATATATTAAACACACCAGGGGCAGGTAAAAATCATTGTGTATCCAGATAACAGCATATTTGCTGAATACATTTGTTTTGTCTGCAGTTAGGAAAATAAGCTGCTTTAGGTTTAGTTTCATTCATGATCCCTGATGACTTGCCATCACTCATAAATAAATAAAAGGTATAAAATTAGTAGTAGAAGTAAAAGAGGAAGAGGGGAGGAAGGAAGGAAGGAATATGTAGCAAGGAAATGATAGAGATTCATGACTGACATTGAGAAAGTACATTACAAAAAGACCTTTCTCTTGTTATGACTGGCTACAGACTCAGCTCCTGTTTCTTAGTGGCCAGTAAAGGAGGAAGGAGGTTAATAAGGAAAATCACAAAATTCAGCAAATATGTGAGATAAAAACGGACCTGTTTTTCAGTGGTAGAGCTATGCTTAGTACAGAAAGGAGAAAGGACCCCAACTCTGGATGTAATGAACAAGGTCATCCACAGCAACCTGACAGAGGATTTGTAGCTTCCTCAGTATGGGTTAATGCCAGCAGAGCTAAGGCCCTCATGTGGTATAGCTCAGGTCCTCAGCATCCTGCTGATCTGGCTTCATTTGTGACAGATTTCAGAACTGGAAGAACAGTGTTGAAATATATCTGTTAGTGGATTTCTATTGCCTTAAGGCCTGATTTATGGTTTTTTTTTTTTATTGGAGTTCAATTTGCCAACATACAGCATAACACCAAGTGCTCATCCCGCCAAGTGCCCCCCTCAGTGCCCATCACCCAGTCACCCCAACCCTCTGCCCACCTCCCCTTCCACTACCCCTTGTTCATTTCTCAGAGTTAGGTGTCTCTCATGTTTTGTCACCCTCTGATTTTTCCCACTTATTTTCTCTCCTCTCCCTTTATTCCCTTTCACTATTTTTTATATTCTCCAAATGAATGAGACCATATAATGTTTGTCCTTTTCCAATTGACTTATTTCACTCAGCATAATACCCTCCAGGTGCATCCACATCAAAGCAAATGGTGGGTATTTGTCATTTCTAATGGCTGAGTAATATTCCATTGTCATGTATTTATTTTTTCATTCGATGACACTTATTGGGTACAAAATACACACCAGACATATAGCAATCAGTGCTATAGCAACTGATTCAGTTCTTCATAATGGACGACATGAGACTTAGCAGTGACTTCTCAACAAAAAATAGTAAGGTCATTTGAAGTATCCCTTCAACTATGCATCTAACCATCCATTCCATCATTTGTACTCATTACAGATATTTATTGAGATCCTGCTATATGCTGGGTGCTATGCTAAGTACTATGGTCAGAAAGATGAATAAGACAAGTCCCTAACTTCAAAGAGTCACTGCCACTGAGGGAGAAAGATCATGTTCAGCCTGCTATTTTGAGACTAGGTACTAGGTATTATGAGTGCTCCGAGGTGAAAAATGGACACATAAGTGATTTTTCCAGTATTGAATCCCCAGAAAAAGAATTTCTGTGACTGGTAGCTTTCATTAGGTAGAGTAGGGATGGTGGCAAAGGCAGAGATTCCTTTCTACAAGGGTGTAGAAAGGAATGAGGGCAGCCTAGAATGCAGGAATTAGCACCTGGGCCCTGGAGATGAGTGAATTTGGCCTTGAGGATGCCTCTGCCATTCAGGAGATTTGGATATAGGGACTGAGTAGGAACCAATACGACCATATGGAGCCCTGAGGGTCAGGAGAGGTAATGCTTATGTGGTATTTAACACACCACCCAATTCAAAGTACCCTCTCAATACTCTATCCGCGTTCTCATTTGGTCATATCTACTTTGCTTAGGAATGTATTGTTTAAACACTAATGGGATTTGGGTACTAGATGCTTGTGCAGAGCCCAGGAGGACAGAAATCAATTTGATGTTAGAAGTACTGGAGTCGAGGTGATGAAAGGTCAGTAAAGTGGGGATTGTGGTCAGAGGGTCACCTGGCCTTTCTGCATCCTCAGATGAATAGTACGTGCTATGGCAATGAGAGCCTAATGTTTTCTTCTGTCTAGAGTGTTGGGAGCCTGTCTTACTCAGAACAGAGCTTTTGTGTAGTGTGGGTGGTCTACAGTCCTAAGACTTATTTTCAAATACGTTTGAAATATGCCTCATCAATCTACTTTGGTGGTTTTTATCTCAAATATTGATCTCCTTGAGGAAAATTAGTCAGCTTAGTGTAATTTTTTTTGGTAACTTTTGACCCTAGTGAATTTTGAAGGATGCTACTCTCTTTACTAAGCTTTCTGAATTGAGAAAATGGATTATATACTATATATAATAGTAATAATAATATCTATTATTAATATTAATTATATAAAGTAGAATTAATATAATATTAAGAATATGTGATGTTATATGTAATATAGTAACAATAATATCTAACTTATTGGACACCAATTCTGTGTCAGGAACTTTTTTTTTGTTGTTAAAAAGATTTTATTTATTTATTCATGACAGACACACAGAGAGAGAGAGAGAGAGAGAGAGGCAGAGACACAGGCAGAGGGAGAAGCAAGCTCCATGCAGGGAACCCGATGTGGGACTCGATCCCAGGTCTCCAGGATCACACCCCAGGCTGAAGGCAGCACTAAACCGCTGAGCCACCGGGGCTGCCCAGGAACTTTTATATATTATTCATTTAATTCTTGCAGTATCTCTATAAAGGGGATATTTTGGATGAACAGACTGAAGTACAAGAGTACTAAGTCACTTGCTCAAGGTCACACTTTGGGCTGGTAAACTTTAGGCTGGGATTAAATTTAGACAGTCTGACTGGTGGCTAGCTTTTAATTGTTAGGCCTTGGTGTATCTATGCCTGTACCTCTTTAGGTATATCCATCTATATCTATATCTATATCTATATCTATATCTATATCTATATCTATATCTATATCTATGTATAGATATAGATACAGATATATCTGTATCTATCTATAATTAAATGAAGTGTTTGTAAAGCTCCTGGAGGGCCTCAACAAATGGTAGCTGTTATCAGCAGTTATGTCTATGGCTGTGTTTATTCCCTGGCTACAGGCTCTGTAGAATGGTGGTAGGGGAAATGGACTCCAGGCCAGAGTGACCTCAGCTCAAATCTCACCTCTGCCACTAATTATATATGTGATCTTGAGTGAATTCACTTTGTGCCCTCATGTGTAAAATGCAGATAATATTTACCTGTGTGATTGTCATAATGATTAAACATGAGTGGTTCACAGTCATGTAAGACTGTGCCACCATTATTATTATAATTGGTGTGAACCCAAAGTGTGGGAACCAAGCCTCTTTGAGTGTGTCAAGCAGATGCTCCTTCAGTGGCCAATGGAACTCAGTGACTAACGGAACTAGGGGGTAAACTTGTCGATTTTGGTGGGTCTCACACATGCTCTAGCTCACACTGAGAAATGAAGGTAAGTCATTTCAGTCTGGCCCCTTTCCCCCCAATACCCCATGGGAAAGAGATGTGTCAGACCAGCCGTGCTGGTCACTGGGTACAGATGCCCCCAGCCTTTGAAGACCTGAGAAGATGAGAATTGAAAGGACAGGCGCCCCACTGGGCAACGGTTCAGCTAAAAGTTCACATAGCTGCACATTTGAGAACTTCCTGACCAGCTGCCCTAGTGTCAAAGGGATTTGAACCTCTCCTTGTCTCCAGCCCTGACATGGAATCGTGAGCGAATGCTTGCGTTCACAAGGCAGCACAAGGCATCAATGGGCTGATTATGTCAAGACATCTGAAGACAAAGCAAAATGAACTTCAAAAGACTTAGGAAGGCCTGGAATCCCCTTTCAGAAGTCAGCAAGTTCAGTTGTTGCTAAAATTCCCAAATTGGGTTCACATTTTGGCTTTGAAATTACAGCTCAGATGGCAAATAACATTCTTTACTGTATTTGCACTTTTGATGAAACTGTTTCACCCTTAACTCTTATTTAAAAACATATTTATCTTTTTTCATGGGGAAGGCTTCCCTTTTGAATGCCACTTCTACATTTACATTACAGCAGTCACATTGCTTTCATAAATATGTGTGTGTGCATATTTATACACATGTATTTTCCCCTCTAAAATGGAAGGAAGTGGGGCTGGAAACATTAATATATCTTTATTATTATTATTATATAGAGGATTGCATGTTCCTTGGACTATGAAAAGGAAATACTTTCCAGCTATTTAGCTTGGCAAGCCTAGAAAAAAGGCACACAGGATCTAATGAAAGGATTTTTTAAGGAAGGAAAGGATTTTGTGAAATGGATTTTAATAAAGGCACTTAGGAAATATAACTCAATCTAAAATATATTTTAAAGAATATACTTCCTGCCTATTTATTCTTTTTAAAAAATGTGTAGTGTATTCCATTTTTACATATAGATATATGCAATTTCCTGGGTGGGGAGTGATATCAAGAAACTGTTCTGAAGTCAAGCAGGTTTAAAGAAAACTTTTATTATAAAATAAAATACAGATACAGTAAATAATTTTTTTCTTTTTACTCTTTTTATTTTGCACTATAAATAACAACAACAACAACCAGTAACATACTGCTTTTCTTCACATTCATCCAGATTGTAGGAAATTATTGCCTTTGACTCTGGAGAAAAAAACGCAGACAAAAAAGAAGTAGCACATTACAAAATCTGCAAATCCCAGAAGTCCACAGCTTGAAGACAAACATATAGTTTAGTGGATTTTAAAGCTAACACTCATGTAAAACAAGAAACAGAAATTTCCCAGATATTCCAGAAGCCCTTCACATATGTTCCCTACCTCTCTCCAAAAAGAACCGCTATCTTGACTTTTCGAGTAATCACTTCCCTGTTTCTTTATGATTTTGTTACCCACGTGTACATTCTTAGCACTGCAGTTTATTCTTACTCGCTCTTAAAAATTTGATAAGTTTAAAATTTTCTTTTGATCTACTCGTTTTCCTTCCATTCCTTGCTTTTGCTTATAATTTATCTGTAGAAGATCTTTAGTGGTTTGTCCTGTGGAATTTCCTACTTGTCTGGATTTTGCTGATTGGGTACTTATGGTGCTGTTCAACATGTTTCTCTGTCCTCTCTATAATCTGCATATCAGAAGCTGGATCCAGAGACCAATAAAACTTAGACCCAGTCATTTTGGCAAGGCCACAGGAAGTGGCATGTTATTTCATTAGATAGCATATGTCTGGTTGTCTCTTTTTCTGTTATGTCAACAGCCATTGAGGCTCATTGCATAGGCCTATTAATTTGTTGGAGATTGAGAAATGGTGACATTCTAACTCAACATCTCATTTTACTTCACAGTTGAAATAATTTATAAGGAAACACTGCCCTCCTCTATTATTTGGTTATGCAGTTGTATAATTTATATATAAAAGTTAGGAAAAATGCTTGGTTCTTTTCTCTTTACCTAATTTTAACATAATGGATTGGTTCTTTGAGATCCTCAAAAGCAACTAATTTGATTTTTTAGAAAATATACCATTATGACTCATGAATTTAAAGATATTTAATGGGTTTAAATACATTACATTTCTTACCTTTATTCAAACCTAATTTTTTCCATTTTTGGCCACTGGAAATTTCTTAACATTGGTAGCTGAGTCCTTTTGACAAGAGCTGATTGGTCTCTGACAGCATCTTTTCTATTTGATAGAACAAAATGTCCTAGGTTCATCTTGCATAGTTCCTATCCCCAAACTTGGAATTAGCGATTTCTCCAAGAAACTGTGGTTTCTCGTAGTAGGAGATTATATTTGAAGATCACAATCTGGACACTCCAGATGCTTACTGCAACTAGATTAGTCATGTTTCTAGACATTTTTGGTGGGTTTATATATTTAAATATAAAATAGCTTGTAAATTCATAATAGTGTTTCCATTTCAAATTCAGAGTTATAGGATTTTTACTTAATTTCTTCCATATCATATATGTATCTCCTTTCTTCAATACCAAAAGCCTTGGTCCTCAAGGACACAGTGAATCAGAGAATTAAAATATTCCATTGTTATTCATTTTCTTTATCCTGCATAAAATAATACACACAGGGTAGACAGGGTAACAGTACTAACACTGACATCATCAATTATAATTACTAAAAGTAGTTTTTAAAAATTGAAGCTTCACTTTCACTTAGGGTATAGAAAGCGATAAGAGAACATCATTCACACCCTTACAACAACAACAAGCCATATAACCTTCAAACTTGTATTTTTAGTCCAGTAGAGATATGAGGTCCTAACACAAGTGGATAAACTGAATTTCAAAAACAGGGATCCCTGGGTGGCGCAGCGCTTTAGCACCTGCCTTTGGCCCAGGGCCCGATCCTGGAGACCCAGGATCGAATCCCACGTCGAGCTCCCGGTGCATGAAGCCTGCTTCTCCCTCTGCCTGTCTCTGCCTCTCTCTCTCTGTGTGACTATCATAAATAAATAAAAATTAAAAAAACAAAAACAAAAAAAACCAAACAAACAAGCCCTTCTGAGAAGATATGAGACACACAAAATATTTTGCCTCTGGCAGAATGTGGGAGGAAAGGGTAGTGGCCCTGAAAGTGGCTAAAAGCAACTAAAATTGTAACTTCTTAAATGTCAGGTGAAGGATAGCATGACAATGTAGGAGTCTCAGACATAGGAGAGTCCTATATGTCCTCAACACTTCTTTCCATTGGTCAGTACTAATGCTTAAGAGAAAGATCAGGGACAGGAAAGAAGATCTGAGAGTGAGCGCTCATTCTTCCACAATGAGAATGAGTAGGCTCTGTCAAAGTTTGAGGCTGGAGCAGGACTACTTGGTGTAGCCTTTCCATATCCTGGGCCCTGATCAGTGGCCACAATGAGACAAGGGGAAAACTCTCCCCTACTTGAAAGCAAAGGTTGACTGCAACAGGGGAAGGGGTGGAAAACAAGCCCTCATTGGCAGCCCTGAAATTAGGAAAAACCCTCTGCTGCTTGAAAAAAGCAGAAGAAAACTCCCTTACACCCAGAATCCTGCATTGATGCAAAGCAGAGGTCTGTTGCCACTTGGGGTGGACAAGAAAATCACTCTCATCCAAGAACTTCTACCATCACAAGGTGGAGTTTGACTACCACATGGAGGGGTGGGAATCATAGGAATGTTGAGAAAGGCAAACTTAAAAAAAAAAAAAAACACTCTCTTTTAGACCGATTTATATTTAGTGTATTCATAAATGTAATTTAATTTAAACTTACCATTTAGGGGCACCTGGGTGGCTCAGTAGTTGAGTGTCTGCCTTCAGCTCAGGGTGTGATCCTGGGGTCCTGTGATTAAGTTCCACATTGGGCTCTCTGCATGGAGCCTGCCTCTCTCTCTGCCTGTGTCTCTGCCTCTTTCCCTGTGTCTCTCATGAATAAATATATAAAGTCTTAAAAAAAAAAAAAACTTACCACGTAAAGTATGTTATTCTGCTTTATATTCTGCTGTAAAATGTGGCCCAAACATCTAAGGGTAGTCTATATTTTCCCTTGATAAGTTAATAGCTGTTTTTACCTGGATGCCTAAGGAATTTTATCTTTTTCTTTTAAATATTGTAATATTTCTTGTTATTGCTCAGTATATATTAATATCCTTGGGTACCCAAGATGTTCTTTCAACATTAATTTCAAGCATTAATTAATTTCGGGAAACTTTTCTTGAATTACAGTTTTTAGAATTTGTTCTGTTCCCTTGTTTTGGTTTTCTTCCTAGGGAACTCTGGTTATTCACATATTGAAGCTTCTTTACTATCTTCAATATTTGTCATGTTCTCTTGACTACTTTAAGCTCTTCTTTATTTTTTATTTTAAAAACGTTTCTCCTTTCACCTATTATTTTTCTCGAAGCATCATTTGCTATGTTTATTTGTTCTGTGCTCCTTACAATCCAGTCTTATCGAAAATAATTTGTTCTCTTATTTTAAGCTACTCCTTCAATTCTACTTCTTTTTCTCTCTAATTGTTATTTATTTTGTTCTTCATCTCTTCTATCATTTTTCGTAATGTCTTTTACTCATTTTGAAATAATAGATTGAAGTTTTAACCTGTTTTATGGACATGTCATCCTGTCGTGTTTTCATTTTTCATTTTATATATGGCTTAGTCTTCTTTTTCTTAAGATAACTTTTCATGGAACTTGACCTCCAAAGCTTTCTACTGCTCAATTTTATGTGAAATTAGTTTCTGATAGTTTTTAAAGGAAGTCAGCTTTCTTCAGATAACAATTTTAACTTCACAGAGATCACTCCATAGTGGCTTTTAATGTAGTGTTAAAAATATAAACGTTTTCTTTCTTACATTTCTTGGAGTCTTTTTCCTTCCTCTTCTATTCTTATCTGAACTTTCTCTTTCCTCATCACTATTGCCTGAGACCTGCTCAATTTGATTCCACTCCCAGCATTTTTCCCTCAGTGGGGGCTTTGTCCTGAAAAAGAGAAATGGCTCTCAGTTTCAAGAATTCATAAGGACTAGGCTGCCCCAGGATTTTCAGTTCTTGCTGTAGACCTCTGACACTCACCCCCATTCCAGTGGGCAAACTCCTACTGGAACACCTGTTTCAGCTGCTGCTCTCAAATTACTTTTCTGTGCTTCTCGGTGAATACCTATTGGCTATTTGTAATTCTCCTGTTCTTAGATGCTTCAGTCATCCTCTTGCTTTCTCTGCTCTTCCAATTCAGATATTGAGACAATGTAGACCTTACAGTTCTATTGGCATTTTTCCAGCACCCACTATATTTTCAGGTTTGAAGGTACACCTTGTACTCCATTTTTATAAATGTAGCCCATGGGTATTGGTTTGTATTTAACAGATTTGTGGAAATTTGAGATCTGAAAACTCTATTTCCACTGCTACCACCTTCTCAGAATTCTGTGACCATTTATTCTTAAATAGCTCCTGAATACTTCTCTGAGAACCTTGTCTTTACTGAACATGTATAATTGAACTACAGCTTCCTCTTTTTCCAACTACTCCATCGTTCTGGGAGAATTCATTCATTCATTAGACATTCCCTCAGTACCTACCACTGCACACTAGGCACTGGAGATGCAAAATTGAACATGACACAATGAGGTCACAATCTAGGGATGTGAGCTGTGAAATGATGACTTGCATGAAGGAAGTACCAAAAGAAAGGGTGGGGGGCGTAGCATGGGGAAAGTGGTCATCATAGACCTATGGGCCTAGGCTTTCTGTGTAGAATAGAACAGGCTTTTATATTCCATTTTACTTATTTTTTTAAAAGATGTTATTTATTTATTCATGAGAAACACAGAGAAAGGCTGAGACACAGGCAGAGGGAGAAGCAGGCTCTGTGCAGGGAGGCCGATGTGGGACTCAATCCCAGGACTCCAGGATCACACCCTGAGCTGAAGGCAGATGCTTAACTGAGCCACCCAGATGTCCTTCTCTTTTACTTATTTATCATCACCATTATCTTGACTATAGTAATGTACAGATGCAGAGGAGTAATCAGCATAATTACTGTTTTCATATTCTTTTATTTGATTTTCACAATAACCCTAGGACACACTATAAGTATAGGTAAGGAAATAGAGGTTCAAAAAGAAATGATTTGTTCAGGGCTATCCTGTTCAGTAAGTGACAGAGCCAGAACCTAAACTTTGATGAGTCTGATTCCAAAGTTCTTCTTTGCTCCAAAACCCAATACCTCTATTGTTTTTTAGAATTAATCTGAAGGACATTTGCAGCAGACCTCAGCTCACAAATGCTTTTCAAAAGTTCATGATGACAGAACTTAAGGATTGGCTCACCCAACATCCATCTCCATCTCTTTCTCTCTTGTCTGCCTCCACTACAGAGACTACCTCATGTCTCTTAGAAAGCTCGCCCTGTAACACAATTCTGCCCATGAGAATGTCTTCTGTGCTACTGGTAAATGTCTTGCTTTCCTGATAAAAAGGAGACATGTGGCATGTGGCTGGTCTTACCTTTTCATTCTACACTCTTCAGTTGGATGTAGACTTGATGTCTGATGCCAGGGCAACCATCTTACAACCATGAAGAAAAGACTAAAAGAATCCAGAGATATGGGCCCTGAACCAAGGTTTCTGCTTGAGAAACTATGAAAACAGTGACAAATAACCTTCTATATGTTTAGTTCACCATTAGTTAAGTATACTGACATTAACAGCCAGATGTGTTCCTAACTGATATACTTGCCTTTGATAAAAATAAGGACATCATAGACTCAACATTCCTTATCCTAAGCAGTAGGAAATGGCTAAAAGCATTTTCTTAATTATGTAGAATAATTCAGATACAACTGGGGCTAGAGTTCCACTTTTGACGGACTACCTTCTTAAAAATCCTGCAGTGTTTAATTTTATACTGAGCCTTGCTCAAGGCAGACTAGTGGCTACTGTATTTGAGCAGTCAATGTTCATGAGGCTTCTGTTTACTACGGCATTAGCAGAAACATATACTGAAATATATACCACCACATAATAGAACCCAGATGTGTTATTATGTTTTTAAAGAGAGAGAGAAAAAAAAAGATAGTTGGATAAATAAGTAACCAAAGAGCATTTTCTGTCAATGTGATTGGGCTTGTTGGTAACTAATCAGAGTGAAAACAAATCAAACTTAGAAAATGCATGGATTGGGATTAAGATTTGGTTCACTCTGCTTAAATTCAACAAATGATCACTGAGTCTTCCTCAGAGCCAGATTATCTGTATTACCTCCTCTCAACAGCCTTATGCCTTTCTGGTTATTATCCCTATTCTAAAGGCAATTAAAGGAAGGTTAATGGACTGCACAGCTCCAGCCACAAAGAAGCTGAGCTGGGATGCAATCCCAGCTTGCCTTACTTTAAAGTCCACATGATTACTGTTTCAAATAACTCAAAAACAACTCTGATGTCTATAAAGGGAAGAGGGAAAAGCATTATTTTTAAAAATCAAAGGCCATTCTGGGAAAGGGAGAAAGTTTTTCCTGGATGGCTCCAGGAAGTGAGCCAGTGACATTTGGTAAGTGGACATTACCAAAAGGCAGGGTTTGACTCCACTAGCATCATCCTAAAAATCTCTATTTCCTGCCAGCTGTGTATTGCACTACATGGCAGGTGTGTCTCTAGATGACGTAAATAAAAATAAGATTTTTTATGTATCCCGGAAGGAAAAAAAATCTCACCAGGGAGATGGAATGTAGTACATACATACAAAGCTATTCCACATCTATCTTTGTTGGTAGTCTCTGGTGTGGGGCTGTGTTTTGAATGGTGGAGGCTGCCAGATAATCCACTTCTACATAAAGCAGTAAGTAGAAAGAGAGACAAGTAACTATCCCACTAACCATCCCTCAAACTCTATAGATAATGTGGATTCATGAGCCGTAAGAACCTGCCAAAGGTGCACCCACTGAAGGAAGGTAACCTCAAAGCCTACTATGATCTTCCATGTACCAAACAGAGATAGACATGTACATGCCTCATCCCTTGGACATTTTTCTCTTTTTAGAGATTCCTTTAGGACTCTTTGAATTTGAACAATGGACTTTGTTCCTGGGTCCTGTGAAAGGACTCACTGAATAGGACTTGTAGAATAATAGATGTTCTTTGATTGCTATATATTTTAAGACAAGAGAGTAGCTGCTGACAAACTCTATAGGTTCTAGAGTGTGAATAGTGCTTAAAATATAATCCGTGTTGATACCCTCCTTGTACTCCACACCTGGGATAATTAGATCCCACAGAGAAGGAACCCTGGGAGCTAGAAAGTTACTCATTTTTGCTCTCCAATAAATATTTAAAACAACCCACACAGCTCTCAGGAGGCTTGGGAGCCTTATAGGAGTAGATTGAAGGAGGCTACAAATTGCTTTCACCTGGATGGGCTTGGGCCCAAGGCATCCTAAATTTGCAGCCACACAGGGATGGAGGAGACTAAGGAAAATCCACTCCATAAATCCAGTGTGGAGTGGGGATACTAACCTACTACAAAAGGCTAACCTCTGGAGGATACTCAGGACTTGCAGATTACCATATAATGATCTTATCCAAACTCTGGGGTTGTCAGTGTGAATATTGCCCAACAGAAGGGCATTGGGGTTGAAGTAAATCCCTGTTCTTTACTCAGGAGTCACAGAGATGGGGCCCAAGATACTCCACCAGAAATTGTACCAAAAGATACTTAGAAGTGAGACTATCAAAGCAGAATCCAGCTCCCAGGGAGGGGAAGGGTTGGTCAGCAGAACAGGGCCCTACTGAGACTGGCTGGAGAAGCTGAAAACTAAGTAGTGCAAAAGCTAAGGATTAGTGAGGGTGTTGTGATAGAAGACAACCACATGGCCTGGGCCCAGCTGGAGATGGGGAGAGCTGAGATTTGGGCATGTGAGCTTCCCTCCAGTGAAGAAGTCCCCAGTCAAATCAGCAGCCAGGAGAATCACAAGGTCTCAATGGGAACTAAGCGGCCATGGTCATACCTCCAAATCAGGAGACTGGGAGCCTAACTCACTTCTAAACCCTACAAGGGGTGAGATGGAGGCTACTGATACAGCCTCTTACTAAAGGAATCAGCTCATGAACCGCCTGCTCTGCACATCTTCTTCAGGACTTGTTTCCATCAAGTTTAATGGGCCTCAGACACCTGCACACATTTCATGGCCTCTATTCTGATCAACTTGCTTCAATCTGCCTTCCATTCTGTTCCTCCTTCTTTCTGCTTTGCTGACTCATCTCCCTGTTGATGCCTCATCTCATCCTGCATACTCGATGCCTGGTGCCATTCTTTAGTATTCTCTACTACTGATTTTGATTCCCTCTTCATCAAAGGTTGGATTCTCTACCTGGCTGCCCTTCTTTCATTTGGCACAGGAAAGACCGGTGATCTTACACCTCAGCACAGAGCCCCAGGGGCAGACACTCTGCTGGGTGTGCCTAGGCACACGGTCAAGACCCACACAGGGACTGGATGGGCTGAAGTCTGCAGGTGGGTGACATCCATGAGCCAGCAGCAAGCTACCGGAAAGAGAGAGATGATAAGGTAACAAGGAAGGAGTTGGATCCCTGATCTCTTCAGAGGCTCACAATGTTTCTCAGCAAATTCCAGATTTTTGTTTTTACTTTTCTGAAGGTCCCCAAAGTTAGGGAGTGGTGTTGGTATGGGAGTCACAGGAGTCAAATAATGGGACTTTTAATAAAGTCAGGTAGGGGAAGCCATAAAGAATAGTGAATTCCCCCAGGAACTAGCAACAGTAAGACTCTACCATCACTCCCAGGCAAGGAATGTGTGTTTCCTTGACCACAGAAACTAAAACGGTTTGGGAAGAGAAGGAAAGCCTTAGAGAGATGTGGCCAGCCCCAGGTGACTTGATGGAGAGGATGCTGAGGGAATATGCTCTGTCCTCATTCTCCTCTACCTTTTTCTTCTGGCACCTCCCCTTGGCTTAATTCAACAGGAAGCCAGGGGTCAAAGGAAGGCCCTTGGTGTCAGCCACCCAGAGCATAGTGGAGAAGAGGGACAATGAGTCTCCTGCAGGAAGGGGCTGGTGAGCCAGGGAGCCACAAAGGGGATGGTGCCATCTGTCAGCCTATACCCATGGTGCCCTCATTGGGGAATACCTCATCTGAGTAAACAAGGAGAGGGCAATGATTTTGGAGCTGTCCATTCACAAAAAATAGATCAAAGAAGACTTGTTCCTGCTTCACAAAATGCACTATCACCATCAGCATCAGATGTAATTGTGTAAACTTCCCAGCTGCCTGACAGATCAGCCAGGCTCTGGACTAAATTCAACCATCCACTTTGAACTTGACACTGTGCTCTAATGGATGTCCTTGGAGTTATTGCCTTTTATTTTTCTTTATTTTTTTAAATTATTTATTTATTTGGTAGAGAGACAGAGACAGAGAGAGAGCACAAGCAGGGGGAGTGGCAGGGAGAGGGAGAGGGAGAAGCCAGCTCTCTGCTGAGCAGGTTGCTCAATGCAGGGCTCGATCCCAGGACCCCAGGACCATGACCAGAACTGAAGGCAGACAGTCAACTGACTGAGCCATCCAGGTGCCTCAGTTATTGCCTTTTTAAAGGATCAAGAGCCACATAGCCTGGAGCCATCTGAGGTATCTGAGTAAAGTAAGTGAATAAGGTTAAAATAATCGATCCAAGGCCATGTGGCTTTTAAGTGGCAGAACCAGAATTCACACGCATCTCTGGGTTGGAAGCATAATTGCTTCCTGACTTGGTAAACTGGCAGGACCTACAGGTAAGGGTTTGGGATCTAGCTGCTCCAAATGAAGACAATCTACTTCCATCTGATAAAGACTGATTTTCTCCTTCTGCTAATTATTACAGATAGAGATACAAGAGAAGGAATAATGTGTGTCTCTGCTGGCTGTCAGAGAATGTGGAATGGATGTCCGGCATTCATTCTCTATCCTCTGCTTCCTAGACCAAAGGAAATGAAGGAACCTCCACCAGTTGGTGTTTTGGGGTCCTAGTCAATCCATTCTGGCACAGAAACAAAGGGAGGCCAAAGTTAGAACAAAGTGTCCTCAGACCAAATGAGCTATCTCCCCTGTTACACACACACGCCTCTTGATGTACTTGCTGGTTATGGCTGCACATGGGACATTACAACTTGTCAGGCCGAGGAACATGGGAACATCCATTCGACTTCCTTCCTAAGCTGCACATGTGCACCTGCTTGCAGAGGGTGTCAGGGGATGGTGGTTTTCTCCCACTTCACCTGTCCACTTGGACACGGGCTTGTCTGTGTGGAGGTGAACTGCGGAATATTCTCACACCAGGAGCCTTGACTTATGAATTGAGTCCTCGAGTCCCAGTGCCACTGGCAGCCATCCCATAGGCCCTTCCCATGATCCATCAACATCCCCATAAGCTGCTCAGGGAGATGCAACAAAGTGCTCCTAATGAACCTCTGTGTCCCTCAGGGCCTCCCAGTAATTTCTGAAAACTCCAGGGCAGCCCCAAAGCAGAAGCAGTTCTAACCATGAGAACAGCTTAGGCCTGCAGCATGTCTGTTAGCCTGGGAGCCGTACCAGGGGGTTATTTTTATAAGCTTCAATTTTGCTTCAGGGACCAAGGCTTGAAAGTAGCTTAAGGACTTAGATGAAACAAATTTGCAAGCCTCAGCTGAACTCTTGAAGCAGGTGATCTAACATCTGGAGAAACTAACCACCAGGACAAACTAAGTGCTTTCTCATCCTTTTTAAAACCACGTTGTCAGTCTGAAAGAGGAAGAGGAAACCAACGGAGTTTTGATGACACTTACAAGTCAATTTCCTGACTTCTTTCTCAAAGAGTTCTGCTGACCCCTTAGGCAGCTAGTTTTAGAAACTTGCCTATAAATATGAATGGTAAGAATAATGCCGCGTGGTATTTACATCAAAGTTCCCCCTCAGCAGTGATCACCACGTGCCTTTTTGGTTCCCCCTGACTGTCCTCTTGGTGTGAGGGTCGGCCAGAGGCCCACTCTGCTTCTCTTCACTGGCTTGAATTCTCCTTCCGCACATCTAGAGGAGAGCCACCTGCTCCCCAAGTGCTCTCCCTGCTTCCCCTCTGCTCATTCCCTCTTAATCTGCTCCCCCTCTCTCCCTGCCAACCCAAGTCCAAAGTCATGCTCAGGCAGGTGGACTGTAGGAGTCATGAGGGTAGGAGGTGTTGGATGGAAGGCTCTGTGATCAGGGTAGTGAAGAAGAGAGGGTTCCTTTTTTTCCTCCTTATCTCAAGTCTGATTAAAAAAACAAAAACAAAACTAGTCTTCACAGTAACTAGATCCCAGATCTTTAGACGTGAATGCACAATTCTCTGAGTCCTTACAACTTTGATGATGACTATCCCATGACTCATTTTTGGATCATCAAGATGGAAACCTATTACTTTTCTTAGTCCCAAACACTACCCACCACCACCACCAAACCTGCTGTAAAATGAACACTTTGCCCCCAAAATAGCATGGTTTGTTTTTTTTCTATCATGAAAAGTTAACAAAAAAGCCACTTCTGCAATAATTTTACTCTGCTTTTTGACTGGAAATCTATGGAGAGGTTTTACTATCACAGTGACTGAGGGATCCTCCTGGCCTATAGGGGGGTGGGAGGTCAGAGATCCCGTAAAATCTACAAAGTTCAGGATAGTGCATGGGCCTGACATATTAATAGGCACATAAGAAATATTTATATATTGAATAAGTAGGCATTAGTTTCCTGTAGAAAACTTTCTTAGGGAAGTAACTCTCATCCCATCTGAAGACCTTCATGTGAGTCAGGCATACACACAAGCAGGGCAGTTTCCTCAAACAAGAATGCCAGTCTAGGAGAAATTCCTCATCCTTCTTCTCTAAACTATAACCTCCTCGAGGTCAGGATCAACAATCCCTATGGTGGTGATTAGGGCTGTTCACAAATATTTCCACATCTCCTCCTTTTGGAGTGGGGTAGAATTCTACTTTCCCATCCCTTCTCATTGTTAGCCATGATCGAATGACTTGCCTTGGGCGATCAAATGTGGTTGGTGGTGTGTCATTTCTAGAGGGATGCTGAAGAGCCAGTGTACAATCCACCATGTGTGTCTCCTCCCACTCCCGAGACCACAGATCCCAGTAATGAGATGGGGCTCTGGGTAGCTGAGCGACTAAGATGAGTAGTCTCCAGACTGAGCTGTATTGGGTATGTAGAATCCAAGTTCCATGCCAGCAGGCTGATAACAGATTGTGAGCCAGAAATAGATTATTATTTTGTTAGGCCACTGGGATCCGGAGGTTACTCGGAGTAGAAGTTGACTTATGCTGAGTGCTGTTGTCTAAGCTGAAGTTTTTGAGGAAAACCTGCTTACCTTTTCACCCAACATCTGAACAAAATGTGAAATAAAACACAAAGAAAGGCAAATGGAGTCCAAACTCTTAGCTTTGTTATTAATTTAACCCAGAGAATATTGGATTGAAGCTAATTTACCCCATGAAGGGTATGCTGGTAGTGGAAAACACCTGCTCAGCTAAGTCCCACAGCTTTCTCTGGATGCATCAGTTTGTTAGGGCTGCCATCACAAATGCCACAGACTGTGTGGCTTCAAGAACAAAAAATTACATTCCTCACTGTTCTGGAGGCCAGAAGTCCAAGACCAACGTGTTGGCAGGGCTGTTTTCTTCTGAAGCTTCTCTTTGGCTTGTAGATGGCTATCTTCTCTTACCTGTGTTTTCACATGGTCTTATCTTGGTGTGTGTCTATGTCCTGATCTCCTCTTCTTATGAGGACACCAGTCATGTTGGATTAGGCCTCATTTAAACTTAATTGCCTCTTTAAAGATCCCATTTCCAAACACAGTCACATTCTGAGGTCCTGGCAGCTAGGTCTTCACCATATGAATTTGGTGGGTGGGGATGCAATTCAGCTCATAACAGTAGGCTCTTCAGTTGGCAGTGCGACTCCAAAGAGCCAAAATGGTGGAAGTGAGACAAGCATGCCCCATTATAGTCTTTGCATGTGTGCTATTCACATGGCACTCCTTGCAGATTGACTGATGGCCTCGCTCCCAGCCTTTCCAAGTGTAGAGGGGATGAAGGGGTGAAAAACATCAACCATTGCACACCAGCTGTACTCTCTCCACATGCGAGATATTGAGAACACGAGGAAGTATCCCCCTCCTAAAGGTCCACATCTGGTTCAGCCCTAGACCCTCACCACCCAACACAGGACTTGGTTCATAGAAGACACTCAGTAAGACAAAATGGTCTCTTTTGTGACATTGTTTAAGCTTTTTTTTTTTTTTTAATTTGGCTGCACCACTGTTGTGCCATGCTGTTCTTAGTTCATGTGTGTATTTTCCTTCAATTCCACCTCAACTGCTAGGAGAAAGCATCTCCTGGGTCCCTAACCACAAGCCACATTGGACCAGGTGCACAGCAGTTGCCTACTGAGCTGGTAACAGATCGAGTTCTGAGTTTATTTTTGACTTCTAAGTTTCTCTCACTGCACTTGGACCTGAGAGAAAGGAATATGGGGTAGCTGAGCCTAGCTAGGCAAATGGCAGGGGAATCATTCAGGCATAGGGCTGACAATTGTCTCTCCAGTAGAAACCAAGCCACTGTGGTGACAGCCATTGGTCCCTGCAGCCCCAACAGGTGTGGAGAGGGCCTGGCAATTCCCATTGCCTCTGGGAAGAAGGATGAAAGTGAGGGAGGCAAGCCAATGCATGTCACTCTGCCACTGAGAAGCCAGAGTGGCCTTTGAATGATTAATAGGGCACTTGGTTCTCAGCTTCTTAACAAGGGAGCAAGGGAGAAGCTTTCTGAAAAATCACAGTGGCTTTGGGCAGGGATTCCAGAGGAGGTTGAATGCTACCTGATGGCCCCCCAGTGCTTTCCATGCCCCCAATCCTTGCTTTGATTTTTTTCAGTCTCTCACCAACCCACTTCTTGGTATTTCTGTCTTTCCTTTCAGTTGCCCTGTCACCTGACCCTCTTCCTGTTCCCATGCAGGAAGGGGCACTTTGGGTGATGGAATGACACAGACTTTGGAATGCAGCCTGGTCTTTCAGCTCACTTCCACATCTTTCTAGTATATGTGCAATGGACAGGGATTGTTTGTCCCCTTCCTTTGTGGATGGCATCCATATATATCACCATGAAAATGTCCCTCCCTCCAGAAAGTGATTCTGATTGAAATGTCAATCAAGTGGCACCACCTGCCACACCACAGTAGAAGGTGTGTGATCAGAGCATGCAATCTCACTGGACTCAGTGGTTGATCCAAGGTGGCCAAGCAGGGCCAAGTGGAATGCTTCTGGAGGTCAATATGAGCTACCAACCTGGAAGGACCATGGCAGTCTGAAGCTTCTTGAAGCCATCCTCCCTCCCCATGGAAGAAAGGCTTTCTTAGAATGAAGCCACACAAAACAGAGTCAAAGACCAGGCACAGATAGCACCCCAGATCCAAGAAAAATGTCAAGACCAACCCCTGCATCACATGAGTCACTAGGGGGATTTTTTTTTTTTAACCCTTGAACTAGTTTGAATGTGGTTTCTGTCACTGGTAACTAATGCAGCTCTAATGATTACACTGTGTGGCTTTAGGCAATTCATTTAACTTTCTTGGAATCTCAGTTTTTTCACTTAAACATGGTGACTCTCGTGTCCCCAGTTTAAGTGGGGATACATCCAAAACAAATGTAGCAAATGTAGTCGCTTCTACCACAAAACTCAGCATACGTTCCTGTACATTTCCACAGTAGACGTGTCTCCCACTAGACAGAGCCAAGGGACATGCCTTACTCATCTTAGTGTTGTCAGCACTTATCCTGGGTCATAAGAGGAGCTCAATAATTATTGATTCACTCTCATTTTCCCTCTTTTTTTAGGAATCTAATTATAGCCTCCTCTTTGCAGGTCTTCTATTTTTTTCTTTTCTGGGCCAAGTTTCCAGCCAATTTCCCCTAGTCCCCCCATTGGTAAATTTTCTAACCTGGATATTTGGTATTTGTACATAATTATGATTATTACTAATTGTGTGTAAAGTGGTACTATAAAGATCTGTTTTATCTATCCTTGCCAGGGAAGGGACACTTGGCCAACTGTGCCCACAAGTGACTAGTTGCTATAAGCATTGGAAAGCTTTCATGGCCAGAAGTGATTGCTGGTACAAGAACAGGTCCAACCAAAGGTAATTTTAGCTTGATGTTAAAGCAACAAGTCACATGTAGACTCCATTCCTGCCCCCAGCCCATCCTGCCAAGTCTGGCTGGTGCCATCTTTTCAACAGGGGATATTTGCAATATTGCAATTACCCTGGTGACTGGGTACTACCCAAATGTGCAATGATCCCGAGGTGAGCACATGGCCCAGTAAACTCCTTTCTCTTCATTCTCCACATTCCAGGCCCTTTTTCTGGCTTTCTGATTTAGGTAAATGGCACTAACATTGTCCCAGGCACCAGACCCCCAACCTGTGATCATGTTAAACTCCTTTCACTTTGTTCTCAAGTCATGAATATTCCATCTGTTGCCACCATTGTCCCAGTTCAGGACCACTGACCTTCCACCTGTGTCACTATTTGCTGCTTTCCCCACCAGTCTCCTTCCCATTCAGTTCAGCCTTAATTCCCTCATCTGACACTTTTATTTTTATTTAAGATTTTATTTAGGGCAGCCCAGGTGGCTCAGCGGTTTAGCGCCGCCTTCAGCCCAGGGCCTGATCCTAGAGATCCAGGATCAAATCCCACATCAGGTTCCCTGCATGGAGCCTGCTTCTCGCTCTGCCTATGTCTCTGCCTCTGTGTGTGTGTGTGTGTGTGTGTCTCATGAATAAATAAATAAATAAACTTAAAAAAAAAGATTTTATTTATTTGAGAGAGAGAGCAAAAGAGCAAGAGTGCATGAGTGGGGGGAGGGGCAGAGGGAGAAACAAGAGAAAGAATCTTATGCAGTCTCTCCACTGAGCACAGAGCCCAATGTGGGGCTCTATCTCACGACCCTGAGATCATGACCTGAGCCGAAACCAAGAGTTGGACACTTAACCAACTGAGCCACCCAGGTGCCGCCACTCTGACACTTTTAGTGGTTCCTCACCACCAGATGAATCAAGTAAAAAATATTTCACTGCCAAACTCAAAATGTTCCGCAAAATAGCTGTAGGCCAAATCTCTGGCCTCACCTTCCCTTTGCTCCTGCCAGACTATTTTATATTCTATCCCCTGTCTGATATGTTATTTCATTTGCCCTGCTTCTCATTCTGCCTTAAATACATTCTCTCCTCTTGGAAACTATTTCCCCAGGACTAAATCAGATACTGTAGAGATTGTTTCCCTTCCAGCCATCTTGATACCATGGAATTAACCAACACATGATGAAAACCTTCTCACTGGTTTTATCTATCTATCATCTATCTATCTATCTATCTATCTATCTATCTATATCATCTATCTATCTATCTATCATCTGTCTATCTATCTATCTATCTATCTATCTATCAATCATCTATCTCACTGGTTTTAGTTGCCTCAAGTTTGTGAGTTTGATGGCTGATCCTGTTTTTTCCAGCAGTTTTGACATCAGAAGGCAACATGTTGTCCCAAAATATTTTTTTCTGTTTATTTTTATATATATATTTTTTTTATTGGAGTTCGATTTGCCAACATATAGTATAACACCCAGTGCTCATCCAGTCAAGTGCCCTGCTCAGTGCCCATCACCCAGTCACCCCATTCCTCCGTCCACCTCCCCTTCCACTACCCCTTGTTTGTTTCCCAGAGTTAGGAGTCTCTCATGTTTTGTCACCCTATCTAATGTTTCCCACTCATTTTCTCTCCTTTCCCCATAATCCCTTTCACTATTTTTTATATTTCCCGTATGAGTGAAACCATATAATGTTTGTCCTTCTCTGATTGACTTACTTCACTCAGCATAATACCCTCCAGTTCCATCCACGTGGAAGCAAATGGTGGGTATTTGTCATTTCTAATGGCTGAGGAATATTCCATTGTATACATAGACCACATCTTCTTTATCCATTCATCTTTCGATGGACACCGAGGCTCCTTCCACAGTTTGGCTGTTGTGGACATTGCTGCTAGAAACATTGAGTTGTCCCCAAACATTAAAGTTATCCACAAAAGAGAAAGAATTTCCATTCCAAAGAATCTTCCGAAATAATAGCTAGTGTTTAGCGAGCACTTCCTCCATGCCAGGCCAAGAGTTTTCCACGCACTATTTCATTATCTCCTCCCAATCACCTTGTGAGGTAGACACTGTTATTATCTTCACTTGACAGCTCAGAATTGAGGTTTGCGAGACTTGCTTACTCTGGGGGATGTTGCAAGCAACAGGCACTGCTTCAGATTCTAAAGCCTATACTTCCCATTCAAAACACACTACAATTTTCACATAGAACAAGCAATGAGATGCTAACTGTCTGGAGACATTTCTTTGGTCAAAACTCTAAGCCTCTGAAGATGACCACTTTCTTAAGGAAAACTCATGTTTTGTGTAGAAGGCAGTCTCATTACTTACATGATGGGCACATCTCTTATTATCTTGTTTTCAAAAATAATTGTTTTGCATTGCTATTTAAATGTGAGATATGGTCACCCCTGGGGATTCTCAGTTTTTCCTGTACCATCCCCTGGCTAAAGAAAACAAGCAAAAACATTTTCCCTTTTAACATTTCCTTGAAAACAAGCACCCGGGCTAGTAAGATAGACAGTCCTCTGCTTATCATTTCAGTGTTGAACCACTTTTTTCCGAAATTTACTTATTTTAGAAAGAGCTAAAAAATTATCAAAGCCTCCGACTCATGGATGCTCTCAAGTCTTTCAACCTTTTGGGTCATGCCTGTTTTTAATGCAAAATCAAACAGCTTGAGGTCTCAACCTTTGAAAAGAGCAGAAACTGTCCAGTTATCAGAAGTTTCCCATAAAACAAGAAGGTGCTTGAGGAGGAATTTTGAAACTCCTTATATCTGTTAATTATGAATGCTAAGGGTCAAAAACAGGGAAGAGGAACCAAGCCAGAATGAGAGAAATATTATGTAGCAGTCAGAGGGATGTTAGCTTATGCTACAGTAGCAAACTCCCAGAGCCCAGTGACTTTCACCTGAAAATTTATTTTGCTCCATAAAGTCCACTGCAAGACCCACCCACGGCTCTTCAGGAAACCCCATCCAGTGATGATTCAGGGAGCCAATATGCGTCTATCTGTGATTCTAATATCTCAACACCTGACTTCAGGAGGCACTGAGCTAGGGAAAGAGAGAATCAAGGAGTCAGGACGAAGCTTTTCACTACCTCAGCCCAGAAAGGATCCATGTGGTTTGTTTGTAGGTCATTGGCCAGAAAGAGTCGCAGGGCTTTGCCCAACTTGGGAGGCAACTGGGAGTTGAGGAAGAGCTCACGCATGTTAAGTAAGCAATCAGTGCTCTGCCTTGGGGGCAGGGCTCAGGTCAATTGATTTAATTTATTTACTAGGTAATCTCCTAAAATGTATGAAACTTTCCTCTTTATACTTCTGTGCTTCCTACTATGGAAACCAAAGGTGAAGGAGAGAGAGAAAAGAGGTAGAAAAGGGAGAATAGTGCTTTCCTCAGTGACTTGGCTTTAGTCTCCCTGGCAGACAATGTGAAACTTACATTCGTCCCTGATTTTGGAGATCTTAGTACTTTTAAAAGAGCATCACAGACCAGTCTGGCAACTAATAATCTGATCCCAATTGTTCCATGCACTAATCCTTGCACATGTAACTCTACCTCTCAGATTCCCAGCACATTCCCCAGCACACTGGGAATGATGATTTATACGTGTCACTGAGCGACTGTGAAGTTCACCTTACCTGTCTGAAGTGCTTAGCAAAGTGCTCGGCTCACAGTAGGTGCTAAAGAGTTTGCTGAATGACTGTCCATGTGTAAATTAGCTGCTCCCTGTTTAATCTCATGCTAATTTCACCATGATATGAAATATCCATGGTATAAGATCATTATAGTGCATCAGAGAATGTCATGGTTGGTGAATTCATTTCTGAGAGGAAATATTTATTCTACTCCACTTGTGTAAATCAAAGTGTGTATCTGTGAAAAGGCTGTGTAAACTGTAAAGTGCCATACAAATGCAAAGTATTGGTATTAAAAACACTGTGACTGGGGCTGGCTTCACAGGTGTGTACCTGTGCAGTAATCATACACACTCAGGTGGCTTCACACTTGATTTATTGATCTGTGGTTGCCATCTTGAAGTTCTTAGTCATTTCTAAATAAGGGGCTCCACATTCTCATTTTGCACTGGGTCTCAAAATTGATGTCGCTGATGCTGGTTGTGTCTCAAAATGCTGCTACTTAAAAAAAAAAAAATACTGCTATTTTTTGTCAAAGAGAGTTTCAGATATTCTTTCTGGTCCCTTTCAGCCCTAAAATTATATAATTCTAAAAAAAATTCCAAATATTATACCATTTTTATTGTTTTTTAAAACACTTCTGCCATTCTTTCGTTGCTAATCAAACATTTTTTTAAGTATCTGTTATTTCTCACAAGCTCTTAATCTTTCAGTTTCCACTCCTGTGAAGCTCTGGGAAAAGATTTTATTTTCCCCACTAGATTCAGTCTACTTAGCTAAGGTCCTTAGAGACAATTTCAACTTTGTGTTTTTATGAGGCCTCTTTCAAAGTCTGCCGGGCTGTACACTTGATGGTCTGGACTGTAGACTGAATCTGGTCTTAGTATTGAGCAATGTGTTTTATGCTTTTGCAAAAGAACATATTTTTTAAACATCCGCACTGGAAAAGGAACTTTGGACTTATGGTATTCTGCTTCTGAATTAGGGAAGCTATAACCTAGCAGAAAATGTTGAAGACTTGGCATTAGTAGGTTTATGTTCGACATCTTGATTCATCATGTACTGGATGTGTGAACCTATCTGAGTTGCTTAAATTTCTGTGGATCTTAGTTTCCTCACCTGTAAAGTGGAGTGGTGGGGGAGGGGCTTCTAGCATCTATCTCTGAGGAGAAGACTACTTTTAAGGTGTGGTGTGTCATCCATAAAAAGGATTATCATGCTACATAGTTGTTTTCATTCTAAATAATTTGGTCCCATTAATGAATTAATCAACTGTGATAACTAGAAAACTAGTAAGACCCCATACTTCACTATTTTTCTTTAACATCATGGTGGTTAGCCGCACAGATTGCACTGGATGAGGTAGGAAATAGATTATTTTGTTGGAGGATGTTCATTTAACAAACATCTTTTAAGCATCCACTGTTAGTCAAGCACTTTGCTAAGCGTGCACCAAGAACCGCTATTAGGTCACACCTAATATGTCTTCAAAAACAAAACTGTATAGCATTATACATTCCATCATAAACATTCCATTGACAAGTACTTAGTGGGCACCCACTATATGCCATAATATGAAGATTTTTAACGGAGAGGTAGGAGGTGCTATGGGAGTTGTAATAGAGCGACTAAGTCCCAAGTCCTTTATTATTTTTTTTAATAATGTGACAAGGTGGGGAAAGAAAGTTAATGTAAAAAGGTAGAAACAGAAATCCTCAGGGAATTAATAGCAAAATACCAAAATGGGCCATTTCAGTTAAGAAGGGTTAACCCTTGGGCCAGAGGTGGGATGAACAGGAGGGAGAAATAGAAAATCAAATATTTGAACAAAATAAGAATGTATTTGCTGGTCACGCATAACAGAGTTAAGAATAATACATTTATGCAAGGAACTTCAAAAGGAAGAGTGTGAAGGAGCTAGAATAGAGGGGGCCTGAGGGAGGTTAAAGGAGGAGATGGGGGTTGGAGAGAGAGAAAGAGAGAGAACCAAGCAGAAGACACAGAAGGATTGAGCCCTGGGAAGACTCAGCAGCCAGTGAGAGGCTCCCGGTGGCCAGAGCACCTTGCTGCTTCCAGCTGGGTCAACTGCATCTCGCACAACTCCAGGGAGAGGTATCAACCTCTTGGTTCATTGTAGTGATTACAACAGTTTCTTAGCAGACGGTAATAAAGGTCTCCAGGAAGATGAGCTTTTTTCTTATTCACACAAAGTCATCATTGGGACCAGCAGGACTATGCTGGCCAGGGGAGTTTTGAAAATCACTCTTCACTTTTACATGACTGCTGGCCATGGAGCCCTCCCAGCTCGTGTCTCCTGGGCTCCGTGGCTCCTGGGCAATTCACATAAATTGTCCTATACAGGATTTCCAGATATAGGTGGGATCTTTGAAAAATTCAAGGGAAAGGATCAGAAAGGAATGGGAGAAGGGGAGAGCTGTGCAGGGAGGCTTTGGTAAAAGATTGGGAACTCAGCAGAAGCCGGGAAGTCACCAGGAAAGTCATGGGCACCTGGACAATCACTGTGGGCGTGAGGGGTTGGGAGAGGTGCAGTGCCTTTTCTGCTATTTGTGAGATGGCTGTACAAGGAGTTTTATTTAAACATCATATAGGAGAGAGTAACCCCAGCAGGCTGGAGGATCAGGATCTCTAAACAGTCAACATCTGTGTGACTGGTACCAACCCTGTGAGATGTGTCTTTCAAATAAAATCCCCTTCTGCTGCACAGAAACTCAAGCTATTCTATTAGTCCTTCATCCTCACACACAGACACACACATTCACTCACACACACACACTCACTCACACACACACGGGACTACTGGCATTTAAACTCTACCTACTAGGTCTGTTCTGATGGGAAATTTTAAGATAATGTTGCCAAGAAATTTGAAGTCATCTTCTCCCACCCAAGCTTGTTATGTGACTTTAGGAAAAAACCCTTTGACCTCCCTGACCCCCAGGTAAAAACACCTGTCCCGCCTTCCTCACCAGCTGTGATTAAAACAAAGCGAAACAGCATAACAAAAATCGTCCTTGGGTGCAAACATACTTGGAAAACGCGAAAGAGCCATAGACACCGAGGAAGCTCTTCATGCAAAGGTCCATTTTCTTGTCCCTGCACTCGGTGAGACCACATTCAGGAGAAGGGCTCCCAGGATGGGCCATTGTTTTCTGCAGAGAGAAGACACAGGCCCAAGTAAGTGGTTCCAGCTGCTCGGAAGTGATGCTTGCTGGGGCCCAGGAGGTGTCCCAGCGTTCCACAGCAAAGATTCTCATTTTACTTGAAAGCACAGACTTCTCCACCCCTTACCACCCCCAGAATTTGTAATCTAGATTTGAAACCACACGTGGTCATGCTGATCATTTTTTTCTGAGATTGTCAAACTTTTGCAGCTAATTATCAGTTGGAGTCAGTGTAACAAAACCTGCGTTTCTGTGCTGGATTTTATTAAAATGCTTCTGATATCAGCCAGGGGCTGTGGTAAGTGTGCCGTTAGTACATGCAGTGGGGCTTTTCCTTTCCCCGTGAAGAAAGCCCCCGCAGGCTTTATAAATCAGTACTCTTAACTGAAATGGCAGAGACTTACTGTAAGCACTATCCCTTCCGCTTTTAAGAAACAATGAACTATTTCCTGGCTTTTCAATTAGGAAGGCTTTCTTGGGCTATGAAGGAAAATATGTAACATATCATAAATATACTAAGGAACAAGCATGATTAATGGCAATTCAGAAGGATCATCTGAGCTGATGCCTTGTAGCACAGGAATCTGCATTTACTGTCATCCTCTGTAAATCTACCTTCCGCAGATGCTATAGTGAATACTCAGAATTCCAGAAAACACAAAATAACTCATTTCAAACTCTTTGGATTTGGCTCAAGGCTTAAATCCTCCATGAATGGTCAAGTAGGCTAAAAGACATGAATGCCCTCCATTGTCTTCTTATCATTTACATTGAAAACAGCCCTGAAGGCCTGGGGACAGGCCTGTCAAGGGCCCTACCCCCTCCCACAGATGACTTTCTGGGAACAGGAGAGGAGGGGAAGGGAAAGCAAACAGTTTGTGTCATAGCATCTTCTTAGGACTTTTGTGCCTATCAACATAGAAAACTCTAGAAGAGGTCATCAGACATGAACATGTCCTCAGACCACTCTCACCTGTACCCACCCTGTCTCCTTCCATCCCTGGCCACAGAGAACTAGGTTTCCTTCCTGTCTGAAGCTACACACCCTCTGGGCTTTTCCAAAACAGTGCTTCCCTATCATACTGGCTGTATCTGTATCTTAATCACTCCAGATCCTCATCCCTACAGACATGCTCAAGCTTCTTCTATTCTATGGATGGAGGGTTTCTTCTTTTTCCTTTTCATCACAGCTGATTTAAAAAATGTGCTGGTGATACATTGTTTACCTGTCACCTGCTGCAGTCTGGCTTCTCCTACCACTGTCCCTGAAATTCGTAAGAATTACCACATACCATCTACTGGCCACATCCTAAAATCCTCTTTTCTGTAATTGTTATAATTTACATTTCTGCTGCCTGGGATTATTTTCACACTGATGTCTCTGACCTTCTTTCTTTCTACCAGTTGTATGATGATGGCTTCTCCTTCTCCTGCCATTTTCAATTGTTCTTGTTCAGTGTTTACTGTTAGTTCTTCTTTAAAGGCTCTTTACAGAATCCCATCACTTTTCTATAATATAGAGTATCTGTAAAAAGAGGGTGGTGTTGCTCGTAGGAATGTGAAATGGGATAGCCACTTTGGAAAATAGTCTGGCGGTTCCTAGAAAGGTAAAAAAAAAAATAGTTAGCTTTTGAACCAGCCTGTCTACTCCTAGGTATATCTCCATACACCCAAGGGAAATAAAAAAAAACATGTGAACACACAAACTGAAATACAGATGTTCATAGCAACATGATTCCTAACAGTGGAAAGGTAGAAACTCCACAAATGCCCATCAACTGATGAACGGATAAACAAAATGTGGTATATCAATACAACAGAGTATTATTCAGTCCTAAAGAGACATGAGGTATCAATATATACTACAGCATGAATAAACTTTGAAAACATGCTACAGCAAGAATGAAGTGAGTCACAAAAGACTACATAGTAATGATTCAAATTATACAAAATGTCTAGCACTGAAAATTTAGTGTCTTAAAACAATAGCAGTTACCTATTTCTCACAATTCCACAGACTGACCACATGATTCTTCTGCCTTAGGTGGTCATGGCCCAGGGTACTTAGAGGACTGGAAGTTCTAAATGTTCTTGTTCACATGGCTAGAAGTCAATGGTGGTCACTGCCTGAGTGCTTAGCTGGGAAAATCATCTAGGGGCTTCAGTTCTTATCCACATGGGCCTCTCCTTGTGGACACTTGACCTTCCTCTTAATATGGCACCTGGGTTCCAAGAAAGAGCATTCTAAGTTAACAAACCTAGTGCGCAAGCACTTATCAAGCAGCCACTGTTGCATCATGCTTGCCAATTTCTTATTAGCCAAAGCTGTGCAAAGCCCAGGGTCAGTGTTAGAAAGGCTGACTTGAATGCTGAAGTCATAGTTTACTGAGGACTACCAAGGTAGCATGCTTCATAATGAGAAAAATGACTGATATTGAGCAAATTTTTAGAGAACCAATGAGAATTTTTCTTCCTCCCTGACCAGCTAATTATTTTGGTACCTACTCTGTAGAACTCTTACAAGCTATAGAAGGTAAATGTATTTATAAATGTCAGACTAAATGTCTGGCCCTTTCTTATGTGCTAGAAATACTTTACAGAGGGAAGATTAAACCTGGCTTTAAGAAAATTATGGTCATTCCAGGGAAACAGGTATGCAAATATGCAACTACTAAACAGTGTGAGGGTATAATGAAAGTGCATATCTTCAGGGCAAAATGGGAGCCCAGAGGAGGGAGCTCCACAGTGTGCTTCAGGAAAAAGAGGAGGCATTTTTTAGCCAAACATGGGCAGGGGAAGAACCGTCTAGGTAAAATGAAATAGCACATACCATCATTGGCATCTTTGCTAAAATTACATTTCAGTGTTCTGGTGTGTAAAGTGTGTGTGTGTGTGTGTGTGTGTGTGTGTGTGTGTGTGTGTCAGAAAGAGAGAGACAGAGACAGAGACAGAACTGTTGCTTAGAAGATACGATTGGACAGGTATGTGGAGACCAGATCAGAAAGGATCTTGTGTTCCAGGCTAAACTGTTCCATGCCCCCGTGACCACCTGCTGCAGGATGGAGATCCATAAAAGACTTCATCAGAGAGGCAGGGAGATTGGATTTGTGCATTTTGCAGATTGACTAAATCTGCATCCTGCTGGGGTTTTCATTTGCTCTGTGCCATGCTTGACTCAGTACTTTCAGACATTCCCCTAACAATCTCCTCCACAAAACATGAGTGAGAAATGTAGATTTTCTCTTCATATGTACAACGTGGAGATTTCTACATCTCCATGGAAACGGAAGTTTTCATGTGGGAGACTGTGGTGGGAGTCACGTTTCAGGGTGGACAAAGTCTCTCTCCCCCAAATCCCCATTCTCTCCAGTCCATCCTTGACACCAGCAGGGTTCCTATCTCTCTCCGAACGCTTCCTCTGTAAAACCTTTCATTTTTCTAACCCTACGTCTTTATTCAGGAATCACGCTCTCATCCCCTCCTATCTCTCCATCTCTTTCTATCTCATGGAGTGTGATTCCCATGCTTCCTTTCCCATGACCTCACTCAGCAAACAAAGACCTGCCAATATCAATATCTTCAAACACCTTGAAAGGCATCAGGGAGTATTAATTACATAAATAAAACATCAGTGTGTATGTTTCTGATGCATCTTTAAAATCTCACTTTGGAAACAACATGTGAAATGGATTGATTGTGAACGGAGTAAGACTAAACACAGAGAGACCAATAAGGGATTATATTGACATACGAGAAATACGTGGAAAGCCTGAGACAGGGGCCATTTAAATGGAGGTAGGTCGGGCAGACAAGATAGCAATTAGAAGGTAGAATCAAGTGGGCTTAATCCAGCCCTTACATTCACTAAAGATAGCAACATTATTCCCTCGAGTAGAGTAGGATTTGTTAGGATTTGGGACTATTTGCTGTGCCAGATATAGGAAGAGAAATAACAGTGGATAGGAAATTAACTAAGATCTTATGGCGGTCCTCTCAACTTCCTGCATCAGCCATATTGGAAGTATCAGGTATGACAGTATGTTATGAAACTGATTTTTTGAAAATACCAGATCTCACACATCAAAATAGGCCTCTAAGTCACCATGGGCAAGCGTCAGTTACTCCAACAATGTGGCCATTGTTGAAGTCCATTCTGAACTCCTCTTTGGCATCTGCATTTGGAGCCAGGATATGAGACACCGAATAGTCTGGCCTCATTACTTGATGGTGACTTTTTATTTTTCCTTTGGATAGCTTTAGCCACCTTGAACATCCAAGTTGCTTTCCAGACATTAAGCTGAAGCTTTTAGCTTAGGGAAATAAATTGAGACATGAGGATGGAAGAGCCTCAGCTGAGGTTCCTGGTTGGGAACACAACCACAGCCAACAGGCTCGTCAGGAAGGGATGCAGAGCCATTCCTGCCTGCCTCTTCAATTCCAACTTCCTGAGCCCCACACATCATCAGAATGTAATTCAGCAACTTCTCCGGGTGTGACACTTCATTCCTGGGATGCAACAAGCAAAGGAGACTCAAGGAAAATGGAGAAGGACACAGAAGGCTGGAAATGAGCTTTCCTCAAAAAGTGGCCCTCCCTAGTTTTCAACAGAATGAGCCTGAAAACATATTTTCCTTTAATAAACTCATTACTCAACTCCAGAATCATTTGTACCAGGGGAAGGTAGGCATTTTAGAGCAGTCCACTTCAGGGGAAGACCAGGTATGTTCAGAGCTGAACAGACATTTATAATTGTTTAAAAATAAAAGACAAGAAAGTATCAAAACTCTATTAAGCTATTAATAAGGAAATGCATTTAATGCATGTGAAGTGACTAGCACAATGCCAAACAAAATTTGCTCTGTTAGTATTAAATAAGAGCTCAGGTAAATCATGGCCATTTGTTATTGTTTTCTGTCTTTGTTTTTTAATGAAAAAACGGTACATAAACCACCACAGATCCTACTGCTTCCACATAGTTGCTAATATCAAATGATCACTTGTATTTAGTCAACACACATGTAGATAGTACATAGATGTAGACAGTCCCAGATCCTATTGCAAGCAAGGTTCAAATGCTAATTCATTTAATCCTGAAATTAATCTTATGAGCTAGGTATTCTTATTTATATTCTCTGTTTAACAGATGAGAAAAGTGGGGGCCTAGAGATATTAAATAATTTGTCTAAGGTCACTCAGATAATAGTAAGAGTTGTGCTCTTAACCACCACAGTTCTTTGCCTTTTGAAATTCACCTTTGGGAGCCTTTTAATCTCTGGTACCACCACTCACCTTCTGCAATCCTTTTACACCCAGGGGTTTTCTATGGTAGACTGAGATGAGTTGGGCCTCTGGTTTCCCTAGATAGGGCCAAAGAACATAGCTTATTAGAGCTGAAGATACCTCAGTGATCATTAGCCCAGGCATTGCCATACATTTTTTCTTTCACTAATCCTTGCTTCTAGAACACTTTTAGGATTGTAAACTAGTACAGAGAGTTTCTATGTACCCAACATCCAGTTCCCTCTATTTTCAACATCTTATATCAGTACAGTTCATATGACACAATGAATGAACCAATATTCATAAGTTAGTATGAATTAAAGTTCATTCTTTATTCAGATTTCCTTCCTTTTAACCTAATGTCACTTTTCTGTTCCAGGACCCCAACCAGGACACCACATGATGTTTAATAGTCAAATCTCCTTAGATTCCTCTTGACTGTGAGAGTTTCCATGCTCTTCTTGTTTTTGGTAACCTGATCAGTTTTGAAGAGTACTGGTCAGACTCTTCAAAAGAGTCTACAAGGCTTGTAGAATGGCTTGCAGTATGGTGAAATGTGATGTTTTTCTCAGATTCAACTGGTGTTACATGCTTTGGGGAAGAAGATCACAGAAGTAAAGTGCCATTCCCATCACATCATGTCAAGAGTACTTACTATCAACATAACTCATCACCGTAATGTCGGCCTTGATCGGCTGGTTGATAATCCCCAAACACGTGTTATATCTAAGTTCTGATGCTGACTTTGACTCTTCAAGCTATGGTTTTCCTTGTCTTTTAACTTGACTTGTAATCTTTTTTCAGGGAGCTGGATATGTTGCATAGGGAAGTGGGAACTGAGGTAAACAGGCCTTTAGTGAGAAGATTCTTGCTAATCTGGCAGCAAGTTGGGCTGTGTTTCATGTTTGCGGCCGCTGTAGGGGCCACAGGCTTCAGGTTCGTCTGCTGTCCTTGTTTTATGTCCCCCGTTAAAGCCCCATTTGGGCTTCTCTCAGAACACTCCAGATTTCAAGGTTTTGGTTACCCCAGTAACCTCAGCTTTCTGATGGGTCCAAGAAGTGTTATTGATTTTTCAGTTTGTTTAGTTTGTTCAAACTTTTTTTTGCTGTAACATTGGAAGTGATGACTTCTGGCCCTTTACATGCAGGAGCTGAAACATTTTTTCTTTTTTTTTTTTTTTAAGATTTTATTTATTTATTCATGAAAGACACAGAGAGAAGAGAGAGAGAGAGAGAGAGAGAGAGAGAGAGAGAGAGAGAAAGGCAGAGGCACAGGCAGAGGGAGCACAATGTGAGACTCCATTCCGGGTCTCCAGGATCATGCCCTGGGCCAAAGGTGGTGTTAAACCACTGAGCCACCCAGGCTGCCCAGAGCTGAAACATTTTTAAGAGGAAAAAGCTCTTTCCAATGAAATCTTATGTAACTGCATGAGTCTCATCACTTCCTAGCCTAATCCAAGTCCTAGCACTGGAATATTTCCCACCTACATTTGCACAGTTCCGTTGAGTATCTAGGGCACTACCTCCTGACTTAAACTGTGTTTCAGGAGATTTACAAACGTCATAGGCCATTTAAAAGTAGGGTGCCCATATGGGGAAGTAAGGATGGGACTCAGCAAAATCTTTGAGCGTGGGCAGGAATCTTTTGAGCAGGAAAATCCAATAGAAATGGTTTGTAGAGAGCTGGTGGAAAAACCCCACCAGACATCATTGGGAAGAAGGGCTCATGTGGTTTCTTCCATGTGATGGTGGTTCACATTGCCCATGAAAGGGAGGCAGATGTTCTCAGGCTATGGTATGGCCCCCATGAAGCTCCTTGGTGTTGGCCATTCTCTCAGTATTGATCTTTGGTCCTCTCTCTGTGCCTTTTACCCTAGCAGTCAAAGTTTGGCCCTCTTATCCAACACTTTAAAGACATCCTTCAAGGTCATGCCCCATCCTCTCCCTTCAGCCCTACTCTGGCCCAATTGAGCCTCAGGTAGTCCCCTGGGGATGGTGGAGCAAATGCTCTGGGACTTCATTCTTCCTCTGCAATGCATGGTCTTATACAAAGTCTCCATTCTGCTCCCAATATTCTGATTATCAAGAATCTTTTTTTTTCTTTTGATAAAACTTGACTTCACAAAGCAAGGCTTTGGCTTTCTAAACTAATATTTCTGGTGTGCGATTTGACATCCTAAAATTAAACTGAAAATTGACAATTTCTTTTACTTTTACTTTTTACTTCATTCTCAATACTCCAAGAGGCAATTTGGGTGTTTTTGATTAGTTAGAAAAATATCATGGATTTATACAAAGAAGTGTTGAAACAAAAAACAAAGATAACTACTTTAAGGTATTTTTTTCTGTATATTTCTCTGGATAGCATGTGGGTGGGGGAGGCTTTTATGTGTGCATGTGTGGGTACAAGTTCTGGTTGGAAGGAACCAAGGGGTCCAGAGCCCTGCATACCTAGCCTTCTCTACTACCCACCCAGTATACTGAAACCACTCCTACAAAGGTCACCTCATGTCACCAAATTCAGGGGCCAATTCTGTTTGGTGGTCAATCAGTAGTCAGTCCTCCTCTCTCTTGCCCTGTCAGCAGCTAATCTCTCCTAAGGTTTCTTTTTTTTTTTTTTTTAATAATTTTTTATTTATTTATGATAGTCACACAGAGAGAGAGAGAGAGAGGCAGAGACACAGGCAGAGGGAGAAGCAGGCTCCATGCACCGGGAGCCCAACGTGGGACTCGATCCCAGGTCTCCAGGATCACGCCCTGGGCCAAAGGCAGGCGCTAAACCGCTGCGCCACCCAGGGATCCCTCTCCTAAGGTTTCAACATGCCACTTTCTGGTCCTCCTATTTTGTGGCTTGCTCCTTTAAGCTTTCTTTCTAAGATTTTCCTTTTCCTCTTCTCTTCTCTTCTCTTCTCTTCTCTTCTCTTCTCTTCTCTTCTCTTCTCTTCTCCTCTCCTCTCCTCTCCTCTCCTCTCCTCTCATCTTCTCTCTTCTTCTCTTCTCTTTCTCTCTTCTCTTCTCAGGTTGACATGCCCAGGGCCATATCCTTGTCCTATGTGTATACTTGTGTCCTGCTTGAGCCCATTCAATGTCACAACTTTAAACAGCATGCTTATAACTCACTGATGTGTATTTCCAGCCCAGACTGCTTTCTTGACTCTAAGACCCATAAGCCAGATGTCTGACCCCACATCTTTGCTAGATATTGAACTTTACATGTTCAGAACCAAACTCTTTACCTCCCCACCCAAACCTGCTCCTCTTCCTGGGATTTCACATCCTCATAAATGGCAATTAATTTTTCCAGTTTCTCAGGCCACAAGCCCTAGCCTCCTTTTCTCTCACTCCACATTGAATCTGTCAGCAAATCCTGTCACCAGTCATATCTGGTCATTTCTTTATTGCCATTCCCACTCTGGTCCAGATCAACACCAGCTCAAACCTGGATTCTGCATGAGTCTCCTCACTGGACTCCCTACCTTTTCCTTGATGTCTTTTCATCTGCTTGCCATACTTACAAAGGTAAGTCAGATCTGATAGCTCACCTAGGTTTGCAAGCCATCCATGATCGTGTGTCCAGCCAATTCTCTCATTTCTTACCACTTCTACAACTGATCCTCCATCCCAGCCTTCTATCTTATTACTTAAATATGTCAAGCTTACTCCCACATCGGTCTCTGACTGGCTCTGCCTTCTGCCTGTAGAACTCTATTCCAAATATCCACAGGGCTCTCTTCCCCAATTCCTTCAGACCCCTTTTTATTTATCACCCCATTTTGAGTCCTTCCCTGGCCACTGTATCTAGCATGGAGTCACTGTCTTCCTGTGTCCTTACCATTTTTTTTTTCCTTAGTATTTACCATTATCCAACATAGAGTACTTGTTTACCATCCTTCTCTCTTATTGGGAAGTCAGCTCAGCCAGAGCAGGAACTTTGTCTCCTTTTATTTGACATTCTGTCCCTGAGCTTAGAACAATGCCTGGCACATAGCAGAAGCTTCATAAAGAATGAATGAATGAATCCTATGAAGAGGCCCACAAAGCACTTCCAAAAAACCCAACTCCCAGTTCTTCCATTTTATTTTGACCCAAGGCCCAAAATAAAAGAGAAGTAACTTCCTGAAGGTCATCCAGCAAGATTTGGGGTCTTTCATTTCCCAGGCCTGGCCTCTCCTCCATACATGAAAGGAATGGATGCCAGCTTCTGCCTAATCAAAAGATTACCCAAAAACTGAAGGTAAAGAGGCCAGCCAAGAGGCTGAAGCTGTGGCACCACCAGGAGGGAGGTGATGAGGACCTCTCTCCCTAGTGCCTGGGAAAGTCGAGAGGAAAGGCAAAGTCTAAGACACTGCGAAAGAAGCTTATTGAATAATTGAATGTGGTGTTTAAAGGGTCAAAAGGAAAAACTCAAAGTGATTTTAAGGAAGGTAGGCCCATGTCTTTTTTACCTTTATATCTTCTGTAACCATACCTAGCATATAGTGGGTATACCACAAATATTTATTGCCAGTCACAATAACAAGGATGACTGGAAAAATCACAATCTATGGCTGCTCTGAGTCAAACCCTCTGGATGTAGTGGGTGAGAACTCAAATTTGGGGTCAGATACACCTGGATCAAGTCTCATCCTCCTTACTTAATAGGCAGGTGATCTTGGGCAGAAAGTTATTTTCTCCAAACTTCAACTTCCTCATCACTAAACTAGGGATAATAAAAGAAGGAGAGGGACAGAGATAGGAAAAGAGAGACAGGGACTAAATACCATTAAGTATACAATGTGTTTCCTTAGCTCAATGCTTGGCCCATGTGAAATCTTCAAAAAATGCTTAACCTTTATTTATTGTCTCATTGGCTTCTGTCCCCGTTTGAAATCACTGCCCTCTCATTTCCAGATCTGCAATACTGAATTCTCAAGCTCCTCTCCCTTCCCTTCTACCCCAAGGGGTCTGCAGGGTATTGAACTTGGGATTGAGTCCCCTCTTCTGAACTTGAGGTTAGGTGTTCCCCATCTGCTTAGCTGGAAGCTTTCTCTTGAGAGCCTGGGCACCTTTATAAATGCATGAATCACATCAGCTGTGCTGAGCAGAGCTATAAGCATAATTCAGAAACTCAGATATGAATTACAAATCAAGGGTGAGCCTGCTGTGAGTGCTTCCAAATGGTGACAACTTGCCCCCATTTCCATGCATATTTCCCATGCTTTGTTATCATCTAACCTTTGATAATAGCATTGATTACAGAGAAATAAGTTTGGGTCTCAACTCTGGCTCATAAGAGATGGAAGGGCCTTGGTGTTCCAGCTTAAGAACAAGAGAAAAGCTGTGTCTCTATCCTGTGCTTGTTCGGAGGAACAGCCCACATTTGCCCTTCACAGAATAGTACGCAGTTCCCATCTGAGGCCTGCCAGCTTCAGAGGTTAAGTCTAAAGCTAAAGGGAAGCGGGGGCTGGAAGAATTTTGGAGGGAGTCCAGGGCTGCCTGGGCTAGCCAACCCAAATAATTCAGGCAAGCAAAAATTTGCTTGGACCTGAGCTGGCTGTCTAGACAGTCATGATTGCACACAGGTATGACCTTGCACTTTATCTGGCCTGTGCTGAACTTCCTTAAAGGTGCCTATCAATGAGTGTCTTGGTTTAGGTTCCCCCCAAAACAGACTCAGAATGAAGACTTATAGTGCAATGAATTTCCAAAGGAAATGATCCTTGAGTATACTGGTAGGGAAGTAAAGGAGCGAGAAGTCAAAGAAGCTAATAAAGGGGTGTGTTGTTCAGCTAGTTACCACTGTGGGCAAGTAGAACTCTAGGTGACTAGAACCTTCTAGGTGACTATTGAGTTCATTGTGGAAATGTCTCATGGTCACACCCCAATAAGAGGGCAAGGAAGCTGGCATGTTTATCTATCATCAGCTCTCCTTTGTCATGGGCTGAGGTCACATTCAGTCTGCCAGGAATCCAGAACAAGCTCCATCCTCTTGGGCAGAGAGTTGCAGGTATGGTCAGTAAATAGCTGTCAGAGCGTGTGGAGAATGTCTAAGGCCTGTGGGTAGGGCATTGCCAATGTCTGCAGCCAGTGAGTCAAAACACAAAGCTCCCTAAAACAAAAGCCTTGATCAGTCCCTGGAATGTGCCCCATCACCCAAGCCATACAGAGAGAGCCTCAGGATGCTGCATGTCCCATGCCTTCCCCATCCCGCAGCCCTGTCACCAGCTCTCCTTTCTCCCACTGCTACCTTTCAAGTTTCCTCAACCTTTTATGTAGACAAGTGACTGAAGCTTCTCTGAAAGATCTATTCTTTCTAAAGTGTTGATGGCAGCCAAAAGCCAATGCACCACCTTTGCATGGGAATTTATTTTTTTACTCCTCACTTATTTTTTTATTTAAGTATTTATTTTAATTCCAGTTAGTCAACATACAGTGCTACAATAGTTTAAGGAGTATAATATAGTGATTCAACACTTCCCTTTATCACCCTGTACTCATCATGACAGATGCACTCCTGAATCTCCCAGAGGAATTTTTATTGTAACAAGGTTTTGATAAACATCCAATGCCTTAGCTCTGCAGAATGATAAATATGATAACTAATAATCACTTCGTTTCTACTCTATGCCAGGCTGCATTTTGAATGCTTTGTGAGTTTAGATCTCACACCAATGCTATAGAGTAAATTTTTAGGATATGCTCTCAAACTTCTATCAAATGTCTTCCTACCAAATTGTCATTGGTGTCTGAAATTTTATAATCTGGTGGTTCTTCAATCGATAAACCCCTGAGCCATGCCTGCTACCCAGTAGGTGTGCAGGTTCACCAGAAGCAGACAAGAATTTAAGTGGATGTGGTTCATTTGGGAGGGAGATACAGGAACCCCTGGTAGTGACTTGGCAGGTGGACAGGGAAGAAAAGTAAAGGAAACCTATAAAAGGGTGCCTTTTCAGACTAGCCAAAATTGTGGACCCCTAGAGCCCATCCCCATGGGGGAACACTGCTGAATGGTGTAGAAAATGTGCTTTAGTGTTATCCCACCCCAAGAGTAAGGATTCTGGGGTATTTATTAAACTCTCATCAGTCATTGGTAGAGGAATAGTCCCAGTGGACATCAAGTCTTTATCACTTCATCTGTCAGTGAGTGGCACAGTGGCTTTGGAGAGATTCAGCAGGTAAAGAGACACAGGGACTGGCAGAAGAAGTAGGCTGCAACCCACCAAAGTGATAAAGGTCCAAAGGATGTGGGCAGGCAGCACCAGCATTTGCTACAGTGTTTAATAGATACTTGTTGAGTAAATGAAAGAGTAAATGAAGGAGATGATGGTGGTGATGGGAGGCAAAGATGCCTTAATTTTCCTTCCTTTGTCATGACTCTTAAGACTTTCTGCCATTTTAGTGATTTTCCACCATTCAGGACCCTCTCCCACAGAATACCCAGGGTGTCTGATCTGGTCAGTAGCAAGGGACAGATGCTTTACAAGAGTCCTAGGAGCATGGACAGAGTTCTGGTTTCACATTGTTCAACCCCTATGTGATAGTTTCCATCATACATCTGCAGTCTACATCACAGAATGTCAAAGCTTCTGTAGTAACTATCAGGAAAGCAAAAAGACCTCAGAGGGAAGATGTCATCAGTTTTTCACTTTTTTTGCTTGTGAACCCAACCATAATTCTAACCTTGGTAACACAAGGCCAGTGGAAACTATGTGAGCGCATTTGGATTAAATTCTCTGTTGATTTCTCTTGATCTATAGGTTAAAATCCAGCCAATGCAAGTCTTTTCCTTACCCTACCAATTTCTTCTTGAACTACGTGTTAAATATTTTGTCAAACTATAATTTTTGTTATTTTTAGCCTCACAAAAATAATTAAAATTTTAAAAGCCCTGCCCAAGATTGGAAAGTGGTTTTTCTGCTTTTGTTTCCAGAATCATTTCACATTTCAATTTACAGAGCTCTAGCTACCAAGAATCACATGATCTTACTGCTCTCAAGCATACATTTCTCATATTCATGTTTTTCATGATATATCAAACCGGAAAATAGAGATGCAGATCCATAAGCAAAACATACTGTAGTCACTCTAAGGTCAATGCCATGAAACAATTATGACATAGGGATCCCTGGGTGGCGCAGCGGTTTGGCGCTTGCCTTTGGCCCAGGGCGTGATCCTGGAGACCCAGGATTGGGTCCCACGTCGGGCTCCTGGTGCATGGAGCCTGCTTCTCTCTCTGCCTATGTCTCTGCCCATTTCTCTCTCTCTCTGTGACTATCATAAATAAATAAAAATTTAAAAAAAAATTTAAAAAAAAACAATTATGACATAAGTCTATCTAGAAAAGGCTACCTTCCCTGAGGGAGACAACATCTTCCTTCCATCATCTTCCTCCTCCTCTTCTCCCTTTTTCTTTTTTCTTATTTAGTTTCCAAATGGAACTTTTATTGTGTGAAAAATCTAAGATGCCTTGAATTCCAAGTTCACATCGCAGAGAGAATTTAGAAGTTGCTCCAAAGGAGAATCCAAGAAAATACTTGTGGCTTTGCTATAACATGAGCATGTTTGGAGTGCTTCTAACAGGGGATATCCACCAAGGACTCAGAATAGTTCTATTAACTATAAATTGACCCTGTTACCTGGCCACTCCAAGTCCTCATGCTAGGAAACCAGCAAGCAATGAAGGGAGTTACTGTACAGGTCAAGGTGACTAACCCTATCAAGGGGAAATTGAGTCACTACTATACCTTAAGGGCTGGGAAGAATATGTCTGGAAAGCAGGCAACTTTGGGACCTCTCTTAGTAATACCACACCCTGTGATAAAAATTAATGGGAAGCTACAACTCAGTAAAGACAAGACCTCTAGTAGAATCAGAGCTTAGACTATTCCATTAGACCAAGGACTAGGACCAGCTGTGGGGCTTCCTGAGGGCAAAGAAAATACAGAAATGATCATGGAAGAAAGAAATTATAAATATCAGCTATGATACTATGACCAGTTGCAGAAACAGTGACCTTAATATTTATCAGAATTTCTTCTTTTCTTTGATATACTTGTATGTATCTATATCAATGTGTATGTTTGTATACTTTTACATGTTTTTTCTTTCTTTTCCCTCTTATCCTATTCATGTACTATGCAACATAAGATGTGATAAAAGTGGTAAGCCTTATATCTTGATGTTTAAATTACAAGATATTAAGGGAGGAGTATGATTCAGCTAGTGACGAAAGTGAGTGTAACCCAAAGATGCATCCAGCTATATATACTATCTTGGAGACAGTTAGCCTGTTTTCATTTGTATGAAGAATAGTTACATCATATTAAGTGAACATATGATTTCACATGGTCTTTATCCAGAAGTTAAATATAGAAAAAAAGATATACTAAATTGATATGAGTTCTGAAGTGTTGTCAACTTGGTTAAGCTAGAAACTTTCTCAAAATTCCATTTTTTGCTTCTCTCTCATTTGTATGGGTCCAGGTTAGCTTTGGCCAAAAGAGGAATCCATTCAATATTTTGAAGGTGGAATTAAATCATTGGCTATTACTCTCAGCAGACATTCAATATGGATTCAGATATGTTGCTGGAGAGATTCAGAGCTCCTCAGTGAGCCCTGCCTTACCCTTACTCTTTCTTGCTCTGCTTTTAGCTCATATTCTTGACTGCTGACCTGCTAACCAATTCTCAGCTATCAGCTCAGAGATTCAGTAGCACAAAGGCACCAGCTCCCCATAGTCTCCTAGAGAGCTCTCCCTTTGCTGTCCACTGCAAGGACTGGACGTACTTGGCTTCTCATAGCTCCCTACAAGTGCTCCTTGTTCACACACACCTGTGCTTCTGGAGAGCTGACCAGGGGCTCTTTCCCTGATACTTCTATTTTCTTTTCTTACCTTCAGTCTTCCAGTTTTTCTCACACTTGTGAGGGTCTGAGTCTCAGAATAAACTTCTTCTTCCCATCATATTCATTGTTACTATGCATCCCTGATTGAACCCTGACTGATACAACCCACAGTCTAGATGGAATTATAAAAGTTATCTCCATGCAAACGGTTGTCTCTCAATACAGGAGAATAGTGAGGTTTCCAGGTTACCAGTACAGGATGCTAAGAGTCAGCCATGAAAGTGCAAGCAAAAATGGGGTGGATAAAGGTAGCTAGAAATAGACTGAATTATTATTTTCCCGGAAGTTTTCCACATCTTTCCACAGGGATCTTTTGGTATACTAAGACATGCCAATCATGCCCAGCCTATACCAGACAGAGACATGATTTGGTGTGTTAAGCTGTGGACTTCAAAGCCAGGCCTCCTGGAATAAGACCCAAAGAAACATGCAAATGGAGGGTGAACTCAGTTCACCTGAACTGAAGCCTTTCCCTGTCACTCCCATTGCAGCCCTTCCAGCACTCAAAGATGCCACTCAGATACCACTTTGTCTTGTTTGCAGTAGATTTTCATGTAATTCTAGACCTGGAAAGTCCTCCTTCCTTTCTGGGCACCTTTTAATTCTGTAGTAAAACATTATCAAATGTTTGTGTTCTACCAATCACTGCCAAAGAATTTGGGCTCCACATGATAGAAATAAAAAGCCAGCTCTTTTGCAAAGGACTTTATAGGTTTCCAGGCATTCCATCACTGTATTGATCATTTAAGTTTTCAGGGTATAAATGTTATTATGATGACATTCAGAAAACATTTTTCTGCTCTGGCTTTTAACATAAGGAAATAGAAATTCTATGGATAGCTGGAAATAGTTTTGAGCACATGGCATACGAATTTACTGCTGAGACTTAAACCAGCCCTATGATTAGTGCTATACTTGTGGATAGACACTGAAGTCAAGGGGCAGTTATTAATTGGTAATTATTCTGAAATAGAAGCCTGCACCATACAGTATCTCAGTGATTACTTAAACCCTTTGGTGTTACACATCCCATTTTTGGTGATCTTGGCTCATGGAAAGGGCTCTTACCCCCTATGAGGGTTCTGAGGCAAGTAGGCTGGAGCTTAGGCAAAGGTAGATGCATTCTGAACATCTGAAAATATGCTTATGATTTTACTTGTTTATCCTTTGAAGTTGTTTGATTGCAGGCAACAGAAACAGATTTTGTCCAAAGCAAAAAAAAAAAAAAAAAAAGGAACTGGAGGAAGAATAGGAAACAGATTGGAGAACAGAAGGTAGAGTTGTAGGAATTGGGACATTTAGGGAATAGCATGGATGTTCAGTCTTTTCAGAAAACCACTGTCTTTTTGACTGAGCTGCAGCCGATCAGACAAAGGGAGAAGGGATTGGCCGTGCTTCAGTTTCAGGCTCCCTGGACCAGACACAAGTGGGGATCTTGACTCTTAAACCAGTTCATGTTGGAGAGTTAGGGTTTCCCAAGGAGAAATCAGGATTTTTTTTTTAATCAGATAATGAGATCACCATGTCATGAAAAGATGAGTTTTGTGGTGTTTGCCCAGACCAGGGAATCTGAATATATCCAGCAAAAGGCAGTGCGGCCCAAGGACAAACCCTCAACTCACTGTTAGGCTTTCCTCTCCTCTTTCCCCATGTAGCATGCCTGGATTTGGGGACTCTCCAGACCCAGATGGTATTCGTATTTCTAAGAGCCCGGGCAGTTCAAAGTCTGACATACGCCACACTAGAAAATCATGAAAGGGAAGCCAGATGACTATTGGGACAAATTTTTCCCAGACATCTCTCTATATCTAAATCCCAGTTACAAGGAATCTGAAACATTCCATTATCTCAGCAGAGGAATCACCCCAGACAAGTTAGGCTATTTCATTTCTTTGCTGCCCGACAACTGCTCAACTCTCAATTGCAAATCCCTTCCCTCTAGGTAAATGCACCTTTTGGCCCCATTCGGGCCCCTACTCAGATAGCTCCCTAATATCTGGAATAGCCTCACAGCCAAGCCAATGGGTCAGTTTTCTGCGTCTCTTCAAATCCCCAGAGATTTACTTCCAGACACCCTTGGGATGTATGAACATATCCAAACATCTTGTTAAGTGTACACTTGCGGGAGCATTTGTACACAGATTCATTTATCTGCCTTTGTCCTGTCTCTCATTTTAGAGCAGGAGCCTCCCAAGGAGAAGGGTCACATCTGGGTTGCTCTTCTCCCTCTCCCCAGGGCATTCAGCGAAGCGCACACACAGTCAGCGTTCATAACTAACTCACTGGAATAAGGTGGTGGAGAGACAGCAAGGTAGGAGATGGAGCTCCGCATTTTAGTCCAAGTTTTACAATCTTGTAGCCAAGAGACCATGAGCAAGCCACTCCAGCACACTTGAGCCCCGGCCTGTTCCTGAATGCAGAGGTGGCGGTGATTCATTCTGTGTTTATGCCATACAAGTGTTGTGCTCAAATCAGAGCACTGATGGGAAAGTGGCTTAAACCTCAGCTAGAGACGTGGCATGTGGTTATTAGGTCACCCTGGCTTCAGAGACGATCCAGTGAAAACCAGAGATACTCAGCCAGCACTGGCCATGCTGCCACCCCAGTTCTCTCAAGTCAGTGTCTCAGGCTTCTGCCTTTGACATGTAAGCTCTGAGGCCACGGAGCAGAGGCCCTGCCATTCTATTTCTGGCACAGCAATAAGCACAATGAGAAACAAGACCTGCTGAATGCCAGCAGCAATGAAATTCTTTATCAGAGAACATGAAGGAGTCAGACTTTGTCAGCAGTATGTCCCTAACATCTCTTCTTCCATCTGTCCCTACCACGAAGACACTTGTTCACACTCGGCCTGTTTCCTGCCTGGATCCCCGCCACCTCCTACTGCCTGACTATCTCTTGTCTCCTGACCCCACTTCAGTGCCAGATGGTTCAGACTGCCATTTGGAGTGGCCTCTGGGTCTCTGCGCCTCCTGCCTTTTCTGTTTAGAGCAATAAAGATCCTAAAACTTGCCTTTCCCATTGCTCTTGTTTCCCCATCAAATCTTCCTTTCTTGATTTTGGACTTTCAGTTTGCTTTTCTTCCTAAAATCACCCCCTACCAGCAAAAGCTCAAAGTGACTTCCTTACCTCTTGTTTTGTTTTTTTCTTTTCATTGTGTTTAACATAAATCCATTTCTTTGTCTCTAGAAACGAAAAGCAACATACAACCAGAACCCCAGCACTGTGAGATGGTTTTAAAGTTTTGGCAGAAAGTCACAGGGGATTAACATGAAAAGGAACTCCAGTCTTGCAGACATTTGCTGGTGGACCCCACTGCTCAGTAATGCACCCCAGTGCTGTGTACTCTGATCTCTTGGTCAAAAACTATGCAGGAGTTTTTGGCTTCCACCTTCCCTCCTCCTAAACCTGAACCAAAATTCCTTTCTTTCTAACCATCTGGTCTCCCCATTTAACTTGGCCAAGCGCAGCTTGACAACTCTCCCCCACTGTGATGGCACAAAGGGAAGACAAGGAGCCCTGAAATTCTCCCGATACAGTCTCAGACTTCAATTCCATGCTACTTAGGGTGAAATAAGCCATCAAAGTGATATATTAGGGAACTATGTGCAGCAAAGCCAGGTTCATTCAAAACTAAAGGCAGGGAAGAAATGGATTTAGAATAAGTAGTCCTGGTGCTTTGGGAAGAAAAGACTGGAAATTCTATCCCACTATGCCTGACTTCAAAATAACAAAGGCCAACAGCATCTGCATTATCCTTCACAGGCAACAGAGGGCTTTTTCAAATGGGAAGACATCAAAGAAAAACAAAGTTTATATTTGACTTTCTATTTTCCACACCCTTTTAGATTGGCTATCACAAATCATCCTTTCCTACATTGTGGTAGATAGATAAAATGGGATTTATTCAATCAAGCATTCGTCTATTCTACTCATGTTTATTAGATGCCACAGTAGACACCAGGCACTATTCTAGGCGCAGGATGTATAAGGTGTAGAATACAACAGACAAAGCCCCCGAAATCCTTGTGCTTCTGTTGTAATAGAAGAAAAAGACAAAGAGCAAATGTGAGCAAATATAGAGTATGTCAGATGGGGTAAGATGGGGATAAAAGCAGAAAACATAAATAAAGCAAGATAAGGGGGCTAGAGGGTCATGGGGGATGTGCTTTTCTATAGGGTAGTCTCTGATGAGGTGATATCTGAGCAGAAACTTAAGGAACTGAGATGAGCAGACTCCCTCAGGGAAGAGGCTTTCAGAGGCTCAGAGGGAACATTTAGGCTGGAATGTGTTTAGCTTGTTAGAAAACCAGAGAGGAGGCCAGCGTGGCTGAAGCAGAGTAAGCAAGGCAGAGAGTGGTAGGAATGAGGTCAGAGATAAGGGAGACAAGACATGTAAGGCCCCGTCGTGGGCTGCAAAGGCTTCCACTTCTAGCCCAGTGAGTGGGCCGTCTCTCCACAACGCTTTAAGCAGAGGGAGCAATGTGATCCAACTTACATCTCAGAAGGGTTACTCTGGCAGAGACTGCACTGTCCCCCGTACCCATTTCCTCTTTCTTGCATAATAATGGAAAACCCAAGTTTTTCACTGGACACGTGGCATCCCAGAATAAAAATAAAGACCATATTTTCCAGTATCTCTTGCAGATAGTTAGAGGCAGAGGACTCAAGTCTGGCCAAGGAGCGGTAAGTGAAAGTGTGGTGTGGTGCTTCAGAAAATCATGCCTAAAAAATAGGCAATTTGTATGGGTTTACCCTTTTCTTCTTCACTCTGTCCTTTATTCTCTGCCTGGAATGCAGGTGTGATGGTTAGAGCCACATGCTACATTGGACCATGAGGGGCCACCCCACTGGATGGATAGTGGTGACTTGGAAGGATCCGAAGTCCCCAAGGGCTTTATGGAGCAGCTCCATACCTGCACAGACATGTCACCTCCATTTATTTGGTGTTCCTGTTCCTGGCCGCCAAGCCTAGTCCTACCGGGTACCATCTTTCTGGTCACTGTGTAGAGAATAAACAAGAAGGAAGACAAGGGCAAAAATAAGAATAATGTTTATTTCATGAATAAGAATGTTGAGGCTTGACAAAATTAAGTGAAAAAGCTGTGGTTAAAGGCACTGGTTTGTAAAGCCAGCAAACCTGCTCCTGTTTAAACCAGGGCTCACAGCACCTTGTAGTCTGGGACCCTTGGGCAGGCCAGCTCCCTAGCCTCACTAAGCTTTGATTTCCTCAACGGTAGCATGGGGGTAAAACAATACCTACCAGACTATTACTGTGAGCACTGAATACAGTATATGATGAGATCTAACCCAGCCTGGCCCAGGGTTGGGCTCCTCACCTGCTGGGTCCCTGTCCTGCCTCTTCTCTCCAGCTTTCACATCTCCTGCGCATGCCCAGAAAATAGTGACCCTTCCAAGAAGAGAGGACATCACACACAATTCGGAGGATATATTTGGGAAGGAAAGGAGAAAGACGAGAAAAAGAAGCCTTGGCTCATGGATAGGGCAGACTTTCAAGTTCTCAGAGGCTCTCCATTCACAGGAGATAAAGGTCAGTAGTGGCTCTGGATGTGCTGTAAGATCTAAGGGAAGAAGGCCAGCAGTTCACCCTACAGCTTGGGAGTCTGGCGACGCCGGTGCTCCATGCTCTTCCTGCTCCGGCCCCCTTCTTAACTCTCCCCTTCTCCATCGTCACCTCTTTCCCCTTCCAGAATAAAAATAGGAGTAGTGAAGAGCCTGGTAAATCATCTGGTTCTCAGGCGGCTTTTCCTTGATGTGACTGAATTTTTCATTGGCCTGGCAGGATGTTTTGAGACTGTGTGGAGAGCACTCTGGATGTTTTCTTTATCTGAGTACTAGGCTTTGGAATGCAAAGCAGCACATACATGTTTCCTTTTTGGTAGCAGATTCTCTTCCTCATTATGTTTTGCTCAGGCTAATATTAAAATGAATTGGCTTCCTCTGACAACAATAAGTGTAATAATAACAGGAAATGGCCCAGAATCACACAACAATAAAAATAGAGCTGGAGGGGAAGCAACAGGACTCTTGAGAACATTTTGCTGCCATATTTTTCCATTCTATTCCATCCCTTCCCACCCTATTTCATCCATCTATCTGTCCATTTACTGATTCAGAAAACTATGAATTGATTCAGAAAAGTATGCTTATAACTGGTGAACCTAATAGGGAGGATGAACAATCCAGTCTTTCTTCTTATAGCAATTCGTGAAACATCAAATACCAGAAATTAGAAAAAGAATATGCTGTCAAGTTCTGTATGAAGATTGACCTGTATTGTGCCTAATACAACTCTTTTATTAAAAAAGGTTGAATCAAGGGGCACCTGGGTGGCTCAGTCAGTTAAGCATCCAAATCTTGATTTCAACTCAGTCATGAGATCAAGCCCCGTGTTGGGCTCTGTGCTCAGCCTGGAGTCTGTTTGAGATTCTCTCTCTTTCCTTCTGCCTCTGCCCCTCTCCTTGCTCTCTCTCTCTCTCTCTCTGTCTCTCAATAAAAAAAAAAGGTTGAGTCAAAGTAATATATTTCCATTAAATATGTTCTACATTGAAGGCTCTGATCAGTCCTGTAGAAAAGCAACCTGGCTAAATTTATCTAACTTCACAAGGTTCAAATCAATTTGACCATGGAACTTTTTTTTCCTTTTTCATTGATGACTTACGAACTTTGGAATTAGGATTGCAGGATATACGCCTTTCAAGGTTTTAGTTCTAAAGGGAATGTTCTACTTACGTTCTGAAAGCTGCTTCCTGGGCATTTGGTCTTAATATAAGATTCCTTAATTGTGCTAGCTAGGTGTTTAGGCCTCCATAAGCAAAGAGGTTATTCTCTTACCAATAGTATACTTTGTTCAACAATATACTAATTCAGCCAGAAATTTAGAAGGTAAAATGCCTTTGCCTTTGCAAGCTGGTGACCATTGTCTTGACCTTACCCAGTCTGGTATACATTCAGAAGGAGGGAAAGGGGATATCTGTGCTCCTAAGTACTTCCTTTTCTTCCCTTCCTACGCAGGAAGTCCTCGGTCCCTTTTCTACCACAAGATGGGACCTCTGGCCAATTCACCTCACACCACACACAACCCCTCTTCCTTAAAGAGGGGCACTAAGAAGCAGTAACTATCTCTTCACTTACCTACATCTGGAGAATGGAAGCTCCTTTGTAAAACCACCAAGGACTCACAGGGCAAATGGATGGGCAAAGAATCTAACTTGTATGTGTATTAAATGAGGTGACAGAAGACATGGCCTAGGTCAGCGTTCAGGAAAAGCCAGAGTGCACATGCTCAGCTGGCCTAGGTCTACAGGACACTTGGTACACAGCAAGCCACAATCAGTGAGCATGTGTGATTAACGACAATTGCCAGAAAGGATCACGCACAAAACCAAGGCTCAGCTAAGACCAAAAGGGGTCAGCCTGTGGACACCAGGGCTTTTTATTAGGTGAGACATCTGTTCCAATCTCTGTTGCCAATTAGGTTGTCATTAGACTCAGCCAACACTTATCGATAGCAGAGATGCCATTGAGAAGAGACATTAACACCTTTACCGCTAACTGTAAATCAGGGCTGCTCTGGTTGTCTGCGACTATCTGCAAAACACCCCCTCCTGGCTTTTCCAGCTAGGAGTTCTTCTCTGTTGTGGAATGATGCACAACCTGAGTGGTTGTCTGGAGACCCAGGCCCTGAGACCTCAGTGAGAGCTTCCAGGCAAAAGTAAGGAGCCTCATGGCAAACTTCATACCAAAAACATTTGTGTTTTTCTTTTTGACGTAACACATGTATGTAAGAGATCTAAAATACTATAATAGTCAAAGGGAAGGTAATAAAGTTTACCCAGAACGTCACAATCCTAATATATGTCTTTCCAAGCTTTTTTCTTGACATTTGCTTTTTATTTCCACAGAGTTCACATTATGCCACTCCTGGTGTAAAAGCCTTTGTTTTGTTCCATGGCCGGCCCTCTGGAGATTCTCCTAGCCCTTTGCACCAGCTGTTCCCTCTTCATGGAATGTTCTTCCCTTGGATACACCAGTGACTTGCTCCCTCATCTTCTCCAACTCACAGCTCAGATGTCACCTCCTCCAAGAAGACTTCCTGACCCAACAAGCTGAAATAATTGCTATATTTTTCATTTTTTATTCCCTTGCTGTTATATTTTCTTTCAGTGCACAACACCACCTGCTGTATCACAGAGTTGTCTGTTTCTTGCAGGCATTCTCTACTGAAATTCAAGCGCCAAGAAGGTAAGTGTTTTGTTTAGTTCATCACTGAATGTCCATAATCTAAAGCAGTGACTAATTCATAGTAAGTGCTCAATAAATAGCATTAAATGAGTGAATAAGTTTTGTTTTGTAACTTGCTTTTTTTTCTGTAATAATATGGTACAGACCTTTTAGGTCACTAAGCATTCCTCAGCAACCCATTTTTTAAGACTACATCACATTCCACATTATGGCTCCATTGTAACCTAGTTAATCAGTCCCGTGGGTGAACATTTAGGTTAAGTGGTTCCCCACTCCGGGCTACTCCTCCCCCCATGTTTAAATATATGTAGGGAATTGAAAGCTTTTAAATGATTTCTCTACACTGGGAAAAACTTGAACTTGAAATTTAGTTGCAGGTTAGTAAGCCTTTGATCAAAGAAGGAGCTTAAATTTCTCTAATGGAAAAGTTGAAGAAGAGGAGGACACATGCCTAACCAGCAGGATGGGTCACATCGGCCTTGGTACTCTGAGGAGACAGTTACCTCACATGTGGTTTTACATGAATACTTACAGATTGTAGGAAAAGAAGAAAGTACATAGAAATATGTGGGTGCGATGGGCTGAATCGTGTCCCTTCAAAACTCACCTGGTGAAGCCTTTACCCAAAGTACCTCAGAATGTGACTATAGTTGAAGATAGGGTCTTTAGAGAAGCAATTAAGGTAAAATGAGGTCATGAGGTCATTAGGATGGGCTCTAATCCAATCTGACTGGTGTCCTTATAACAAGAGGAAATTCACACACAAAAAGAAACACACAAAAAAGGAAGATCACATGGGGACGCAAACCAAGGAGAAAGCCCTCAAAAGGAACCAAACCTGCTGATGCCTCAGTCTTGGACTTCCAGTCTCTACCACTGTGGGAAAATAAATTTCCACTGGTTGAGCCACCCAGTCGTGGTATTTTGCTAGAAATGACAGCCCTAGATAATTAATATACTAGACAAAGGCAGTGATCTTAAAATGTCCCTAAAAAGATATTGGGGCTTCCTAATTATAATTTTTATTGCATATCAAAGGTCAAAATTTTCTGTGCAAACACTTCTGAGGTGAAAACAGAAGTCATTAGGTACATAATGAACCAAGGGTCAAACATTTGCTTTACATGCAACTGTTTCTTGAAAGCTTCATCTTAAAAATTAAGCAACAAAAATTAATGTATAGATCTTAAAGAAATCAATGAGAATATCAAAGAACTAAAAATGTCTGTGCTACTCAAGGGTCTGTTTCATTTCCCTTGTTCAGTATTCACCTATTTAGTCCTTAATTATTAATCTAATATTTAAAAAGCACTTAGTCTGTTTCCTAGAGATGTGACAGTGAGTGAGACAGATGCCTCTCTGCTATCATGGAATTTAAATCTATTGAGGGAAAAAGTTAAAATAACAGGTAATTACAGTCTCCTAGTGGCACAGGGAAGCTTCATCTCTTAAGTCAGAGGTGAGCAAGCTATAAAGCACCAGAGAGTACATTGTTAGAGCTTTGTGTACATCTCTCTCAACTACTCAACTTGTAGAGTGAAAGCAACAGTAGACAACATGTAAACAGAAGCCCAGCTGCGTTCCAATACAACTTTATTTATAAAAACAGGGTGCAGACCAGATTTGACACAGCACCACCGTTTGCTGGCACCAATTCTGAGTCTGACACCAGCTTGACCATGTTTTTCAGCTCAACACAGGACAGCTTTGCGTATGTGTCCTGCAGAGTGAGGTGTGTCTAGTAAAGCACAGATAGATCCTTGGGCTTTGCAGTGTATGCAAGAGAACGAATGGTCCTATATGATCTAAGATCCTGAAAAACACAGTATATGAAAGAACATATCCCAGATGGCTCTGCCAAAAACGTGATGTCTGGTCACCGGAGCTTATGATAGTCCCTCCCTTCCCTCAGCTCTTCAGAACATGGGACACCACCCTTTCATACAATCCAAGCCAGCAGTGCCTGGTGGTTGTACCTAATGTTTGGGGCTGGACTGGCAGCCTCTGAGGATAACTGTCCTCCATTAAGGCTTATTCATGCTTCTTATCCAAGTTTCCAGAGGCTTCACTCTCAAAACAGTACTTCTCAGAAACCATGGTTTGTGGCCTAAAGGGCATATAACCACACCCTGAGGTAAAACTTCCAGACCACATTAAAACATGGGTGTGCACAGTTTCCAGAAATTTCTATGGAGAGTTGATCCACCTGTGTATGGATGTGGTGTAAGTCCTTCAATCTTATAATTACAGACTGTCTGAAACCCTCACACTCAATATAAAAAAGAACAAGGTTCAGAATCACTATGGACTTGGTCATAATTGTAAGGAACTTACAAACATCAACCCCACACAGAAAGAATTCCCAATCTGAAAGCAAGGACAAGGTGTAAGACATAGAAGAGAAACAGCTCGTTAGGATGGAGGAGGTCATTCATGTATTCAGCAAATATTTATTTACTGCTTGCTCTGAGCTAGGTAGGCACTGTGCCAGGTGCTAGATGAGACAAAAATCACTGCCCTCATGAAGATCACAGCCTATAACCAGAAAAAACTTCCTTGTAGATGAGACATTTGAGCTGAGACATTGAGCATATTGCACACTTCCAGGGGCCACCATTCACGTCTCCCTGTATCAGTGGCAGCCCTGGAGTGGTCAAATAGACAACTCGTGGAGTCTTACGTGGTAACCATGTCTTGAGCCTTAAAGGACTGAGATTCTAGTAGGAAGGCAGTCCAGGTAGAGAAAAATAGTATGTGTAAAAGTATCAACTATCATTTAGTTAGTGCCTACTGTTGACAAGACTCTAGGCCCTGGTGTTAGGAAGAGGTAAATTCTTGTGACCTGAATTATAAAACCGAATCATTCCTTTAGTCATAGAATTTAAAAAATAGTTATTGAGCACTTAACCATGATCCAGGCTCTACTATAAGACATGAGGATATAGTGTAGAACAAGTCAGAAATGGTGCCCAACTTCATGGAATTTACAATCCAAAAACGTATTGAATAATTACAAGAATAACGAGTACGTCAAAATTTAAGTACCCAGTCTCAGGAGCGCTTCTAACTGGAAGAACATACCTGGTTTCAGCAGTTAAGAGATTTTTGTGATGGAAGAGGGAGGAAGGAAAGGGGAGTGTGAGAGAGAAAACTGGGTTTGAATTAGGAAACCAAATGTCCACAGCAAAAACAAATCAGAAGTCTTCAAAGGAAGATGGTGGCTCAAAAGAGAGAGATTTATACACCATCTTCTTGCTAATCCCAGATATTAAGTCTCCACTGGAATGGGCAGGGAGAGAATTGGCCTCAGTATGTAATCTATGGACAGATGACCTTGTTTCTCTAAGTGACAGTGTGAGCATCAGTGTGAGAACTACTGAATGGTAAGAGAACAGATTTATGAAGAGCTCTCTTCCACGACTCGCCTCAAACAGACAAACACAAACCATTCCTGAGAGTCTGGTCTCTTCTCTTGGAGACATCCAAGCAGAGGAATCCCACAAACAATCTCTGTAGGGAGGGGAAGAGTGACCCATTGATAAATTTGGGAGCTGGAGAGAGGATGTGATATACTAATGCAGAAATTATGGACTGGGGCTGATGTTTGAGGTCAGACTTCTCAGAGAATGTCTGACATGTGATCCAGAAGCCAGCAGAATCCACCACACTTTATTTATCTGGGTGAATTAACCTCAAAGTACAGTGTCCCTCGAGAGGTTTGGGGAAGATGTGCTACAGTCAACACAAACACAGCAGCAGTGACTGGCATTCACAGGAAAAGCCAAATATCTTAGAGTTGTGTTCAAACCCTGGCACACACCAGAATCACCAGGAGAGCTGGTACAAACACAGGTTTCTGAGCCCCCCCTTCCTGAGCCCCTGAATTAGGGAGTGATCTGGAGTCAAGGCCAAGAATTTGCATTTATTACAAGTTCCCAGGTGGTGCTGATATTGCTAGACCATGTGTTCATAACCACTCTTCCTCCATATACTGTGAGGCTTTTCAGGATCTGGCCCCAAGTCTCTTGTTCACACCTCCTTGCCATAGTTGTGTTTCCCATCATGCACTTGACTGTTCTAGAAAGCTGACTTGTTATTTTTCACATACCTAGAACACAAATGGATTCTCCTCTGAATTTGTTTACTCTGTTCCCTTCACCCTTAGCTCCTCAACTCTGCCTCATGAAATCCTTCAAAGACTGGCTTCAATACGGCTTTCTCCATCAAGCTTTTTTTGCATCTCTAGAGAATTAATTGTTTAAGCTCATCTAGTGTTCTTTGCACTAATCTCTGTGGTAGAATCTGATCTCCCTGAAGATAGATAGATACTCTGTCTTTCAGGTATCTTGTTTATTTCATAAACACGTTTAAGATCCTAGCTGGGTCCATGTGCCTGGACCTAACTGGGAGCTACGGTTGCAGTGGGGAAAGATGGAAGCTCTAGACTTTCCAGAAACTAATTTCATGGGGGAGAAAGACAAACTGGTAACTACAATACAAAGTGATCTGTACTAATGGCTAGTTATAGGACCAGTTGGGAAAGATAACCAACACAATATTGGCTGGTTCATAAGACAGTTCCCAGAAGAAAAGATTCCTTTCTGACATGTGAGGGATGAGTGAAATTTAAAGACAAGAGGTGTAGGAAGACAGAAGCAAGGAAAGGGGAATGGTAACCCAGGCCAGAGACAAGAGAGGAGGTTTGACTCAAGAGTCAAATCCGGGGAAAGGAGGGACAGGAGATGAAGCTGAGGAAAAGCTGCGGTCAGTCTATGAAGATTCCTAAGTACCATGGGAAGCAGTTTCGATCCAATCAGGAGATGGAAACCACATGGTAGATCAAACAGGGGAAATTAGAGGCCATAAATTGATAATTAACATATCATGTCAGGAAATTTTAAATGAACTGTCACTTTCTCTTCTCAATCCATGCCCAGAAGGAAATCCAGAAGGAAAAGTAGCTCTTTCCATGGACAATTACATTTTTATTTCAATTTTCTCTAGTTTGCTACATGCACAACAGCAAAAATACCACCACCACACCTAGCACTGGGTTTAAGACATATTTTCCACCTAAAGCTATATTCCAGATTCAGGACCGGGCAAAGAGCAATTGGAAGTTCCTCAAGCCAAGCCTCAGGGAAATTCATCCAACATTCTCAATTGCATTGAAACCCCAAATCTAAAAAAGGCAATTTGTGCAGTGCCCATTATGGTTTTATTATGGAAGTTTCTGTACACTGCGGTCAGTGTCCTCCCAGTGCTCATGAAATGATGAGTCACAGAAAACGAGCTAGGGTGCATCATTCCAGAAGACTGACCATACAATATATTTATATGTGATATTTAAGACCCTTCATAGTAAACACATTTTAAATTTAGACATATATGTATATATTTGTACATAGAAGGTTTTGTGGAATAGCGAATAACCTCTCCTTGTTTATGTTCTAAAGGCTTAAAAGAAAGTTGAAATTACCCTACCCCTTTATGATACTTGTTTTGGTTATCATAGGAATCTAACAATTAAAAAAATGGGATCAGAGACTCCAACAAATCTTTCAGTTCCCTTATCTGGCTAAGAAAGAGAGTAAAAGTTCGAGGGCAGAGGGAATAAATCATAAAATGCCTATGGTTAGAGCCATTAAAACATTTGTAGGACCTTTGAATGCTTGAAAAATGACTCCTAACATTTCCCTTTGTATTTCTGAGGCTCCTCCAACCTCCCAATTGCTCTTCTGGTTCTCTTTATCAGTATTTACTCTCTAAATGTGGCATAGACTGAAGTTCCAGCATTAGCCTTATTGTTCAACACCCTCCCTTCTGTATGCTGTCAAACACATCAATGGCTTCAATGACCAAATCTCAATTCCCAGCCTTTCAATATCAATTCTGTATTTTCAGCTGCTTATTTATTGTAACTGAGCTATTCTTAGTCTTTTCAGTCCTTTACTTCTGCTCAGTTAAAGATGAATCCATCGATATTTTTGCCAGGTAATGATACAGGACATCCCACTAGAATGAGTAGAGTACATTTTCTCACCACTTCGATGTAAGGCTTTACCATGTGACTCATTTTGGACATGGGAATGTTAGCGGCCATTAAACAAGTTTTATATGTTCTTCTACCATCACCAGGATAGGAATATAACTCATATGGCTGCTGGTCCCAGATATGACATCTGCAGCAGACTTGAACCTTTCCTGCAGCTTGGAGCCAGGTGGGGCTAGAGGAAGAGATGACACAGGTGCATGAGAAAACTTTTGAGGGTGAGAGATATTGTTTTGACTGTGGTGATGGTTTCACAGATATATTCATATGTCCAAATATCAAGCTTTACACTCCAAATATTTGGGAATTATTGTATGTCAATTACATGTCAATAACTATTAAAGTGTGTTTTTTAATGGTCAACTGTTACATGAAATTTCAAAATTAATAATAGAGTTTTCTCATCTTTATGCGGGATTCATTTGCAATTGTTCATCTAAGTTCCACATTCAGTTGATTTCTTTTTATTACTTAACATACAAAATTAGAATATTTTAAATAAATTTTTTGTGCCTGTTGACTTGGAGAGTTACCTACATATTTTTTGGTAATAAAAAGCAAGTTGCAGAGTAACACGTAGAGTAAAATATTGCCTTTTTGTTAATAAAAAGAATGAGAAAGAAAAGAACATATGTTTGCTTATTCGTATATCAGTTTACATGTTAGTTTAGCATAGAGGAAAGTGACTGGAACTGGCAGCAAGCGTTTAATGGTTTTGGATATCTAGTTGGTAAGGGTATCTTATCTAATGCTGAAAATTACCTTTTTTCAACTTGGCGGATATTTATTGGTCAGTGAATTCCTAATGCACCCATTTTGTTGCCTTCTGCTCTCAAAAGTATTTCTTCTTAGTGAATTGGAGCCTTTGGATGTGGTTTTAAAATATGCCTGGTAACATATCATTAGTAATTATCCTCAACAAGTAAAGAAAATCATTAAGCACTGGAAAGGAATTAAAGTCCCAGTAATGAAAGGGTTTGTACCAGTTTGACTTTCTTAAGTAGCCCCTAATATATCATCTAGTGCTTGACATTGAAAGTCACGGCATTTTGGAACCAAGACAGACTGTATACTGTTGAGATGGCCCACTTGAGCAAGCCACTTGAAATGATATTTAAAAAGAGTATTTTAGTGTCATGGAGAAAAATTTTTTCTCATCTTTCACTGGAAAAAAAAATCGTAAGAGCACATTCTCCCTCAAGAACCAGCATACTCCAGGGCCAAAAAGCAGAATGTTCTACTTGCTTGCTCAGTTAATAACAAAGACTAGAAAAGACATTCGCTCATTAGAGTGGTTTGCTGGGACTTGGAATGCTCCCCATTTCTTTCAACTCTGACTCACGAGTAAGGGGCAGAGCATCAGGGACACCTCGTTGCATAATTTGGGGGGTTAATACTGCCAATGTCTTCCTCAAGCACAGTGTCCATACCGTTTCTTGGAGTTGTTTCTGTCGAATCTCTTTGACTCAAGCAGTGTGTGAACAGGTATTGGGGGCAAGGCCTTTTATTTACATGGAAAGGCCATTACCCTGATTCTAGTGACCTTCTGCAGCCTGCACAGGAATCACAAAATAACAACTAACTGCGTGAAAAATGTCTTCTCCTGTTGCAGGGGCTTAGAGCAAGTAAATGGAACAAGACGTTGTCTTGAACTTTACCCTAATATACACCCTGCATAAAAGCTAAGAATTGATCCATATTCTGCATCTAAATAATTCATTCTATAATAAAGTGATAGCAACTTCTCTCCATTGTGCACTACCACAAATAAAAAGTCCAAAAGTGTCACTGGATGAGAGAATCTTGCCAAAGCCTCATCCCAAGTTCTTCCAGGGCATAATATTTTTTATTTAACTTGAGGCCAGATTTGTAACAGTCTTGGCCACAGTATGACTAAGTTGTTTTGCTTCGAGGAGTTTGAATTTGGATTATACTTCAAGATCTTTGGTCTCTTCGCTGTCTTAACTAATTCACCAATTTTGTATTGGAAAGCATTATTTTGTCCTTGTTCTGGAGAAACTCAAGTACTTAATAGTGATACCACTATTGAAAATTAAGTGAATATGTTGTTGACTTTATGTTCCTACTGTACAAATTTTCAAAATAAATACTACCCTGGGTGTTAGAGAGTAATGCAATCTAACATTCAGATATGTACTCATTCATTCATTCATGTATTCATTCATTCATTTTGAAAGTCAAGATTCTTTAGGTATAATTTGCTTATAGTAGGATATACTCTCAGATATTTATTTTGATTCTTCTTGTGCACACATTTGGGGGATAGGAAATATATCACATTAGCACACATAGCCATTTGTCTCAATATATACATATTTACATTTACACCCAAGTCCTATTCCTTGTTTATAACATTATTTTGAGCTGTAGTAATTGTACACCTATTTTTTTCTGTTCTCTATATTTTATTTTTATTTTTTATTGTTAGTTTCAGGGATAGAATTCAGTGATTCATGTACACCTATTTTTATCTCTAATTTTGCACTCAGCAAATCACTTTTGAGCCACTGATCTATTTATAAGAATTGTAGACATAGAACAACATAGTGATGATGGAAAATGAGATTTAAGCAAATATAAACACTAATGAAGTGAAAACAAACTAGTCAAGTTAAGTGAACGGTAGCCAAAACAACCTTAAAAAATATAATAGAATCTCTGTGAAAACCACAATTATTTTTACAGTTCAAGTTGTTGAAAAAATATGAACAAATTCTGATCAGACTTTTCCTTGGTAACTAGCAAGTCATTTCTAACTGCCAACAAAAAAGCACTTAAAGAAATACAGCTTTGAAGTGTCTACCATCATGTAGAACAAATGAACAAATGAATAAACTGAGCTGAAGGATTTGGGGAAATAAGTCACCAGGTTAATTTGTTGGACCCTGGCTCACGGGTGCCAACGTGTCCCGGTGGACGCCCCAGAGACTCAGACCCCAGACAGGCAAATGCAATTAGCAAGAGGGTTTATTGAACATTTGCGCAAACGGGCTCTCCACCTCCAAGGAGGAAGAGAGCCCGGATTAGCAATTATAGGCATCTTTTAAAGGCAAAAAGACCGCTTAAAGGCAAAGAAACCGGGGGAGTAGCATAGCATCCAGGTTATTGATTTCTCAACATGAACCTGTTCAGGGACATTTCAGTCAGGGCGTGGGGGGGAATGGTTTTCTTATCTCGGACAACCAGAATATTTTTTATTGCTTAAATTCCAGGAAGGCGCAGGGATGGGCTGCCTCTGGATTAGGGCTGGTCCTACTCACGGGAGGGGGTGGTTCTTCAAACTCACCCAATAGTTCCAGTGAATACACCTAATCTCTCTCTACCAAAGACTAAGAACTTCTTATCCAAATAGAGGACACTACTTCAAAGTGACAAAGGCCAACACGTACCAGTAGAGAGCTACCAGCAAGGATAAAAATGTGAGAAATGAGAAACTCCTTATTCTCGGCTTTGTATTTAGGCAGGTGTTAAGAAGCTCTCCAGATCGTTCTTAAAGAGAGAATAAAACAGTAAAAGGAATGGTACTTGGGCTGGAACATATATATCCTTCTTACCTTAAGTGACTGATGATGGTCCCTGTGGATTCTTGATGTCAGATTACAAAATCTACTGGATGCTTTGGACAATGATGCTGAGTCCTTTCAAATGTATGTCATCTATTTGTGGGAATATCAGGTTTCCTTCATGTCTCTGTTTCTACTATTAATTTGATTACAGTTTGCAAAATACTGATTTATCCTTTTTTATTAGCAATACTCATGGTCTATGATTATCTGGAGAGACAATGGCATATATAAATATTTATACCTAATTTCACAATCTAGTGCATTCCATTTGATTTGGGATTTCCATATCCTCACCCTGCAAAGTTCAACCTCAACACAAGTGAAGAGGTTAGTTTTGTTTCATTACCAAAAGTCAGCTTCCCCTGTTTGCCTCTAAAGCAGCTGTTCTAAGAAGAGGAGAGAAGGGAGAGGAGAGGAGAGGAGAGGAGAGGAGAGGAGAGGAGAGGAGAGGAGAGGAGAGGAGAGGAGGATGGCACAGATGGGCTGAAGTTCATTCCCAGGTCAGCCACTTCCAGCTCTGGGAATACTGGGATTTTGGGAAAAGCTATTTAATGTATTTATGTCTCAGTTTGCTCATCTGTGAAGTGGAGAGAATCATAATAGCTATCCCTTAGAGAAGCTGTGAAAATAAAAAAGATGATTTATGCAAAGAGCTAAGCCAAACGCCTGGCACATCGTAGCCACTGAAGGCCACTACCACCGCCTCACCATTAGTCATCCTACTACTAACAATACTGGTTGTCATCATATTGCTATATGTGAAAATATTCCCACTAAGATAAGGCACTCTAAACAATAAAATGTATAGAGTTTTATAAATCCCCTTCTTTCTATCTCCTCCCTTTAAACCATTTGGCGACAGGCTACTATTGCAAACATGTAAAGAATTGCCTTGGGATTTCATTCATTCACTTGATCACCAATGATTTATTGAACACCTGCCACGCGCCAGGCACTCTTCTGAATACTGAAGGTACAGTGGTGACCAAAAATAGACAGAGTCCCTGTCCTGTCCACATAACATCTACAATCTAATGGGTGAGAAACATGATAAATAAATCATCATAAACACGAATGGATAATTAAGAATGTGGGTAATTATAAACACTGGGGTTTTCCTCTTTTAAGAACATTAATGCTTTTAAAAAGTTCAGAAGTTGCATAATTTTCAGACAATTCTAAAAGTCACTACTCTGAAACTCTGCAGCAACTTGAAACTTTGCCTGCATTTGCATTAAGGGCATTTTGAAAATTAATTCCTGTACCTTGTTAGGAATGTATTTCTTTGTATGAGAACTATATTTCCTGCAACTGAAAATTAATGTAAGATGTTGGCTGCCCTGGAATGGAACAACCGACCGTATGAAATCATTTTGTGGTTTGATACTTCATTATTAGCCAAAGGAGTCTCCACCTCCCCCCTTCCAGACCCCAACCTTATGCCACTGCAAATAGCAATTAGTTCAAGTAGAAAAGATTACAGCCAGGTGCACTGTTTGAAGTTTTGGGGGGTTTTTTCTCTTTTAGTTGTGGTGAGGGTGGGAGTGTGGGGGGATATCAGGAGGAGAAACCTCTTTTGTTAAGTATTTGCAGTCTGTGGGCATCCTGGTAATTCAACAGGCATCTGTGGAATTTTAGGGCATTGGGACCTTTTGTGTTTAACCATCAAGCTCTAACCTCAAGGGCGTTTGCTGTGGGTTGAAATGGGAGCCGTGAGGCTTATTCACTGATGTGCAAAATGACATGATCCTCTTAAGGGTTAGAATGAGTTTCATTAAGATGAAAGGCAAGGACATGGTGAAGCTTAATATTTATAGAGGAATCCAAGAGATATTTATTAAAATTGAATTATCTTTTTATGAATACATAACATGTGGCAGATAAAGCATGTTTGCATGATGACTCTTTTACATCTCAGGAAAGCAGAGGCACAAATACCTGTGATTTTCTTTCTGGTTTGTTTTTGGGTTTTGTTTTGTTTTGTTTTGTTTTTGAGAGTGTTTAGAATTCTTCGTGTAAAACTTAGGTATATTTGAAAATTAGAATTGAATTAAAAGAAATATATTGAGTGCTATTATAGGTTCCCCCTTCAAGGACTCCGAAATCTTCCCAGGGTGTATTATTTATTGCACTGGTCCCTCAAACTTCCCAGGCAAAAAAGAGTGACCCAGGAATATCAAATTCTGAGTACAGAATGAAGAGGGGTCAGTAGCCTCCGAATGGCCCCATGCTGAGCTAATCTTGAGAGCCTCAGTCTTAGTATTCATTAACTAATGGAAATATCAGCACTCCTGCCTCCTCTCAGAGGCATCCTGAGAATGAAAGGGGACAAAGGAAGGGTTGGCATTTCTCTGAAGCAAAACTCCTGCTGTACAGATAACAGGAGAGGAATAACATTAGGGCTTTTTCTCTGGTCTGAAATCTTTGGGGACAAGGTCTTACTGGTTTCTTGTCCAACTATAAATCTTGATCACATAAAAAAAATGTGTAAAAGAAGAAAAAAAATGATCTAAAGAAGTGTCTAGAAAAGTATAAAATCCACTAACTCCCAAGTTGGTGAAAAGCATGAAACAGAGGATTAGCTTTGTAATTTTAGCAGAATCTGGAGCCAGACAGTCCACAGGTTCAAAGCCAATTCTGCTACCTCAATTTCCTCGTCTGTAAAGTGGGGACTCTAATAACTAACTCATGGGGACATTATGAAGGTTAATTAAAATATTCTCCATTAAAAACCTACACTCAAAAAAAAAAAAAAAAAAAAACCTACACTCATCAGTTTTAACTGCCTGCAGCAGAAAATCCAAAATCAGAACACCTTAACTGCCAGGGATTCATTTTCACAGGTCCAAGATGTTGGGAGAGAGCAGACTATAGCTGATAACTCAGGTACCACGTCATCACTGGGAGTGAGGAGCCTATCTTTAGCTCTGTCATCTTAGAAAGAGATGATGTCTTCAAGGTAATCTCCATGTCAAACACCAGGAATGGGGAAAAGACTTTCCTCAAAGGTTTGTTCACCTTTTAAGAAGCCCTCGGGCGGTGGGATGAGGGTGGGGGGCTCTGGGTGCCTCAGTTGGCTAAGCATCAGACTCTTGATTTTGGCTCAGGCCATGATCTCAGGGGTTGTGAGACTGGGCTCAGTGCTCAGTATGAGTCTGCTTGAGATTCTCTGTCTCTCCCTCTGCTCCTCCCTCCTGTTTTCTCTCTCTCTCTCTCTCTCTCTCTCTCTGTGTCTCTCTCAAAAAAATAAGTCTTTTTTTTTTTTTTTTTTTAAGCCCTCTGGAAGTCTTTCCCAACATTTTCATTTTGGATCATTGGCTAGACCTGAGGCACGTGGTCACACCCAAGCCAAGGAAGACTGGGAATTATAGACATCATTATCTCAATAATGTAAGGGTCTATCAGTAAGGAAGAGCTTGAGTGTGAGTAGGCAACTGGTAGTCTCTCCCAGACTTCAGAATACCTAGAAAAGAGGAACTATTCTAATATGCTCCTCCTTTACATCTAATAAGTGACTATATTTTTTATCAACTCCCCTACCCCTAAATTTTTCCCACATGTACCCTCCCCTCTTTATCCCCTGGGTCTTTGCTATGATCCAAGGCTTCACAATCCCTAACCTAACTCAGCAATTAACTTTCCAATTATGTTCCCTGTTCCTTCTCTCCATGGTCCCTAATCCACTCCAAACACTGCTATCAGAGCATCTTTCCAAAAGGAAAGTGGAATAATTTCTCTCCTTTGCTTAAAAATCCTTAAGGGATCCCCTAGGAGATCCTTTGTGACCTAAAGCTCCAGTAAACATCACAAATTCTTCCATTTGAAAAGAAATGAAGTCCTGCTCACTTTCCCAGCCTAATCTATATTTGCTTCCAACCTTATATTTCTAGTTCCATTAACAGTTGCTTCTTTTGCTCCCGAGATCAGCTCCTAATCCATCAGCAAAGTCTGCCACATGGCCTTCAGAGCATACCCTCACTCTACTTTTCATCTCCTCAGCTGCTGCTGCCCTGTCTAACCCACCCTCACCTCCAGCCTGGAAGACCACCATAGTTCCTCCTCTTGTCTTGCTGCTCCCTCTTTTACCCTCTTCACCCAGCTGTAAAGAAGATCATGTTATTTCTCTGAATGCCCATCTTCCGTGGAATCCGAAGTGCTCACATGAGGGCTACAGGACCCCACACACATTGTCTCCTGCTTCCCTCTCCAATCTCCTCTAACTCAATCTTTTACAGCCAGATTGTTGTCTTTGATGTACCTTTAACAAGGTCCAGAAAGCTTCTCTTCAGTACATTTACATGTGCTGTCCTCCCTGCCATGAATTCTCTACCTGCCTTCTCTGCAAGAGCATAAGCATCATAAGGGCACTGCCCTGGGTTCATCTCTATGCTCCTAGCACACAGAACACTGTCTAGCAGGAAGAAGGTACTCAATAAATATTTGACGAACTAATGAATGAGTTGTATGCCCTGTTATTTCTGTTTGATGCTCTTACCTTAAGAATGTGGGAAAAATTAGACCTGGTTTAATTTGAATCTCAATCTGTCTTTAGTGATAACCTTGGGCAAGTCACCTCTGAGAGCAGTTTCTACATTTATAAAATAGAAAATCTGGGGATGTCTGGGTGGCTCAGTCAGTGAAGCAGCTGCCTTTGGCTCAGGTCATGATCTCAGGGCCCTGGGATGGAGCCCCAAGTCAGGCTCCCTGATCAGTAGGGAATCTGCTTCTCTCTCTCCCTCTGCCCCGTCCCCTATTTGTGCTTTCTCTCTCTCTCTCTAATAAAACCTTTTTTAAAGAAATAGAAAATATGTAAAATACTCTGAATTTTTGTGAGACTAAATAATATGGTAAATGTTAGTCTTTTCAGCTAGGAAATTTGAGTTGATGCAGTCAAGTGATCCTTGTGACAAGGACCTGGCAGTGTCTGAAATGTGTCACAGAAATGTGATTTCTCTGTGGGCTGCATGGAATCTTCTGGTTGTTAAAGCTACATGGCTGGCTCCAAGACTATACAATTGAGGTTTCTTATTCTCTAAGAATGGCATTCTCTTCTAGGAATGTGTTTTCCTAGGAAGGAATCTTCTAATATACCCTTACTTTGAAATAAAAATACATTATGAACAACATATTGATAGGAAAACCACATGTTTTTAATATTCTTCCCTGTGTCTCTATCAGAACTTTGCCTTTATCATGCCTTATGTCCTTCAGTGGGAAGGAAAACGGTGCTCATAGACTTTGTTCCTCTGTCAAATATATTTTGCTCATGTACTCCCTTCTGATTGACACGCGTTCAGAAGTTTGTGCAGTGGGTAGGATGGTGGCTGCAGTGATCTTATGTCCTAGCTTTCACCTTTTGTCCCACTGTAATTATTAATAGAGCCCCTCTCACTCTCAAACATGTTCTGGTTTAGACAATGAATTATGTTGTCACCCTACTTACTGTCTATATTTAAAAACACATTTTGACATGAATGACTTTGGAGATTCATTACATTTTTTGTTTTACTCTTGCTATCTTACTATCTTACTCAGACAATAGTCTCAAAACACTCTTTATAATTACTACTTTGCTTACATCACAAACTGAACTTAAGGGTTGTTTAATTCTTATGCTATGCAATGCCTCCCTCCTGCTTTCCTCCAAATCCTTTTTCCAATAATTTTTCTGATTAGCTCATTATGTACCTATAGCAACAAATGGAAATAAGTTTCATTCAGACAAATATATGTTAACTTACCTGATTTTTCCCACTCTGAGTAACCAAATCTTGACTCTGCTAGTTCAGTATAGCCCACCTAGCCCAAGAAGTGACAGTGTACAGAGATGTTCTGAGACATTGAAGAACTGACAAAGAGGATGACATATGTAGGAGACTTCACATTGTGTGTCAACTTTAGTATTAATATTCTTATTCCAGTAAGACTACCTTAAGTCAGCTTTAGAATGATAGGTACACAGACTGCCTAAGCTCAAACAAGCATTGCACATTAGTGCTCCCTACTCATTATCTTAAAGATAAGGGGGGAAAATGGCCACTTTAACACAAACAATTATGCTTTCATGGGAAAGAGGAGTAGAACAGTTACAAAGTAGGGATGGTGTTCTATTTGAGTACAATTCCAATCCACTGGTTGCTTAGGTGATTTTTGTGTGCGAGTGAGCAAAATTTAGTTCTCTGAATATTAAGACTCCATTTTCATAAGTAATCAAATATCTGATTAAACATAGGAAGTGATTTTGGTAAAACAGAGTCTTCATTTCCTAGACAGATAACTTTAAAAGAAAAGCTTTTGTTTATAATGCCTTATTACAAGCAAATAAATGGCTCAAAAATTTTTTGTTTCTTTAACAAGGAGAAAACAAAAACAAAACTTTAATTTTGCACCAGTGTACTTTTGACATTAAAACTCATTTTCTTACATTTATCCTAATCTTAGCCAGTACTGACCACATATGAAATTCCTTTCCAGAGTTGTCTTTTCCATAAGCCTTCCACAGCTTTTTTCTTTATGTTCAGATTTTGTCCTAAGTTTTTCCTCTGTAAATAACCAGCCTCACTTTAGGACAAATTTATTCTCCCCCCACAACAAAAATGCTTTCCTTATGCTTTTTCTTACCATAAACACATCTTACTTTCCTTGCATGGAGTCATTTCCCTTATTACTTCCAGCAGTCTTAATTACATTGATTAGAATTCTTAACTCTTGGAAATATTTTTTTAATTTTAAAAAATGTTTTTATTGAAATGTAGTTGACACACAATGTTACATTGGTTTCAGGTGTATTACATACTGATTCAACATCTCTATATGTTCTGAGAAGCTCACCACAAGTGTAGCTATCATCTGTCACCATATAATGCTTTGCAATACTATTGACTATATTCCTTATGCTGTATCTTTCATCCCTGTGACTTATTCATTCCATAACTTGGAAGCCTGTATCTCCCACTGCCCTTCTGCTTAGGTGATGTTTGTAAAGGAGCCAGGTGGCTGAATCTGGGCTCAGTGAGAAGGAGGATTGTGATTGATTAGTGATGTCTGCCTTGGGCATAGATAAGGAAAGCGGACATAAACAAGGTCCATGCATTAGCATACCCTGTTCTAGGGCAAGGGCTTCAGCAGAGAGATTAATGGCATATAAATTGGTGCTAGATCAACAGTAGAACTCTCCATTTTATCAATGACACAACTATGGGCCCATGAGGACAAGTAACTTTCTAGAGTTCTCCAGCTCAGTTAGTGGCTCAACCATTACTAATCAAGAATCTGGTCTGTTAGATGTTGATCCATTAAAAGAGGAGGAAAAAAGAAAAGGACGGTAAAGGTATACTTCCTCTTCTTCCCAATTTTGCTCCAGGTTATCTCTCTATCTAAGGAAACAAAAAGCAAAACAAGGCAAAGCAACAAATAAACAAACAAAAGATGAATGAGGTTGATCTTTAATGGGCCACATAAATTTGTCCAAGTTCAAAAGCCATGGACAACAGATAGTTCCTTAACAAGGAGAGTTCCATTTAAAGCAGTTTGTTGACAGTTTCGTCATTGAATGCAATCAAGTTTTTTCTCCAGAGATGAACATGAGGACCATTCGAGTCCAGCAGTATCCAGGGAATATGTCCTCTGTTTGGAATTTTCTGGGAGGGGTTGGAATGAACTGTAACAGCTGTGAGTGGCTTTCAGAGAACTCCCTGTGCTCTTGCTGCTGAAATCAGTAGTGTGACCTAAGTGACTTAAAAGCAGCTTGGTGTTAGCTTTGCCATTGAATATAATTAGCCTTTTTTATGAATTTATTTTTTCTGTTTCTTGCTTCCTGGAAATTAACCAGCTTCAGCTATGTGCAAATGATGGGGGAGAAGGGAAAAGGCAGGAATAAGCACCTTCCTTGTCACTTCTGTCTACCCTCAAGTCTGATGCTTTCCAAAACCAACCATGACAAACACAAGATAGCTTAAAAAGAGAAAGGTCCTTATGATACAGCACCACGTACCCTGCCTGAGTCCCAGTAAAGAGCTCCAGCCAACCAAGAGCCCACTGGAGGACCACACTTAATTATAATCAAGATTCATTTCCCACCAGGCTCAAATATCAATGCAATTTTTTAATCTGGGGGAGAAAATCACATGGACTTTATCTCTAGGCTTCAAAGTGTCACTCATACCTGAAACTGACCTTACCAGCTCCTGTTTCTCAGGGGTATCCCCAACCCTATGCTATTTCCTCCACAGGAAATATTTTTGGGATTTCAAAATCAATGAGATTTTCTTAGCCTTTTGTAATCACACCAGGTAACAAATGCTTATTCTGCCCTCATACAGGACAAACTGTTCTTATTTGTAAGGGTAGGCAAAATTGTCCTCTTTCCCATCATTAGACCATAATTCAAAGTGCTTCTTTACTTTGGGCTATGTTGGAGCGTCTAGAGTCAAAACATACAGGGGTCAGGAGATGAACAAAAACGTGTGAATGGGATGAACAGCTATGGGGATTAGTGGAGTCCAAAGAACTGGATAGTAACTGCTCCTTTAAATGAATTTGCATTTATTTTTTAAGCTACTGATTATCTAACAAAATACCCCACATTGTAGTCCTGGAATTTTCAACTCCAATAATAAAACTAACATTTATTGGGCACTTCCTACGTGCCAGGCACTCCTTTGAGAAGTTCACCTATACTGAGTCACTTAATCATCACAAAATTCCTAAAATAACCACTACTAATATTTTTCTTTCACAGAAAGTAAAAACCGAGGCACAGGAAACAAAACTAATCATGCAGTCAATAAGTGAAGGGATAAAATTTGAGTACAAAGCTCTCCATTTCTGGATCTCACACATTTAACTCAAGAGTAAGTATCAAAATTGATATCTTCAACTTTTGCCAAAATATTTTGAACCCAGATACCTAAACCATGACACGGATGAAGAAGTAAATGAGGATATAGAGTAAAAGGGAGCACAAGAGAGATGGCTACCCTCCCCCAAGCCAAACCAAAGGGCACAATGTGGCCTCTGTAGATGAAGATGATACAACTGAAAATAGTGCTCCTTTGTTGGTATGTTTTGTGCCCTACCATGGTGATATTAAATCTTAAAAGAGTTCCAAGCCATCACTCAGCTTAGCTGGCATCCATCTGTTGATGGCTAATTCCAAACCAAAGCTCCATTTGGATACTACAGGTGCCTCTTCAATTATTCAGACAGCATATGATGACCACCCTCAATTACGCTATTGTTTAAGTGATACATTGCCCTGGTGATGATGTACCTGGCTCCAGGCACCCAGCAGATCCTGCTTATTGTCTTTTTAAAGGCACATGGTACTGATGTATTTTTATAGGTCATCACCAATGTGAGAAACAAAACTAAGTAACAGGTGGTCATAGAAACCCCACTGGGATTGTCCAACCCTCTCCTAAACATCTCCACCCAGATACTCCACGGGCACCTAAAAACCCAGCCTGGTTCAAAATGAGCAATTTATCTCCTCCCTCATTTCCAAACCCATTCTTCCTGGAGCATTATTCATGCAAACTAACAATTCCACCATCTTGCTAGTCTATCTAATTGAACTACCTTATGCTTTCCCCTCTCCCTCAAACCCCACATCTAGTTGGTCATTGAGTCTTATTTATTTTTCTTCTGAAACAGCTCTCAGAGTTACCTCCCACCTTCTCTTCTATCACTGTCTTGCATTGGCCTAGTTTTTTGTTTTTTTTTTTTTTTCCCATATGAGCTACTGAAGTTGCTCCTTCTTTATTCTCCCTAACTTTTCTGTCTTTCCCTCCCAGGATCTCAGACTCCAGTCTGAGTGACCTTCCCAACATGCAAGCATCCTTAAGTTTATTTTATCTATACTCTCATTTACTCTGTCTCTTATAGTTCAGTGTCCTCAGTACGACCTTTCACCTCCACCTACACCCACTCCTCATCCAAGCCCATCACCCCAACCCAACACCACTCCAGAACTCTATATACCTGCCACCCAGTCATTGTGTACCTCTAGGTACTTGCACATGGTTTCCTTCTGTTTGGGATGTTTCTCTATTTGGTTAACTCATATTTATCTTTCAATACACAGACCAATTTTCATTCTCTGTGAAGTCTCTATAGATTACTTTGGGTAGATTAATATACTCTCTCTTTTAGATCCCAAGCTCTGTGGTCATTCCTCTATTATTCTCTTGAAATTAAAAGATTTCAAGTCTTTTTTCTTCAATAGAGGATGAGATTATGAATATAAAGGATAATATCTAATGTATATCACTCCACAGTGAACAACACATTTAGCATTATTGAATAAACATATCAAATATTCATCACCCAACAAATAGTTATAAAGTACCTGCCATTTGATAAGCATTGGACTAAATACTTGTTACACAACATTGAACAGAACCATATATGACCCCCGTCCTCATGAAGATTGCAGTCAATGGCAGAAACAGATATCAAACAAACATAATATCTATAAAGTTAAAGCTGCACTAACCATTCTGAAGCAAGATCTATGGTATTATGAGGATGAGGTTTCATCTAGCCAAGGAAATCAGGGAAAAATCTGAGCTGAGTTATGCAGTTACTTAGATGAAGAGGTGAGAGAAGATCAAGCAGGGGGAATAGTGTGTGCAAAGGCCCTGTGGCAGAAAGCAGTCTAGAAAATACAGAAAACTGAAAGGAGGCTACAGTGGCTGGAGCAGCAAAATCAAGGTGAACTTGTTGGAAGATGAGGCTAGAGATGTGGTCAGGGTCCACACCAAGCAGGGCTTTGTAATTCCCGTTAAAAAGTTTTATCTCTCTTAAAAGCAATGGGAAACTGTGGCGTTTAAGCCAGAGAGAGATAAGATTATTTTACATTCTGAGATCAGTAAGGAGGACACATGGGCTGTGGGAACACTGAGCAGAAAATGAGGACAAAAGCCAAAGTGAAAGAAGATGTTAACTTGCACTAGCTAGAGAAGCAGTGGTGGAGATGGAGAAGGTCGTAGATTTGTGAGACTTTTTAGGAGTTGAAAGTGACAGGATTTGCAGTACATCCAATCTATATGCAAAGACAGACAAGACTCTAGGCAGGAAATGTTCAAGTTGTATTCAGCAATACAAAGTAAAGATTTTCAACACTTGCACTGTGGGATTAGAAACCATTTATCTTTTCCCCTGCAGATCTCAAGACTGTGGGAAGAAAAGATGAGGAGCAGAAATTAAGATTTCAGCTCCCTTCAGCGTCTGCAAGAGCTGAGCAGAGCAGCCAACCAAGGTAATAAAGATTTGCTTGGCCAATGTCACGACTCGTTCAGAGGGGCTGCTGGACACCAAAAGGCTACGGAAGATCCGATGGGAAAGTGAGAATAATTAGAGTGGGCACCCAGTGAGGCTTGAGCTAAGCCTTGTGGGACCAGCAGGTCTCCGACAGTAACAGAGTCAGAGAAAGCATCCCTGACAGGAGAACATGGGACTAGGTGACACCAAGTGAAGGAACTGGCTGTTGAGGTGTCTCTCCTAATTCCCATTTATTTCCTGTGGGCTAGGAAACAAGATAAGCAAGCTTGTTACTGATCCTGCTTAAATGATAATAAAACATCTAAGGGGGAGGGTGTGTGTTAGTGCAAAGATAAAAAGATCTGGCCTCTTGGAGGTCAGATAATGTTTCCATCTTGCCTTCCAGAGCTTGAGGCTATGTGCTGAAGGTCTGAGACGGCAGCAGCTATGTTAAAGCAGCGGAGCCTTTGGTTCAGTGAAATGCTCCACACATTTTGAGAGTCTCCTGTCTTACAGGCCGTGTACTAAGTTCTGGAACAAGAAAGATGGATAAGATATGGCATCTACCTAGCATTTCTTGTGGTCTATAAAATGTTACCAAATAGGTTCAAATACAATATTGATGATACTGTTAAGCCTTTGAGATGTACTTAAAATAAAAATGAAAACTTCTAACTGGACAAAATTCAATATATACAAGACCAGTGTGTCTGAAAGCACAATCTCCTTGGATTAGAAGCATATAAATCACTGAGGAATCTTGCTAAAATACGTATTTTTTGCATCCAACTCAACCTATAGAACCAAACACCCTGAGGAGTGTGGTCTGAGAATCAACATTGTAAACAAGTTCTCCAGTGATTCTAATGCCCATTGAAAGTACCATTGAATTAAATCAAGAGTGAATCTGAATATTAGAAAATTAAGACTTGTCTTCTACTTTTTGTACGTTTCTTGGAAAAATGCGTAAATAGTAAATGTCACCACCCCCCCCCAAAAAAAACCCCTTGTGAATCCAGCTTCAAGGTAAAATCCTTAAATAGTCAATAATGGGAATTCCAAGGTGAAAATTATTTTCATCGTTTCTTGCCTACACATAAATAGTCTGGGCTCTTATTTGCCAATGCTAATCGCAAGCCTTCAGATGTGATTATTTATGCTGCTAAATCTATCATAAAATATAAGGTATAAATTACTCTTATGTGTGGCTTCTTACTAGCTTGGAGTATGTACATTTCAACCTCAGTGTGAAATCACATGGGGTTTGCTTCCATATGGCGTCTGTACATGTATAATTTGTAAAGACACCTGTCACTTTTGGTTAAGAGGAGATATCAATGAAATTGTGCTGTATTGTTCAGATTATGTCCCTACTGCTTTTCATCTTAGTCTCACTATTTTTTTTTTTAAAGGAGAATTCATTTTGTAAGGAAGAGCTCACTCAAATTTTATTTTATTTTATTTTTATTTTTATTTTTTGGGTTTTTTTTTTCTCACTCAAATTTTAGATGAGGAAAAGCCAAGTTAGATCTCGCCTAGAGATCTTTGTCCTATGTAGATTGTCAATAGGAACATGAAAAGAGCAGAAGTCTCCTACAAACGCTGCACACAGATAATAGAGCCTCAGAGAGAGGCCTGGGCTCTCTCTGGGAGAGGGAAAGTCACCAAGTACAGAGAAAGAACATGAACCCAGAGAGGTGCCCTTCCCAAACTCAAGTCATAGGTAAGAAGTGCCAGAACTGGTGGAAAAGCTGCACCCCAGACTTTCAGCCCCTACCTACCCCTGTGCTGCCAATCCAAGCTTTGATGATTTTGCCCTCTGCATGGTGGTTACAGAGTTCTTTACGTACAATGAATGACCCAGAAAGGATTGTCTCATCATTGTTCCTCAAACTTGGTGGCCTTATTCTCAAGAGGCAACAATTTCATTATACTTTATCGCTCTCTAAGTATAAAAACCAGCCAACCTCTAAGATGACAACCCATCCCCTGATCTATTTTTTCAGCTAGCATCTTAAAAAAAGTTTAAGGCCCAGCTTTGGGGCAAGAAGGTCGGTATGCATGCATGTGTACAAGTATGTGCGTATGTGTGCATGCTTGTGTTCAAGGGAGCAGGGCCAGGGGGGAGCCTGTCCTGTGTACCTGAAACAAAGCTTTGATCCACATCTTCCACTGCCCAGTAAAACAACTTGTAACCACAAAAGCATTTGGAGCACTGTCATCTGATCCAGCAGCCACGGGCCCCTTTTTTTCAGATAACCAAATACCTTCACAATGAGACCACTGCATTTGCCCAGAGGGGGAGGTCCCCTCATCACTCACCTGCTGTCATTCCTTTCAGGGTCCCAGGATAGTCCAAGGGCCTTCACTGCAGGTTCTAATTGGCTTCGGCCTCTGGAGTAGACTTTCCCAGGTGAAAGGGGAGCAAATGTGGTTTTTCATTTATGTTCCTTATCATGGGTCTATGGGGAAGAACTAAAAAGGACCCAAGAGGCCATTAAGAGCTTGCATTGAAAGGGGGAGGGAAGGTGAAGGGAGGAAAAGCTGGGAAAGTAGGAAATAAAAGTAATCCAGTACTTTATTCAACTGTTTTATAACAAGTTGAAATCAGGCTCCTTCCAGATCTAAATGGATCCTCCAGTCCTGTAATTAAATTGAGAAAATGAAGCCCTTTCAAGCCTTTTGCTGCCTTTGATCGTTGTTGTTTTTGTAACTGCAGTGTAACCAGAGCTCCTTTTTCTGGGGCATGAGCCTCCCATGGGCAGCTGCGGATGGAGCACCGACTGCCCCCCAGTCAGCCTGTGAGGGCTGATGGCCAGGCTGGGGGATGACACGGTCCCGGGAAAGCAGATCCCAGGAGATGCACCTGTACCGACAGGCCTCCCTCTGTGTGCATTTTCTTCTGGCACGTTTTTCCCGGGGCTGCCTCCTTCTCAAGGACTCTGTGTGGGATCTGGCATCTCTCCCCATCATGGGGAGAAAGGGAAGGGGCATTTCCCGGCAGTGCAGAACACTGTCTCTCAAATCACAAAGGACGTCACATCTTCCAGCTCATTCTTGCACATCGCTTTCCCTTAGGTCCCCCGTCAGTTTCTACTCCTCATAGTCCCCACCCAACATGCACACACGCACGTGTGCTCGGGGCGCCAGCGGGCACGAACACACACTCGAAAGCTCCGTGTAAGGAGCTAAGGGGGTTCCAGGCCTAGGAGGCTCCACCGCACGAAAGGTGAACTCTTCTCCCTACAAGCGCGCGCCCCCCTTCCCGGGGCCCTGGCGCCTGCTGCCCCGCGGGGCGCCCTCCCAGGGCGCGGCCGGAATCCGCTGGAGGCCTGGGAAGCGGCAACACCGAGTCGCAGGAGTCACAGCATCGCTCGGCTCTGTCCACCTCCACGGCTGCGCGGGAGCACGAGGCAGAGAGCTACGGCGCCAGGCCCGGGGAGGCACCGCGCCAAGGGCCTGCCCTGCGCGGAGGCGGGGCCCTCCGCGGAGAAGACGCCCCCCAAGGATCGCCGTGACCCGTGAAAGGGCACGAGTGCGTGTCAGCACGGTCGGTGCTTCTCCAAGCGAGCCTCGGGGACACCATGGCCAGGCCGCGGGACGGCGTTAGGCGTTAGGGAAACCAGATTTGCAGGCCCTGCTCTGTAGCTGCTGAATCAAAATCTTGGCTACTGGGACCCAGCATCTGCATTTTCAATTTTCAGGTTGGGTTTTAGGCACTACAGTAAAATTTGAGCGGCTTTCCTTATTTTTGCACACCCTTCAGATAATATTTTAATAAAAACTTTTAATTCCATAAACCAATGGGATGACTTTTGTTACTGTGGCGATATGAAAAATAAGTGGGAGAAGGGTTTCCAGTGCCCCCTGATTTTTCCCACAGAAATAGCTGCACATGCCACCAAAACAAAAGGTCGGCCTTCTCTTTTCCAGCTCCACGAGGGTGCCCCAGGGGTAAAGGACAGACTGGGGGGTGAGGGCTGGCTTCTCGGATTAAGAGTTTTCTCTAGGACTTGGGCATCCAGTTGGGAGGGGAGGAGGGCAATCAGAGACTCAGCTCCCCTCTAGGGAGTACCAACCCAGACAATAAGTGCCCCTCCTGTCCCTGCCCCGTCATCACTTTCTAGCTGGGACATCTTGTTCAAGTTGTCCCTCTGTGCCTCAGTTTTCTATGAAGAAAATGAGGACTAATATTTGTGTCTGCCTCGATAAATACATTATGATTATTAATATAATTCATCTCTAAGGGTTCTCAGATTGATGTCCTCAGAGGTCAGTGTTGTGAACAGTGGATATGAAGTTGCACGAGACTCCACAACCTGAGTCTGCATAAGGAAAAGGAAATACTTACTGTTGTCAAATATATTAAATAAAAAATGTTGAATGAGATCTGAGCTCCTCTCTCCATCATAGCAGCCCCCACCATTCCTTCTCCTCTATTCTACTATATGAAGCTTCTTTCTGTTCCTTGAACCCAACAACCATGGCAGGGCCTTATGAGGAAATGGAGACTGATCCTGGATGTTTCCAGGTCAGGAAGATTGCATGTAGGTACAGAGCTTTGAATAGCCATTCTAAGTGCCATCCTTGGCAAGGGGTGGGATGAAGTGGGGAGGGTCCTGGAAGAAGGAAGCTTTTCTTCCAGCAGATGCTCAAGAAGACCCAAGGCAGGTCATGAATAGAGTAAAGAGAACTTTAACTTTGGTCAGACAGATAGGGCTTATTCCCAACTCTGCCAAATACTCATTGAATGACCTTAGTTAATATTCTTTCAATTCAGCCTCAGTTTTCTCATCTGTAAAATGACTCTAAATAATAATATTGGCCTTATAATTGCTATGAGGATGAGTAAAAATGAATCATGTAAAGCAATTACCACTGTTTATGATACATGTAAATGCTCTATTTATATTAATTTTAAACAAGGAGCCATACTCCCTTACTGTACGGCTTTAAGTTCTGTGCAAGGTCTATCTTTTGATTTATTCCCATTCCCATTTATTCTCCATTCCACTCCTACTCACCTCCCTTATGCCCCTTTTTGAGTTTTGATATATGTCCTAGATTTTTGTGTCTTTGAAAAACATGTAGCTTTGTTGTGTGTGTTAAATTTTAATATCCTTAATGGTACTGTGCCATTAATCCCTTTCTGCCTCTTGCACTAAACACTGAAAGTTTTAGAACTATCCATATCACTGTTTGCCAATGGTTCTCAACTTTACAACATAGCAGAATCACTTGGGGAGCTTTTGAAAAATACCAATATCTGGATCTCAATTCCCGTGATTCTGATTTAATTTGTTTAGGATAGGGGCTGAGCCTCAGGTCATTCTAAAGTGCAGCCAAGATACAGAACAATTGCTGTGCATAAAGCTAGCTCACTGGCCTGGATGACTCAGGCAGCAAGAGGACCAGAGCCCCACCTTTTTCTGGCCACAGCAACTCCCTGCAGAAAAACCAAGTAATAATGGCCTTATGGGCAGTGGCAAATGGAAAAAGAAGAGAGGAAAGGGTAACTTGCTGTCCAAGGGGTATGTAAGGAAACCCGGAAATCAGTCCTATATCTCTGTTCCTGTGTAAGAGTCAGAGAGCAATGAGTTGCTGATTTGATCTATGTGTATATTTAATGCATGCAGTGCATACAAAGTAATGGCAAGGAGTCCGGCTTTTGAAGTATTGTGTTACAGATGATCCTAGAACACCAGGACCATCTTTGATCATCTTATTTTCTCTGGAAAGTCCCAACAGCACTAAGAGATGGTTATCCCAATCGTAATCACTAAAGCAGCTATGAGCTTGGTGCTGCATTTTTTCCTTACTGAAGTATCACAGGAGATGCCCTCTTACCTGGCATACTTGGCACTTGTGGTTAGTTGGCTTATTGGGAAAAGCATGGCTAAAGCTGGGAATCATTAAAAGGTGATGTATACATACATTAAGCATTTTCTTTTAACCTAAAATATAACAATGTACATTCATGAACCAAACTTTTGATGTAGAGCCAAGGCATTTTCTTTGACCTTAAGTTCTCTGATTGGAGTTCCAACATTATCTCTAACGTAAACTGCATCCATAATATATATATATATATATATATATATATATATATATATATATATATATTAGGATTTCTAGTGTCTGTTCTCTTAAAGTAGAGCAGAACTTAATTGCCCTTCCAAAGAAGTCTAGGCACAAAATTCTATTGAAAAACTGTACTCTAGGAATTTGTTATTGAAATTTTAAATAAACAGATGACTTGAAAGTGTGACATAATAACACCAAAATATCCATGGCCTAAATTAAACAACTTGTTCATCTATGGCTATATCTGCCTTATTTCACACGATGTGTATAGATCTACGACTACAACCACTCATCTATCTTCTAACTATACTTATTTTTGCTAAATATTTGGAAATAAGTTGCAGATGGCATAATACCTCCCCCCTACATAGATAGCATGTACCTCTTGATGATAACATGCCTCTATATCATCTCGCACAATGAAAAATAATGGTAAATTCAAAATAAGATCTAATATCCAGCCTTAAAATTTCCCCAGTTGTCACAAGCTTGCCGTGTATGGATTGTTTTTTAATCAACCAATATCCAGTCTTAGTCCAGGTATTGCATTTGGTATTTTATTTTATTTTTTTGTCTTACCTTTGTTTTGTTTTGCTATTTTTTTTCTCTTTAATAGAGACTTACTAAAGACTTCAGATTTTTTTGAACAGTACTTAATATTCTAGATTTATCTGAATGTTGCCTCATGATAATGTGGTTTCCCTTTACTCTGCATTGACTATAAATTGGAAATTAAACTTAAAAACTTGAATAGATTCAGTTAAATATTTTGGGCAGACTTCACTGTGATGCTATGAACTTCATATGACATTGCATCTTCTGCAGGTATTTTTGGTGAACAGGTAAAAGCATTTATGTTGGGTACATACTTAAGAGTGGGATTGCTGAGTTCTAGACTATACAAATGTCCAGCTTTCTTGAGTGGTTGCACCAGTTCATACCCCTACCAACAGTATATGAGTTCCAATGTCTTGACATTTTTGTCAACATTTAAAATTGTCTTTCCAGTACCTTTGTAATGATATTGTACTGTGGTTTTATTTTCCTTTCCCCTGATGATTTTGAGCATCTTTTCATGTGTTTATTCACCATTTAGATATGAAATGCTTAAATGTTTTGCCCATCTTTAAATTGGCTTATCTGTCTTTAAAAATTGATTTGTAAGGGATCCCTCGGTGGCGCAGCGGTTTAGCGCCTGCCTTTGGCCCAGGGCGCGATCCTGGAGACCTGGGATCGAATCCCACGTTGGGCTCCCGGTGCATGGAGCCTGCTTCTCCCTCTGCCTGTGTCTCTGCCTCTCTCTCTCTCTCTCTCTCTCTGTGTATGACCATCATAAATAAATAAAAATTAAAAAAAAAAAAAGAAGATCCCTTCTTTAAAAAAAAAAAATTGATTTGTAAGATTGAATATGAATTCTTTGTTGGTAATATATTTAAAACATCTCCCACTCTGTGATTTACATTTTTACTTCCTGAATGGTGCGCTTTGAGGAACATAAATTGTTAATTTTAATATATTCTAGTTGATCAATCAAAAATTTCATTACATTTACTAGTTTTATATTGTTTCAAAAATCTTTGTTTACCCTCAAATCATGAAAATATTCTCTATACTATGTCCCAGAAACTCTATTTTTTTCACATTAAGATCTACAGTCCATCTGAAATTAATTTTTTGAGTATAGTGTAAGACGGGATCAATACCATTTTTCCACTTTACCAGAATATTTTATTGGCAAAACGATCCTCACTTCACTGCTTTACTATGTTCCCTTTGTCATAAATCAAGTGTGTGTGCGTATATATATATATATATATATATATATATATGTTTGAGTTTCTATCTGGACTTATTTTGCTCCATTGTTTTATTTGTATATACTTATGCCAATGATATCCTGCTGTTTTAAATACTATAGCTATATAATTCTTAATATCTGGTAATATATGGCATCCAAACTTGTTCTTCCTTCTCGAAATTGCCTCTGATATTGGGAGACTTTCCCATTTATTTATAAATTTTAGACATCCACTTGATAAGTTCAAAGAAATGCTACCAGATCTTGATTAAGATTGCCTTAAATCTATAGATCAATTTGGAGAGAAACCATGTACTATATTTCTCTCTTTATTTAGATCTTACCTAATTTTTCTTAATAATGTTTTATAGTTTTGCTTAAATTATTATAATTATTATTTGTTGATTATTTTGAATTTTCTAGGTACATAATTATATCATGCATAAATACTGATAGTTTCTTCATTTTCATTTCTTATGCATTTTATTTCTTTTTCTTGCCTTATTACAAATGGTAGGACCTCCAATATAATGTTGAATACTGGTGATATTATGGTGATACATAGTGGTGATCTCCACTATTTCTTCCTCAACTTCAATCTCAGGAAGAAAATTTGTAACAGTTCATCATCAAATATAAAATTTGCTATAAGTTTCTACTGACATTTATCAAATTAAGAAAATTCCCTCTATATCTAGTTGCCATGACTATACTTAATTCATATATGGATATTGAATTATTGAATATTTTTCTGAATCTATCAGTATAATTATCAAGCTTATTTCTCTTCTCTTTTCTATTAGTTTACTGCTAATAGTGAAATATTATGGGATATAATAGTGAAATTATAATATATAATAGTGAAATTATACTAGTGTTAAATTAGCTGTGGCTTGTTGGGGAAACGATCTGACTTGGTCATGATATATACCTTTTTGTATATCTTGTTTTACATATTTTGTTTAAAATATCATCCAGTATATTCATAAGAAAGATTGATTGAATCCTTTCTTGTAATATCCTTGTCAGATATCAAGGTTTGCTGGCCTAGTGAAGCGGAGAAGTATCCATTCTTCTTCTCTGAGGAGGTTTATCTAAGATTAGTGTCATTTCTTCTTTAAATGTTTGGAAGAATTCATCAGTGAAATCATCTGGGCCTGGAATTTTATTCATGAGAAGATTTAAATTAAGGTTTTACTATTTTTAATAGATATAGAATTATTTAAAAGTTTGTATCTTGTGTTTACTAAGAATTTATCCATTTTATCTCAGTTGACAAGGTTTATTAAAAAAAATTTTTATAGTAGCCTATAATCATTTTTTAAATGTCTTTCCCCTTGTTTAAACTGGTTTTCTGTACTTTTCTTTTTCTTTTAATTATTTTTTCCAAGGGGTTATCAATTTTATTATTTTTGCAAGAAAACAAATTTTGGTTTTGTTTATTATTTTCTTTTGGACATTTATTTTCTATTTCATCAATTTCCCCCCTTATCTTTATTATTTCCTTCCTTCTACTTTCTTTCGACTTAATTTGCTGTTCTTTCACCAACTTTCATGACAGATATTTAACCATTGATTTTTGGCCTTTCTTCTTTTCTGATACATGTATTGAAGGCTCTAGTTTTCTCCTCTGCTTTAGCAAAATCCCACTCCCTCCCCCCCGCCCCCTGCCCCTTAGAGAGAAGGTAAGGAAGAGTGCTTTCCATGGTAAGAATATTCTCAGTGCCCTGCTTCCTAAGGTCACAAGATCTCTGAGGCCCTCCTGCAGAGTTCCAACCAATCCTCTCTGTTCCCTTTCCCACCTTCTGAGAAGAAGAGCTTCTTGCAGATCTGTTTTCTGGATCCAGCTAGCCTAGTCTTTTCTTAGGTTTACAAGTTTGTAAATTATTAGGGGAAATATCCAGTGAACAAATGAGGGGCAAGTGGACATCCCATATTATTATTATTAAATTCAAAACATCCTCTAATTCCAAACATTTTTAAAAAATTGACCCATGGGTTGTTTAGAAGTATACATAGAGGTGCTTTTCTGGGTGTCTTTAAATTTCAAGCTTACTTCTCTTGCAGTCAGAAAACAGAGAATGTTTCAAATTTAGTGAGCTGTGCTTTGTAGTTCAGCAAATGGCAAATGTTCCATGTGCATCTGAACAGGAAGTATGTTCTTTGAGTTTGAGGTACAGTAATCTGCATATGTTTGTTAATCGTGTTCAAATCTTCTGTATCTTACAGATTTCTCCTTTGATCTTCCATCAATTATTATGAGAGATATGTTAAAATATCTTAACTGTGATTGTGAATTAATCTCTTTTATTTTCTATTTCTGACAATTTTTGCTTTATTTTTGATACTCTTATGAAATACACTCAAAGTTAGAATTATTACATATTTCAGGTGAAATGAACCTTTTATAACTATGAAATGTACATTTTTATCTCTAGTAATGTTTTTTGTCTTCAAGTCTATTTTAGGTTAGTGTTTGTCTTCAAGTCTATTTTAGGTTAGTGTTTAGATGGTGTATATACCTTATTTTCAATTTTTCTGTTTCTTGCATGCAGGCAATCTTGATATTTTCATTGGAATAGTCTATTTACATATATTGTGATTCCTAAGTCACTCGATTGTACTCCTCACAAAAAATTCCTTTATATCCCCCTTTTTTGCTTCTTTTGCATCCATCATTTATGTGTTAATTTATTGCAGTTTTCCTCTATTAACTTCTTCTTTTATAAATTTTCTATTTATACTTACCGACTCCCTAATTATAGTGTCAGCAAAAAAGCACTACTGAGGACCATCAGGAGTTGATAAGGAGCAATTACTGGGCAATTTTTAAAGACATATCCATCAGCTCACATAGCTACCTTGTGTGTGGGAGTGGGGGACAAGAACACTTGACATCTACTCTCTTAGCAAATTTCAAGGAAAGAATAGATTATTATTAAGGATAGTCATTGAGCTGCCCATTAGGTCTTCAGAGCTTATTCATCTTATAACTGAAAGTTTGTACTCTTTGATCAGTATTTTCCTTTTCCTGCAAGCCCCTTATCTGGTAACCACCATTCTATTCTGTTATTATGAGCTCAACTTTTTGTCTTTATTAAGTTTCTTAGATCCCACATATCTAAGTGAAATCATGTGGTATTTGTCTCTGTCTCTGGCTTATTACTTCATTTAGCTTAGTGTTTTTCAGGTTCATTCACATTGTTCCAAGTGGCAGGAATTCCTTCCTTTTTAAGACTGAATAATATTCCCTTTGATTGAATATATATATACACCACATTTTCTATATTTATTCATCTGTCAATGGACAATTAGGTTGTTTCCATGCATTGACTATTCATGTAAGGCTGCAATGAACATGAGAGTGTGGATATCTCTTCAAGATAGTTATTTTTACTTCCTTTGGATATATACCTAGAAGTGGGATTGCTGGGCACATAGTAATTCTATTTTTAATTTTTAAAGGAAACTCCATATTTATTCTGTTTTCTATAATGGCTGTACCAATTTATATTCCCACCAACAGTGGACAGGAATTCTCTTTTTCTCCATGTCTTTGCCAACACATGCTATCTTTTGACTTGAAATAATAGCCATTCTAACAGATGTGAGGTGATATCCATGTCACTGTGGTTTTGATTTTCATTTCCCTGATGATCAGTGAGGTTGAGCATCTTTTCATACACTTGTAACCATCTGTATGTCTTCTTTGAGAAAATGTCTATTCAGCTCTTTTGTCCATTTTTAAATTTGATTATTTGGGTTTTTTTTTTTTTTTTGCTATTATTGAGTTGTATGAGTTCCTTATATATTTTAGATATTAACCTCTTAGCAGACATACAATTTGCAAATATTTTCTCCCATTCTGGAAGTTGTCCTTTCATTTTAATAATGGTTTCCTTTGCTATGCAGAAATATTTTAGTTTTATGTCATCTCACTTCTTTATTTTCACTATTTTTGCCTGTGTTTTCAGTGGCCATTCAAAAAAAAAAAAAATCACCGTTAAGACCAATGCCAAGGAGCTTCTCTCCATGCTTTCTTGTAGGTGTGTTATGCTTTCAGGTCTTACATTTAAGTCTTGAGTCTATTTTGAGTTGATTTTTATATATGGTGTAAGCTAAGGATCCAATTTCATTTTTTTTACATATGGACGTATAATTTTCCCAGCATTATGTATTGAAGAAGCAATCCTTTCCTCATTGTATATTCTGGGCACTTTTGTTGAAAATTAGTTGACCATATATGAGTGGGTTTATTTCTGAACTTTCTGTTCTGTTCTATTGATCTATGTGTCTGTTTTCATGCTAGTACCATACTATTTTGATTACTATAGCTTTATAATATAATTTGGGGTGGACACTACTAATGGATGTTAATGCAGTTCAGAAGACAATACAGATAAAGGAGGATGAATGATGAAGAGAATCCAGATAAAGTCCAGGTTAGTATCTTTTGTAGCTGCCATAACCTTCTAGAAGTTCATTGACTTCTTAGTACAGATTGATATTAGCAAACAAAAGAAATACAGTGAGAAAGAGATAGCCTTGGAATTATACTACTGAACATTATTTCAAGAAACCGAAGTGACAGTAAGCTTTCAGAGTAGGAAAAAAGAAGGCACAAAATTTCAATTGGCTTTTGAAACATAAGGACAAACATTCCTGTCTCCAGACTTCTGCCTGGAATGCAGGATCCTGGAAGACACTGAATGCATAGAGGATGTCTTAGTGTAGCATACAAATGGAAACTCTTCAGAAGTTGACTTTGTTAAAACCAGTTCAGAAGGTTAGGAGGGGAAAGTAAACATACCCTATAGTTAGCTTTTCTGTAGAAACTCACTCTTTTCTCTCTGTAAATATGAGTTGCTATATTTATATGTTTGTAATCATTACATTTTGATCTTAAACCTACTCACTGTACAGGAATTATGTAACTAAGTCACTACACAAAGCAAGTGTCCAGTGGAATGTATAAATAGCTTTGAAGGAGGGGTCAGGGGAGCAGAGAAAGGGCAGATAGATAGTACAGAGCACAGGAGAGCAGAGAAAGGGCAGATAGATAGTACAGAACACAGGGGAGCAGAGAAAGGGCAGATAGATAGTAGAGAGCAAGGGATATAAAATTGTGGCCTGACCTATGGTAGCTCTAGTTTTTTTTCCTCCCTCCCTCCCCCTTCCTTCCTTCCTTCCTTCCTTCCTTCCTTCCTTCCTTCCTTCCTTCCTTCCTTCTTCCTTTTTTCCTTTCTTCCTTCCCTTTCTTCCTTGACTAAAGTATCAGTTATTGAAAATATATATGTGATATTGTAAGACATTTCTTATCAAAAGACAGCAGGACCTTTCCATTAATTATTACCTATTCCTAAAAAAATTGGACCCCTATGGTCAAGAATAACAATCATCAGTTGCTTGAAGCTGGTTAGGTGCTGGATAAAGTCCTATGCCCTTCTATTTCATCACCCAGTAATACATGCCAGGTAAAAATTATTGTTTCCATTTTACAGAAGAGGAAATGGCAATTCAGGAATGCAGACAGCCTACTTAAATCTGAAACCTTTTGCCTGAATGCAAAGCCCATACAAAAGGGTCCTGTCGTGAGCATTCTGCATACCCTGTAGCACCTAGCACAGAAATGTTCCACACAACGATAAAGGCCTTATAAAACCATACTCTTGTGAAATCTTCCCAATTGCATGAGCAAACAGGCCAGCATGAGTGATGGCCACTTCTCAAAGGCTTTGGCCTGCATGGAAAAAAGCCCTGAAATAGTGGGCAAGACAAAGTCAGGGTGAGAGAAGCAGCCCAGTTATCACTTCCTAATTTGTAGGACTTGTAAGAGCTATTAAACCGTTTGGGCTGTTGGGCTGCCCCTGCTTCAGGCCACTCACTCAACACTTCCAGCCATCCTGTGTGGTACATGCTGTCATCTCCAGTTTACCAAAGGAACCAAGACCCAGAGGCCTTTACTGACTTGCTGAGGCCACACCAAGAGCCAATATCAGAGCCTGAACTTACACTTGGGTGCTTTTAAACAGGCCTTAAGCTCTTAACCCTCTCACTGTGCACCAAGTACAGGGTACAGCCCTTTACAGGAATGATCGCATTTAATCCTGACAATGACCCTAAAAAACAAGTTCTGTTCCATCCACTTTACAGCAGAAAACTAAGGTTCAAGGGGGCAAAGCAATGACCTGGAGGTCCCAAGCCAGCAAATGGCAGAATGGAGATTTGAAGCCAGGTCCATCACTTGAGCCTGGCATTTAAAACACTTGAATATCCTACTTCCCCGTGTATAGAGATTATTCTGCAACTGAATGTCACCTAAGTGCACGAGACCTTTGATTTGCAAGGAACCAGAAACCATCGCATTTCCATTGACACAGTTGTTTGTTAGGATCCTGGTGTGGGGTTCTAGAGGTAAGGTTGTGCTCTGGCAGTTAGGGAAGGGGGCCATCCATTCAGTTCATCCTGGCATGTGTTGCAAAAGAATCTTCTTTCACTACACTTAGGATGTATATATTGTCCCTTCAGTGAAATCCAAAAGGCAGTCTGGTTTAGAAGGAAGTACACATAATTTGGAGTCAGTCACCTGAAATTCAGAACAAAGCCACATTTCTTTCACTCACTGTTGTAGAACATGGTAGATGAACCCATAGACTCTAGAACCATACTACTTCAGTTCAAATTTCACTCATAACCTACCTCCCCACCACTTTGCCTATCTGTGACTCAGTTTCTCCATCTATAAGAAGGGAATGATAATAATAGCATGCTTATCTCCTGGGTGTGAAAATGTAAGGAAATCATGTGAACAAAGCCCTTGGAACAGTCCTAGCCCAAGGGATGTGTTTGCACTGATTTTGCCTCCAGCCTTTGTAAGCCACCTGGAAACTGGTATTGGTTAGTATGTATTTCTCAAATGCAGGAATTAACTTGAGGCTGTTTCCTTGTCTCTAAAAGAGCAGCTTTGTCTACCTGCCTTTGAGAATTGTCTCAATTCATAGTTGTAAAAGCACACAGGATGGCACATAGTGGGTACCCAGTAAGCATTATTATTACCCACTTATGATGTAAACCTCATCTTACTTTTCAGCAAAATGGGTAGCCTCAGGAAGCCTGCCTGAAAGGTGCTACTATCCTCATTTGACGAATAAGGAAACGAAGATCCAGAGACTCGCTAAGGTTAACATGCTGTACACATATAACAATGAAGGTCAAAATGCTATGTAAGCAGTGAAATGCTGTACAATAGTGAGCTGCTGACACCATCCACCCCTGCCTCCTCCACCAGTACCTCCCCACCCCACATGCTTCCTCAGCCTCCAGCCACTCCCTCACTCCCTTTCCGTTGAAGCTGCCTCCTATTCCCCTCAGCCTCCTGGCTTCTCCCATCCTTGTTATTTCCCAGCTGCCCCCGGACCCTGCTCCTTCCCAGGCAGATTCTCTCCCTGCAAACATGTGCCTCACCCTCCAGGGCCAGTGAGGTCTTCCCACTCCTTTCCCTTATCCACTGGGCTGCTGGCAGGAAGCCCTCACCTCCTCTCTCCACCCTGTTTCCTTTTGTAACACCCTGCACACATGGGGACTATTTCTTCTGGCAGCAGGTGTCCAGCTGTCACACAAGTGCACAGTCTTTGGGTGCATCAGTCTTTGCCAGAAGGAGGCAGGAAGGAAGGTGGAAAAATGAGACCCAAATGGAAAAGGCCTCCCTCCTTGCCCCGGCCAGAAACTCTAAGAAATGGGGAGGTATGCATAGAAGCCATCAATCCCAGAAAGGTGCAAGAGAGCAAATCACAGATCTTTATCTGAGAGGCTGGACTCATCCAAATCCCAACTTCTTGCCCAGACAAGTGCCCTCTCTAGCACAAGCAGAATGCACAAAGGTGCCAAAAGAAAGAACAAGGTAAGATTCCAAAGTGAAGGGTCACCTGCTCTGAAGATTCATTTCTAGTTACTTCCATATTTGTATTCACCACCTACGGAGTACAGCATGGGACTGCCTTCAAGATTAAATAAGTGGGTAAGCAGAAGTACTAGAACAGTTCCTGTCGCACAATAAGCATTGTGTGAGTATTAGCTAATTATACTGTTTTATCGTCAGGAATGGTAAAAATACATCAAAAGGTCTGCAGGTTGTGGATTTCAGAATCAGAGACTTGGTCTCAAGTTCTCTTTCAGCTGCTTTCTAGCCATTGACATCTTTGAACCTCAGCTCCTTAATCTGTGAAATTGTAGCAATATTACCTTCTTTATCGCTAGGGACTAAATTGTACCTCCCCAAAATTCCTATGTTAAACCCCTAACTCTCAATATATATTTGGAGATGGGGAAGGTAGGAGGTAATTAAAGTTACATGAGGTCGTAAGGGGAGGCTCTGATCCTATCACACTGGTGGCCCTATAACCAAATGAAGAGGGAGATTGCACAGAGAACAAGCCAGGTATGGACACAGCAAGAAGGCAGCAGTCTGCAAGCCAGGAAGCGGGCCTTTGCCAGAACTCTGCCAAGCTGCACACTGCTCTGGGACTTCTGGCCTGCAAGCTGCAGGGAGACAATGTCTGGCATTTAAGCCATCTGGTCTGTGATATTTTGTTATGGCAGCCTGAGCTGACTAACACACTTGCCTTGCTTTGAGTGGCAACTGGGAGGTATATCCTCTCTCTTTCTAAGTTGAGGAAATAAAGTGAGAGTCGAGAGCAGGTGATGTGACCTACAGTGATATTCCTTCTCATCACTTGGAGTTTACCATAGCCCATGGAAGCTTCTAGGGCATTGACCATGTTTTCACCGACAGAAGCCAGGAAAAGAGAAAGAGGGTGGCTGTCAGGGAGACAGTAAAATAGGGGTGGTGGGTGTGAAGCATTACCTCAGTTTCTGGAAAGGGTACCAATGTTGGAGTCAGACGATTGGTTCAAATCCAGGTCTGTCATTTACCTGCAGTGTGATTTTAGGCAAATTATTTAATTTCATTGTGAATCCACATTTTGGGGGGATTCAAATGAGGAAGTATAGAAAAGCCTAAAATTGGTCAAGACTCCTGTGTTTCAAAGGGGTAAGAAACAAACTCACACTATATTAAACAGAAGAAAGAGGACTGCAATGGCTCAAGCAGGAGTCAGAGTTCCAGAACTTCAGGCTCTCTCCACCCCCTTGACTGCTCCCTTCTCCCTTGCCATCATGAGTTCACTCTCCTACCACTCTTCTTCTCAGTTCTGTTCTCAGTTGTTGCCTTCAGAGTTTGATTTCCTTTCACTTAAGCTCTGTTTACTTTTGAAAGCATTTTCAAAAGTAACAGGTGCGTGTTTCATCCCCACCCCCCACACAAACACACACTTGGTTCCATGGAAAACACAAACCATGGACATAAAAACCTCATAAACCAGCACTTTGACAGACTTGCTCAGAGATTTGGAACCTAACCTCTAGTCATTTCCAAAGTTTATTCTTCCAGAATGTCAAACTACATACAGTGGACATATATTTTGAGCCCAAATTCCTGAGGGCACTAGTGACTAACACTTAAATATCATCTTCTTGGGGCTCAGTTGGATAAGCAGCCAACTCCTGATTTCAGCTCAGGTCATGGTCTCAGGGTTGGGACTGCGAGCCCCGCATTGGGCTCCGCACTGAGTGTGGAGTGTGCTCCCTCTGCCCCTCCTCTTGCTCTTGCACACACACACACACACACACACACACACACACTCTCTCTCTCTCTCTCTCTCTCTCTAAAATAAATAAGTCTTCTTTAGATATGTATTCTTGAGTTCTAGAAGGAGAATTAGATCCAGCCTAAAACATATGACATTCCACTTCCCACCTCAAATTCCACTCTAGAAATTTGACCTTAGGGTTCCTGTTTGTTTTTTCCACTTTTACTTCCTATTCCATGCCTGACTCCACCCTCAACCCCAAACACACACTTATGCAAATAAACCCTGTGTTTCCAGCTATACAGAGCTATTCTGGGTTCTCCAAATGCACCATGCACTTTCATCCACTTCCCCAACAGAAATTCTGATTCATCTTTCAAATCCTGGCCCATGCAAAGGGTATTCCAGCACATCTCCCAGGAAATTTGTCCCTTTTCTCTCATCTCATGACAGTGCCCTAACATACCATACTGTGGCCATTGGTTTAACTTTCTGCTTTTCTTTCTTCAAGGTCAGAAACTATCTCAGTCACTAATTTCCTAGCACGTAGTACTGCATTTGTCACACAGTAGGTGCTCAGTGAATGTCTGAAAAATGAAACAGTGGAATGTCTGGGAGGTTATTATGTGTGAATGAGTTTCATACCTCATTTAAGACCTGTTGGTAGAGCCACGTTTGTCCATTTACTTAGTGCTACAAAATGATATTCAAAGTAGCTTAACATAGCCCAACATAGAGTAGCTTAAAACGGCAATGTTTATAATACCTCTTACAATATCTCTGAGTTAGGAATTCAGGGAATACTTGGTGGCAAGCTCTGACTCAAGGTCATTCACTCAGCTGCAGTCTGACAGTGGTTAAAGCTGGAACAGTGTGGAGAAGCTGGGGTTGGGAGGCTGGAGTATGACTAGGTATCTCTCCCCATGTTGTCTCAAGGACCCTCCTTGTTATCTCTCTGCATGGGCTACCTTGAGCTTCCTCTCAATATGGTGGCTCAGAGCAGTTGGCCTGCTTACATGGAGACTGAAGTCTTCAAAAATAATCACCACTTATGGGATCCCTGGGTGGCTTAGCGGTTTAGTGCCTGCCTTTGGCCCAGGACGTGATCCTGGAGTCCCGGGATCAAATCCTGCATCAGGCTCCCTGCATGGAGCCTGCTTCTCCGTCTCCTGTGTCTCTGCCTCTCTCTCTCTCTCTGTGTCTATCATGAATAAATAAATAAAATCTTTAAAAAAAAAAAAAAAAGAATCACCACTTATGACCTACACTTGGAAAGTCATGCATTGTCACTTCTACTATACTCTGCTGGCCAAAATAGTTGTCAAAGACTGTCCAGTTTTCAGGGAACATAGACCTCATTTTCCATGGGAAGAGTGTCAAAAAAATTTGCAAACACATTTTAAAACCACCCCACTTAAGTACAATGTGGATAGAAAAAGAGGCCTTTGGAAAAAACATAAAATTAAATTAAATCTAGAGTATGATTAATAGTAATGTGCCAATGCTAATTTCTTAGTGTTAACAAATTATCATGGAACTGTATGATATTAGGGGAAACTGGGTAATGGATGGTATATGGGAACTTTCTGTACTATTTCTGCGACTTTTCTGTAAACCCAAAATTATGCAAAATTTAAAAAGTTGAGTTAAAAAAAAATGCTGCACACCTCCTTCTCCCTACTCTAATAGCTGTTAGAGAATAACTAGTCTTGAGCCAAGAAGCTCATGCATATGCAATAACTAAGAACAGATTCTGGCAATCTTCTATTCTGATCAAGCAGGATTTGCCACACCCTCTATAAATAGACTATTCACAATGTTCTGTGGTATCCACTTAAATGCCTATCTCCCTTACTATGTCCCCTGAAGAAACTTTTCTACTGTTCTTTTTATCCACAGTACCCAGAACAATGTTGAAATAATGTAGTAGGTAGAGCCATATGAAAATGCCAGTTTTGTAGCTCAAAAACAGTTGAATGGCAGCAATTAATCTACAAACAATTGAATGAAATGGACTTTCCTTATCTTATTCATATTTTTGCTCAAAGGGAAGAACAGAGTCCAAAAGTCCTCCTTCAGGAGGAATTCTTTTAGAAAACAAGTATTGACCTATATTTTTCACTGAGAGTTCCACAAAGACCTTGGGATTCCTTACCCATTGGCTAACTTCTTGTCTCCAGAGCCTTTGCTGGGCTGAGAAAGTTTGCCTTGCTCTAGTCGGCCAACAGCCAGAGGCCACAGGGCCTCCAGATGCAAACATGAACGTGCAGGGTGGGGTCCCTGATAGCAGAGGATCCAGGCCCAGCTGGAAGGCAGCCATGGGTGCTGCTGGAGCGGGAGGCTGCAGGAAGTGAAGGAAGGAGGAAGTTATCTTGTTGGCAAGCCCCACCCCTCCTCTATTTCCCAGGAGGTCAAACAGATGCCATCAGATGAATTTTTCCAGACTTGAATGGAAGCTCCACTATGATTCTAACAGGAGACAGTGGGGGGTACATTTTTGCCACTTTCTTTCTTCCTTTTTCTCTTTTTAAGCCCAAACTTAAGAGCAACAGCAGCTGCCTTTTTATTGTGTTAAGTTGTGCATCACTATGCAAGGCCCATATAAGCAAGAAACAGTCACCAGAAGGACAAAGGTAATTTGACAGTCTCATGCATGCTACATGACTTCCTCCAGAATCAAATTAAGACATGTCTTCAGACACATCTGAGAAGAGAAAGTGGCGAGTGGTGCTTGGTGGCCAAAAGAGTTCTGCCACCATGATGGCCTCCAACTCATTGTTGAGTCATATCCAAAAATGTGTTGCCTGTTTCTCTGTTTATGAATTATCCTTCCCCAAACAGAACAGCTGGAGCATTTTGTTCTCCATTCTCTGAATACGACTGGGCTTTCCAATTTCTTGTTCTCCATAGTTTAACACACACAGCAATAAAACATAGAGCCATTTTCTGTGGTATTTAGTTAATGATGCAGTGTCTGGCAGCCTCTCCTCCTTCACCAAAGCCATCCTTGGGAAAAGTTCTCATTCAAACACTCTAGAAGTTGTTTTTAACTGGCAAGTCCCAAGACTTAGATATTTTTTTGGGCAATCTGGTTCTTATTTTAACTGAAACTAGTTTATTCTCCTCAGAACAAAAGAATGCCAACAATTCATCAGTCCTTCACGCTGCTATGTCACCAGCCAGAGCCTTTCTGAGCTCTGAGAAACAGTGCTTCAAGAGATTAAAATAGAGGTCCTGGTGGTTGTGCAAGGCATCTGTTTTTAATTGGTCTTATTCTTTATTCTGTGTGCCCATGCAGCCAAGAGTATGTTGAGACCCAGTGTACATCACAGCTGAGAGCCTTTGGAGCCAGACACACAGAGGTGCAAGCCACACTCCAATGAGACCTGGGATATGGTCAATACAGGGCTAGTAGGGAAGAGGGTACTTCTGTAAAAGATCGAGAATGTAATACTGGATCAAGGGCCTACATGCAATAAGATCTTCTTGCAGATCATCCTACAATCTGTCCTTCTCAGGACCAGGAAGGATTGGAAATACCACAGTGATTAACCTGATAACTACTCAAGACAGAGCAGGATGCCCCAAGGCTTCTGGATCCAGTCACAAACCCAAAGTGTGCTCTCCCTTTAAAATTATATCTCAGCCTTTTGGAGGCTTTAGAAAATCTCTATTTTTGTAGATGGAAGAATATTTATTGTTTCAGGGCATCTCTAGAGAAGATGACCCATTATGAGTCACTTTAGTTAACTTTGTCCTAACTCGCTCCAACTTTTTATCTCCTCTCTTCTTCATACACTTCTTTTATTCTTTCCCTCATTGAGTTGGTCAATATTTAAATATTGAATATTTAATTATATGCCTGATTATCCTAGGGACTGAGGAATATAGCAATGTATGTGTCAAAATGGACTGCATTATGTTCCAGTAACAAACAATCCAAGAACTTAATGTTTTAAAACAACAAAGGCTTATTCTCCTAATGCTTCTTATTCATTAAGGATTGCAAAGAAACATGCAAAACAGGAAAATGAAGAGGATATACTGATTATATCCTATATACCAATAGAGTATCATCAGCTCCTCTGCCCACATTTTCTCATTTAATTTTCACAACCCTATAAGATATGAAAATGAGGCTCAGAGAAAAATTAGTACTTTATGTAAGTTGAGACATGCCACATAGTAGAAGCTCTGTAAACGTTACACTATTACTATCATTGTTAGTATCAGAAGGGAGAGTATTAAGTCAGTATATTCCATACAAGTGGAATAACATTTCAAAGCAAGAAGAAGAGCCCAAGATAGCAGTGCCCCAAAAATAGGAAGGAGATTCCCTTGGGCAGAAAGTCTTCAACTCTCGGGAAGTCTGGGATCTCTTTGAGACTCTAATGAATATCATGGACCCACTCCCCAGAAATGTCTATACACACACAGTTTTATGGATCTTCAGATTTATGGACACACAAAAACCCATCCATGAATTCCGGAAAAATAAATATTAATGTTGACCATGTACTGCCAACTATGTGCCAGGCTCTGGTCTAAATGCTTAACACAAATTATCTCATGTAATCTATAGAGCAACTCTAAGGACTAGCTACAATTATTATTTTCGTCTTTGTAGACAATGAAACAGAGACCAAAAAGTTAGATAACTTGCCAAAGGTATACTGAAGTGTGAGAGTAAGTGCCATTACCGGGATTTGAACCAAACTGGCTCTAAAGGAAGTACACTCCTCCCATACCCTGCTGCCACTCAAGACCCCATCCCCTGAAGGCTACTGAGCTCCCCTCCTGCATTCAAAGAAACAAACAAAAAAACCCTTGCTTCTTAAGAGCAGATTCCTTCACCAATGAACCAAATCATGACCACCTGTTCCTCTTACCTGGCACCTGCAGACCAAGGCCCTTTCCCAGCATGACCATGAAAGTAAAAACCACTTGATTCTATGGCCATCCTGATTGAGAAATAACCAGTTCCAGAGGTGTTACTGAGATCCATACAAATCCTTTGAAATAACAAGCAGCCTCATACAAGCAGAAACTCCTTCCCCATCCATCTCTTCATGAGAAGTGTGCAAAACTTCCTTTTCCACCTCAGAGTCTCAGATATATTAATGGTTTAAGCTCTCCCCCACACTACACTTTCAGGTATATAACCAATCCTTCTCTATTAAACCCAGTAGTGTAACAGAGAGAAGAGGCCAAAACTGTGGGAAGGTCTCAACTAGCAGGGACAGGTAGCACACCCACAATTAATTATACACATTTATTAGAGAGCTGGTAAGCAAATCAATGTCATCAATGATTTATTCCCTAATTTGCTTTGAGTATGCACCTCATAAATCAATAATAGAAAATGGCATTAAAACATTGGTGTTAACTGTCAGCAAAAGGCAGTGTACCGATTCTTTTAATTAAAAGAATGTGTGTGGTGAATATGTCCATGTGTTATATTAGATATGGTACATTTTTAAATTGCTTTTTCACATCAAAAGAAATGCTAGGAGTTTGGAAGAGGACGAAGAACTGTAAATTCACAGTAAGTGGCAAGAGTCCTGGCGTTCCTGGGTGATGTATGGTAATTTGATACGGAGGCTCATCCAAGAGCATTCTGGGGATAGAGATAATATTCTCTAGTTCCAGGCCAGGCTAAGTGGATCTAGAATAAGAGCCATTGCTGACACTCCACCAGAAGAACTTAGAAAACAATGAGATGTGGTATCATATCCTTTCGGGTACCAGATAAAATTGATTCTATCTTTCCCAAAGAGGTATATATAAACTATGCAAATCGAGTGGTTATCCAAAATTGACAAAGTAGCAATGGTTCCCCCTCCTCCAAAGTTCTGAGGGTTAGATAACTATTTTAGATAAGAAATCTACAAAAAAAATATTAAAAATCACAGTATTTGCCTGGGTGAAGAAGAGAAGCTATTACAATACAACATAAATTTCTATTCCATCCTGCTTGAAAACACCAGCTATTGTTAAAGTAGATGGCACATGGAAAAAATACACTTTATATTTGATTTTAACCAAAAGGCCAAGAAGCAATAAGGAGCACACTTATAAAAGAGGAACCTGTTACTTGAGTTTAGGGACTCAAGGAGAATATAGACTGCTAGCTACTCAATCTTCCAGCCTAAAAGCAATCAGACCTCCATGAGGGAAAAGCGGTGGGTAAGAGATGTAGCTGCCTGGATGCGAGCACAGGTTTTCAGTCAGGTAGACAAGGGTTGAAATCCTGGCTCAAATAAATACCCACTGTGTGATCTCAAGAAGAGCAGTGTCTCTGTTTTTGCATCTGTAAAAAGGGCACAAGAATATCTATAATTTACAGTGTGATTATAGGGTTACAAAAGATAATGCATGTAAATCAATTAGCAGAGTCTTCTGAGCCATAGTGATGCCCGACAAATGGTCAAAACAAAGTAAAACATGCCAAAATAAACAAACAAAAACCAAAGGTGTGGAACAGGGGAGGGAGGATAGATGCACAGTACAAAACTGTACATAAGGTAATAAATGCTAGTGTGTGCCCGAGGGTAGAGAAATTTTCTGGAGCTGTTGAGTTGGAAGAAGAAAGACAGAGGCTAGGGGATGGAACAAAATTCCTGAGTAAAGTACTATATGACTTGGAGTGGTCACTTCACATCTTGAAACTTAATTCATAGGCAGTAAAATTGGAGTTTGAGGCTCCATAATCTCTGGGTCTCTTTCAGCTCTAAACGTCTGGGAATGTGTTACCCAAAGATCACAGTGGGCTGAGGGTTTCCTGACTTCCAGGGAATAGCATGTAAATTCTGTCCCTGTGTTGTTGTTGTTGTTGTTTTTTAAGATTTTATTTTTAAGTACTCTCTACATCCAATGTGGGGCTCAAGATCAAGAGTTGTGCGCTCCACTGACTGAGCCAGCCAGGCACCCCAGTCCCTGTGTTTAGATCAGTGGTACACACCTGTTTCTTAAACTAGGCTCCTTTCCAGAGTCTCATTCTTTAAACTAGGACTAGGAATGGACCAGGAGACCAGCAGAGACACACCGTTCCCATGTTGGGATAGAAGCTGAATATGGTTCTTTCCAGCTCAAGGATTGTCAAAATGGGGCCCTAACGAATATTCAACAACTAGCTACAATATAGTGTGCATCCACATGCCTGCAAGTGGATGTGCTATTGAGGATGTCCAGAAGCAATAGAAAGGCACAAGAAAGAGTTGGCAGTGTCCTCTTAAGTAACTACTCTGCCTCTACTGACTTCTTTTTCATTCTTTTTATCTGTCTGGAATACCCTTGTTACCCTTGATCTCAGTCTCACTGTAGAAACTCTTCTGTATTTTTTTTAGGCTCTGAAGGTTAAGGCAACCTTCCCAGGAAGCCATTTATGCTTCTGTCAGGTGGATACTGTCACGGTCTCTTTTCAGCACAGTGTACTTCTTTGCTGGCACTCATTGCCATTCTCATTTATAGCACAACCCCTGCCTGGAAGCTTCCTTCAGGGTCCAGGTTTATGGATCCAGCTGTCTGCTCCAAGGCAAGCCCAGAGCTCATGATATCTCCCTGAAGAGTAGAATGGTTAGGAACTCTGGAGAGAGCCAGTCTGGCTCCATCATGCCTAACTGGGTGATCTTAAGTAAGTGGCTTACTTCCTCATGTGATTTCTCATCTGTAAAGTGGAGGTAATAGTATTCCCAATTTGGATCAGACCCCTGTTAATACTCTCATGGTATTCTATGTACTTCTTTTCTTTGTGGCACAGATCATCAATGTAGTTAAGCCATTGATTCAATAGTTAACACTTTAATATATGTCTTCTCTATTAAAATAAAAGCTCCACTGAAGCAGAGACCTGCTGCTTTATTTCAAATTTCTAGAGGTTGGTTGAATGAGTGCATGAATGACTGAAAGAATAAAAAGTCATCTATGTGAATGAATTATATTACTTGAAATATTTTCTACAAGATTGTTCTTCCTTTGAGGTAAGATTTTATCTTTCTGATCTTTATATCCCTAGTGCCTAACATGGAATAGGTATTGAACATGAGGCAAAATTTAATTGAAGGGCCCTTTCTGTGGAGGGCCAAGTACACTCTGGGTGGCAGTGAAAATTCTCCCCAAAAATCCTGTGTTCTATTGATGTAGACCAGTTGTCTTTCTTTTTTAAAAAATATTTTATTTATTTATTTATTTATTTATTTATTTATTTATTTATTTATTTATTCATGAGAGACACAGAGAGAGAGGCAAAGACAGAGACAGAGGGAGAAGCAGGCTCCATGTGGGAAGCCCGATGCGGGACTCAATCCCGGGACCCCAGGATCCTGACCTGAGCCAAAGGCACTCAACCACTGAGCCACCCAGGTGCCCCTCTTTCTGCTGTTTTCATCTCAGTTTCTCCACCTGTGAAAGCAGAGTAATTGGCTTATGACATGCAAACACTACATAACTAAACCTCAGGCTGTCAGCTTGGAACCCAGGGCAAAACTTGTCCAGTTCCCATGACCTCATCAAACAAAATCATGGGGCAGGGTGGACCCCACCCTCACTGTAGCTCACTGGCATGAACACAGCCAAAATCAGGGCTTGGCCTGTCCTTGCTTATGCAGTGGAATTGTAGGCTTAGCCACACTCATAGGGTTTTATAAAAGATATTTGTGTTGACTTGTACTGAAGGACATTGCTTCAAGCAAACCCATCGCAGACATTTTTAATCTCAGAATACATGGATTTTAAATTTGAGGTTCTTTTAAAATTTTTGTATCTGCCATACCCAAACATTTGGAAGTTGCTATTTATCATTCTGTTATAGAACTGCATAAAGCTCTGAACCCAAGACCTGCAAAAAGTCTAAAAAGAGAGAGAGAGAGAGAGAGAGAGAGATACATTTTCTCTGAAATATATCTTATATTAAGGTGCTATATACACCAAGTAGTGTAAATACAAACATAAACATGCAACAGACCCAACAATCAATGATCTCATGGATAAGCAGGAGAAATGGTAACGTAATAATAATTCGTATCAATTAGAGTATCTTTGGGTGCAAATAACAGAAAATGCTAATTTGCACTGGCTTCAGTAATTTAGAGATATAGCAGCTAGTCCAAAGGTGGAGTATTATGGCTGACAATATCATGAAGAATCCAGGTCTTTTCCATTTCTCTGCTCTGTGTCTTCAGTGTTGCTTTCTTCTTCAGTTTAGGAAATTGCTTCATTCCTATGTGCCAGTTCCAGATATAACTTTAGGATATGACAATTTCCAGAGGCCACATGAGGCTATCTCTTCTGTTTTCTCCTTTGTAAATCCTCTCTCCCATCATTGTCCTGACGTATGTCACTTTCCGATCTCCACCCCAACCACTGAAGAAATGGGTATAGGATCATAGTGAAGATTTATTCCTGAGTCTATGATTATGGTAAGAGCTCCTAGAAACATGTGGAAGAGGTAGACATCAAAACATAATTAAAGTTCTGGAACTCAGGGCAAAAGGAAGGTAGATGGTAGAAAAGTAGCTAACACATGCTAGAATATTTAATGTCAACTTGGCCTTTGAAGCTATATGACTCTCCTTTTCATACCCATTATCACTTGAATATAAACTCCATAGCTCAGAGATCTTTTGTGTCTTTTGTTCTAGGATGGATCACAGAGAAAGTTCCTTGCACATAGTAAATACTCAAGAAATATTTGTTGAATGAATGAAATATTGACCACATTATTTCACTCTCATGGAAACAGAAGAGTGGTTATATGGATTCTCCAGTCATCTAGCTATGGAATTTCAAAAGAAAGATTTAACTCCTATTTGCTAGACTTCATATCCAGTGTTTATTTGAATCACTTTGGCTTAGCTGCCTTATTTATCAGAGAGGTATGGATAAAGGGTTCTGGTGCTTTCAAGGCATAGGTATTGATTCTTACTGGAATAGCTAGAAGACTTCATGGAGAAGGCACATTTCAACATGGAGTTCTAATGCACACATTCATACAGATAGCAACAAGTAATTCTTTCTCACTAGAATCAATTCCAAAATTCTAAATTTTCATGTGATAAGTACAAAATCTGTATATGAGCAGAAAAAACATTTTTTTCTTATTTAAAAAAATCTTTCTGCTATTTTCAGCTGCTGTATTTAATAATAACCCACTGGATTTTTTTTATATCAGTTTCTACTTTGATATGTCATTTGCCTTAAATTGTAATGTGAGATTGGCTCCATAATCTGGAGTGGTGAGCCTGGGCCATTTCATTCACCAGGATAGTCATTCAACAGCTATTTATCTAGTCTGTCAGGGGCCCTCCAATGTTCTAAATGTGGAGGACATGCAGGCCAAGCATCCACTCGTACACTCTACCAGGTGGTGGTGGGAGCAATGAAGAAGCTCAAAACAGTGGAAACAGGATGGTGGAAGAAAGGGATGCTCGTTTATATACACAGTTAAAGACAGCCTCTCAGCTAAGGTGATATTTGAGCAGATTTGTGTGAAGTTATAGAATATTCCAGAATAAAAGAACAGGAAGCACAAAGTCCCTGAGATAGAGGAATGCTTTATGTGTTTGAGAAACAGTGAAGAAGTCAGTGAAGCCAGAACAGGAAGGGTAAAATGATGGCAGGAGGTGAAGTCATGGGTCCCCGGGGCACCCTAATGAAGGTTCATGGGCTTGGGTGGCATGGTCCACTGCAGGTATGGTAGAGGAGGACACATGCCCCCTCAACCCAGCCTCACTGATTTCCATCTCGGGTAGAGGACACACCATCAAAAGCCATCATATAATATCTACACGTACAAATGAAACGACATTGAGACATAGTGGTAACCAGGCTGGACCGGGAAGTCAGAGAGGCCTATGACAGAATCCAGATTCAGTCACCATCATTCACTTTGTCCCTGAGAAAATTATATAACCTCTCTGAGTCTTAGCTTTTTCATCTTACAATAATATGATCATACCTACTTCATTCTGCTGTGAGGACTAAGCAAAATAATGCATGTGATGCAATTAAACGAGTGTCCGGCACGTAATAGGTGTTCACTAAAGCACACCATTGTTATTACCATCGTCATTACTGCTGTTGTTCACTGGTATTTGTTCAGCATGGCAGACACTCAAACCAGCTTAGGATCTTCCCAGGCTAACTATTCAAAACTGGAAAGAGTCTTCCCAGAAACAAACCATTTGCCCTTGCAGAAACAGCAATGATGTCCCCTAGTGAAAGTTTGGCAGCCGCAAGAGGCAGGTGAGAAGCTGGCATTGCTCCATGTGAATGAGCAGAGGACAGCCCACCTGAGCCAGGTGGAGGAGAAGAACAAAGCACCCTCTTTGGCAGCCCTGGGCACTGCTGCCTGGGATTCCACACCTAATGAGCCCTTTCAGGGCCCTTGCTCAGCATTCCTGGAGCAGACTGTTTTCCCTGCATGTTCTCTGAAGAGCCAAATATGACTCCTCTAAACTGCACACGTGGGCCTGTGGTTTGGGCCATGGTGGATGGCAAAGGAGGGGGGGCTATGAAAAGTCCTGGGGCGTATACAGGAGATCTTGGTGTAGGAGACCTCAAGACTACCTGATTGCAAAGCTTTCTGGACTCCCTATCCTGCCTCCAGTAAGGATTGGGGGCCCATTTGTCCTTAAACTGCATCCAAAGAGTCTCACCTTGCAGGGGAAGATGACTACAGCTGGAGGACTTGGGGTATCAGGTGAGAGGGTAGGGGGGATGGGGCAGGCATGAAAGATAAAGAGGGGTCCTGAAAGGTTGCTGTTTGACAGCATGTCAGGGCAACATGGAGACAGAGAAAGGCATCTCATTCTGCTTCCTGGTTCCAAGCCCTTCTTTTCTGACCAGAACAGGGCAGAGCAACACCATGTATTGCTGTTGCACTGGACAGTTGACCAGCAAGTGCCCCAGGCAGTCTCTCTTTGAAGCTGTAATTAAAGCTGTAAGTGCATCAGACCTGCATGTCCATCCCCTGGACCCTCCCCAGCCAGGACTCTTGCTCAGCTCCCCCAAGTGCCAAGCCAATCCTGACTTCTGGTGGTTTCTTTTAACACATTTCAACAACTATCTGAGACATCCTGCAGCAGGCCGGCACAGAGCCAGGCAGCAGGATGTAAAGGTGCAGAAAACTGTGCCCCCGTGTTCACACCCCTCAGAGACCAGCCACTCCCCGTGGTGGTACCGGCTCCCTCTCCACAAATACCTGACGCCACCCTAGTTCAACAGGCTCCTTTTTTAAATTCAATTAGCCAACATATAGTACATCATTAGTTTCAGGTGTAGTTTTCAGTAATTCATCAGTAGCATGTAACACCCGGTGCTCACCCCATCGCGTGCCCTCCTTAATGCTCATCACCCAGTGACCCCTTCCCCCGACTGCCAGCAACCCTCAGTTCGTTTCTCAGGAGTCTCTCATGGTTTGTCTCCCTCTCTGATTTCTTCACATTCACTTTCCCCTCCTTCCCTTATCGCCCTCTGTGCTACTTATATTCCACATATGAGTGCAATCATATGATAATTGTCTTTCTCCTGTTATTTCACTTAGCATGATGGCTCTTTATGAAGCTCTGAGTTCAGCTTCAGCACTATCACTTATCAGCTAAGTGACCTCAAGCATGAAACATATTCTCCTAGAAACTATTTTCTCATCTGCAAAATAGGAATAATCCCTCCTGTCCTGCCCACCTCAGCATGGTTGTTGTGGATCCTAGAGACAACAGCCACAGAACACTTAGAAAAAATTAAACATTGTATAGGACCCAGACATCAGAAAGTTTAAAATTCCTCAGCTGGTAGGAATAGCCAGCATGGGGGGCTTCAGGCAAAATGGGATCCCCCAGCCAGGGCATCAAAGGTGAGGTTCTAGAAGCCCACAGGGTCTTTCTCAGCTTTATTCTTAAGTGTTGATAAAGTTCCTTGGCCACTGGGAAGGGACTAAAAGACCATCCAAAATCAAAGCTAGTAGCCCCAAACACTCACAACTTCCTTCCTGTCTTTCCTCAAGTGACTTGTTTTTACTGGAACCCAGTTTCCTCTTCCTGTCTGGGAAGCTCTGTTGACAAAGACTAGCTCTATAAGGAAGGCAAAAAGGAAAGCTCTTCCCACCAACCAGCCTTGGAATTTTACCAGGTTATCCTCTTAAACCTGAACTAAAATAGGCCATGACTCATCATGTATGCTTGGGGGGCGAGGGGTGGAGGGGAGCTTCCCCATTTATCTTCCCAGGAGAACACATCCTGAATGTTTGCCAGTAAAAAAGCAGTCTGTAGGGATGCCTCTGTAGAAAAACAAATTAGGAAAAAATTCATTTTGGGAAAACTCTTTCTCCACCACACTTGCTTACAATATCTAAGCTCTCCACAGGCTGTCCTCAACCATCTTCTCCTCACCACACACTTCAATGCACTCTCTGCTGCATTTCCTCATCCAAGTCAAATTTCCTTTCATTGCTTACCCTTCCATCCCAAAGTGACAAATTCCTGGATGTGTGACCCCAGACACAGCTCTTCAAGCTTTAGTTTCCTGACCTATAATATGGCTAATAAAGGTAAATCATAGCCTACAGATGACAGAGCTCTTTGTATCTGCCACCATGTGAAGAAGCTACAAGGAGGAGCTCCCACTGTATTCATTTCACAAATGAGGACACTGAATCACATGAAGTTAAATAATTCACCCAAGGTAACATATCAGGAGTAGAGCCAGAATCAAAATACAGGCAGTCTGGCCCATGGTTTTAACCCATATCCTACACTCACTGACCCAATTCATCAGCATGTTTTGAAGGTTTATTTTTATTTTTTTTTAAGATTTTATTTATTTATTCATGAGAGACATGGAGAGAAAGAGAGGCAGAGACACAGGCAGAGGGAGAAGCAGACTCCATGCGGGGAGCCTGATGTAAGACTCGATCTCAGGTCTCCAGGATCATGCCCTGGACTGAAGGTGATGCTAAACCACTGAGCCACCGGGCTGCCCTGTTTTGAAGGTTTAAAGAGATAACTGGAAAATGGCAAGCAGTGAATAAATATTGTTATATTATTGGGTGGAAATATATGTTAAAGCACCTGTCATAGTGCCTGATTCATAATGGGCCTTAAACTCATATTATTCCCTTTCCCTTCATTCATCTTCTCAAAGCAATGCTCCTGACCATGATCTGCCCTCAGGCAGCCCAGAATGTGCTGCTTGAAGGTTATTCCTGAGACAGTTACAACACTCAATAATTTTTTCCTTAAAATAGAGTCTTCTGAGTAACTGTATCATTAAAGGGGATCTGCCACTTTCTAGATGGTGCTTTAGCTCAAAGGCACTCAGCCATGGGCACAAGTGCCATCAATGCAACACAGAGTTTCTGTGATAGTTTCTAAGAAACCCTGATTCTTGGTGAGAAAGCAGGGTTGTTATTCTCCATGGTGAAACTCCCAACAGAATAATATTCTTAACTTTACCCATTGTCCTCTCCTCTCTTACTTAATCAAGGATAAAGAAAACCACTGTAAAATGATCAAGGGGCCAATTATCTAAGAAGAAATAACAATCCTGAATATGTATGCACCTAACAACATGAGGCAAAAATTGATACAACTGCAAAGAGAAATAGAAGAAGCCATTAGAATTAGAGACTTTAACACCCTTCTATCAGAAATAGACAGCTGTGGCAGGCAGAAATCAGTAAAGATATAGTTGAACTCAACAGTGCCAGCAGTTAATCCTTAAGCTCACATAGAACATTCACCCACATAGACCACACTCTGGGCCATAAAACACACCTTAACAAAGATAGTGTAATAGAAATCATACAATGTCTGCTCTCAGACCCCAGTGAAATTAAACTAGAAATCCGTAACAAAATATAGCTGGAAAAATCCCCCAAATACTTGGCAATTAAGCAATACACTTGTAAATAACACATGGGGGTCCCAGCTCTTGAGCTGAGGGAGAGGCATGCTGTGCAGCTGGTCAGGATATTACAGGCTATCAGAGCTGTGGATGAGGAAGAGGAGCAAACAGAGGAGAACTGTCCTGATTTGATCCCCATTGAGATGAGGGAAGGAGAAGAGGAGGAAAAGTCTGGTCCTGGTACCAAGATCCTAGTCACAATTATCACCAGGTATTAAGGGGCTAGGTGCACCAGTACTTGTGAAAAATATCTTGATGGAGCAATATAAGAAAAGAGTAGTAGTTATTTCAAACAAATTTGGGGGAGAAAGTACAGTGGAGAAATCCTTATCTGTCAGCCAAAGTGAAGTTCTCTACCAAAAAAGGTTGGAACTTATAAATGATTGCCTCTGTTATTCTACTGAATAGGATAGTGGCCCTGGAGCTAATGAGAATGTGATGCAGTAAAAGGGAAAATTTGATGACATACCATTAAAGACCACTGGATTAGCAGATGCTGGTGCTGTAGCATCTTTGTTTTGGGGTTGATGCTGAATTAGGGACTAATATTTCTCTTATTAGTATCAGAACTCTTGTGGATACAAAATATGGATTAAAACATTTAACAGTAGAAAAACTTGATGGTCTTATCCAGGAGGCTTCTAGGCAAACTGCTTCAGCAGATATCATTATCATTAATAAAACAGATTGGGTTTCACAAGAGGATTTAAACAAATTAAGAATCACCATTAGATCAATAAGTGGACTGGGAAAAATTTTAGAAACACAAGGATCAAGAGCTGATCTCTCTAATGTACTAGCTCTTCATGTCTTTGACAGTCTCTCTGGAATACATTTGCAGAAAAGCTTCAACACTTACCAACCACACAGCCTTGCCCTGATCAGAGCATCATCAACATCACATTTTAGAACCAAGAGATGTGAAGGAAGAAAGCCTAGATGAATTTATTCAGAATCTTCTGTGGGTGAAGAATGTGAGAAGCAAGGGCAATGACAGCATGCAGGTCAAGCAACTCAAGGGGCTGGTGTTGATCAAAGACAAACCAAAACCAGTGATTGTCCAAGGTGCCCATGAGCTCTATGATCTGGAGGAGAGCTGGAAAGAAGATACTGAGAGAACGAATCAATTGGTTCTTATTGATGGGAATCTAGAAGAGGACATCTTCGATAACTACTTATAGCTACTAAGACTGAAACAGAAAAGTGGTGGACAACACATTTCAAAGAAGATCAAGTTTATCCATAACACTAGAAACATTTCTTATCCAAAGGATTGGATGATATAATTGGGAATAAGTTTCCTACCAGGTGTATTTCAAGCATCTATTCTTTGTATTACTTGTGTTACAAATTCCAGTATACTTTCAAATAGTGCTTATTTTACGAAATACATAAAATATAGTTATTAAATACTGTGAAACATTTGACATTCATACAATAAAATATAATGTCCACTGGAAAATAAGTAAATAGAACAAACTCATAAACAATACATAAATGAAAGAAGAAATCTCAAGAGAATTCTATTTTGTTTTTTAAATTTTTTTTAAAGATTTTTTTTACTCATTCATGAGACACACACACACACACACACACACACACACACACACACACACACAGAGGCAGAGACACAAGGCAGAAGGAGAAGCAGGCTCCATGCAGGGAGCCCGACACGGGACTCGATCCCAGGTCTCCAGGATCAGGCCCTGGGCTGAAGGCAGTGCTAAACCACTGAGCCACCCAGGGCTGCCCGTCAAGAGAATTTTAAAATATTTTGAACTAAATAAAAATACAACTTATCAAAATTTGTGAGATGAAAACAATGCTTAGAAAAATATTTATAGCACTGCATACCTGCATTAGAAAAGAAGAAATATCTGAAAATCAATGCCCTAAGCTACCATCTTAGGAAAACTAGAAAAGAAGAAAAAGAAGGAGCAGATCCAAGCTATGCAGTGCTCAGTTCAGAATTCCATCTGTATTGGCCTCCCTGAGCCACACCTCAACTCAAAGAAGCTCCCGGGCTCTGTGTCAGTGCCTCCTCCTCCATATAACACCTCCTGGAACCTTTCTCCAGGCAGGAACCGGGGCAATCATTGATTTCTCTTCTCTCAGGAATCACTGTCCTGAGTTGCCAGCTGCCCGTACTGACATTTCACAGTATTGAATTTTCCACAAGAGAAAGTAAATCCAGAACAAAAAAAAAAAAGAAAGAAAGAAAGTAAATTCAGTACCCATTAGTGCATTGTGACCAGAGTCAGAAGTCATATCATTGCTATTTTCCTTTTTTTTGTTTGAATTCAATTAGGCAACATAGAGTACCTCATTAGTTTCAGATGTAGTGTTCAATAATTTATCAGTTGCATATAACACCCAGTGCTCATCACTGCTTGTGCCCATCACTATTTCAAAGCCCCTTTCTCACTTTCTTCATCACACAATTAACAGTTGGGTTGGCCTCACTGCAAATAGGCTAACTTCTGTGTGAGAATCACAACTATGCACCACACAGGGACCCCAGTGTTTTACCTGCTTGGTTTCTCATATATTAGCAATAGTTCACATTTTACATGTGTGTGGATGTGTGTGCCATGGTGGCAGCGGCAGGCAATGCACCAATAGTAAGATAACCTAAATCACTGGAGGTTACAAAATAGTTTCAGGTTCTGGCCCAGTGTGATCACAGTATATATGTCTTTAGCCCTAGCTTCTCTTACATTAGTGGTTCCATGACTCTCTGTGTGTGTGTGTGTGTGTGTGTGTGTGTGCGTGCGTGTGTCAGCACAGGTACAGACATGTGCATATTGGGGCTTGGAACTGGGTGGTAGCAAATAAATGCAAAAATTTCTTCATAAACTAAACATTTTGTAACATAATTTGTGATGTGTGCCAAATAACTCAAAATATGTTATGACTTTTAATGCTCACAATTACCCTGAAAAATAAACACAATTCTTATGCTCATTTTACAGAACTTGAGTTCAGTGGTACGCTCCTTAAGGTCATGCGATGAATTGTTTTGTACTTGATTTGTGCTATTCTATATTTTATCACAGTGAGGCCAGTGTGACTTCATTATGGGGCCTCAATAAAAAATATTGGGAAAGAAAAGTTTTTCCTTTTCTGCACTGGAACCTTGTAAAATAGAAACCCAGAGTTCCTGATAGCCATTCATCATGCCAACACAGAGCTGGCCTGAGAGTGTCACTTATGCGAAAGAAAACTATAATTTCTAATGATAACTCGTAGGCTTATAGAACCAGTCTCTCTTGAGCCAAAATCCACTTAAAATTATACAGGTAGGGACACATGGGTAGCTGAGTGGTTGAGCGTGCCTCTGGCCCGGGTCGTGATCCCAGGGTCCTGGGATCCAGTCCCACATCGGGCTCCCTGCAGGGAGCCTGTATCTCTGCCTCACTCTGTGTCTTGCATGAATGAATGAATGAATGAATGAATGAATGAATGAATGAATGAATAATAAAATCTTTAAAAAATCATACAGGTAGCTTAACAAATTCCCATTTATGCTCAAGCCAGTTTGAGATTCTGTCATTTATAACCCAGGAGCCCCAAGAAAGGGGCCAAATAGCTACTTGTCTAGGCACTATCATTTTACCTAATTGTCACAAATTCCTTAGGAAGATTAGTCTTCTCCATTTTATAAATAGGAAAACTAAGACCCAGATATGTTAAGAAACTAGTTACACATGAGAAGGAAGTACTTGAACTTGGATTTACTCTTACCGTTCTCTGGCCCTCGGTCCTTCCCACTACTGAGTACAGCAGAAGCAAACTTCTGTGATAAATCACCCTTTCTAGCTGGGTGTGTGGAAAGCATACTAAACAAGAGAGACAGATTCCTGGCTTTTTTTTTTCTTTCTTTCTTTCTTTCTTTCTTTCTTTCTTTCTTTCTTTCTTTCTTTCTTCCTTTGTCCTGGCTCACCATACCTTTCATATGACCTTGAGCACTTTTCCTTTCTAAATCTCAGGGGCTTTTTTTGTTTTTGTTTTTGTTTTTTTGGTCTATAAAACCATGGGGTTTGGATTAGATACTAATGAGCCAAGTTCTTTCCAGCCCTAAAAATGTAAAATGTCAATTCTTGACTATTTTCCTGGAATTCCCAAGTTAGGTACTTGAAGAACCAGACATTGAAGCAAGCCAATAGGCGAAGGTTCCCTCCATGAACCTTCGCTCCTAATTTGGTCAAATGGATGAGGTATGTGTAATTAAAACTGCAGAAATAACAAGCTTCCGGCCAAGTTCTACCCTCACTTAACCATACTCCTGGGGGTTGATCTCGGGGGTGGGGGGAGCGGATGTTGAACCCAGGGTGGAATTTGGCCTGATATGTGGATTCTTATAATTTCCAAATGATGTCAGTACACTTATTTGAGAGACTGAGAAAGTGCTGAGTTTAGTCTATTTGACTCCATAAAGAAAAACTGAAAACCGCTGGGCTAGGGCCAGTGTCGACCAATGTTATCAAGCCAAGAACACTTTTGGCAGGGCAAAGTCATTCGGGGACGATAGTACCCAATTCACGTCGATTTATGGTTGTTGCCTTTCTTTCTGATTAATAGTTTGTTCTAAGATAGGGAATACCAGCCCTGTATTTGTCAACTGGCTCAAAGAAAGTGGATCTGCTAAAAAGTTTCGTCATCTGTTGATTCCAGAGCCACTGAGGTTATAGAAATTTCAACAGCAGCTAAGAGAGGCCAGAGTTAAGTGCCCATTCAGAAGAGTCAGCAAGCTATTGAAAAAAACCTGTCTAGCTAATGCAACTCAAAAAAGAGTTTTGATTCTAGTCACACAAATAATGGCTTCATATTCCTCTTTTTGCCTTTGAATTGGCCTCTCCTCCTAGGGGTTCAAGGTAGAGTTTTGAATATGGTATATGTTCAGAGAACCTAGGATTCTAACATTCTACCTAATTACCCATCCCCTCCCCCAGACAGTTCCTTAAGGCAATAACGTATAGTGGGAAAGAGGTGAATGGGAATGACAAGGTATGTGCAGTTAAAGGCAGGTACCCAAGGTTCAAATCTTGCTCACTCCCCAATGAGGAAACCTTGGGCAATTTTTTCATCTGGAAAAAAAAATGGAATAATAATTATGAAAACAAAATGAGTTACTTAGGCAAAGCACTCACTTTTTGGCACATAGTATGCACTCAGTAAATGTTAGCTATTAATCCTGAAGATACTATGGACAGAAAACAAAACCAAATGCATACAAGGTAAAAAAAAATTTTTTTATTGGGACCAATATCTGGTATATCTTATGTGGTGCTCTGGCTAAGACAAAGAGAAGCTTGCAAACTAGTCTAATTACCTACAATGACTCTACCTCCGAACTACAACTCTTGGGTATTATCACCTTCTGAATGGACCATACCATCCAGGGGACCAGAGTTTTCATGCCAACATTTAAGAAAGCATGCAAAGAAAGCAAAAGACAGGATAAAGTAATCAAACATTGAGGGAAGTTGGCTCAGCTTAGTGATATCTCACCAAAGAAGCAGCAAAAAATAGAAAAGATGATAAAAAATACAACTACCTGACATTTTAAAGTATAATGATCATATCTATTAGTAAATATAGTCTGGTCTATGTCCTGGAATCTGACTAATCAGAGGAATGACTCCCTCTCATCTAGAGAAAGGGAGAGTAGTGGGAAGGGAACGAGGACTAAGAAGACATTCTTCCCCCACCTCTAGTCCCTTTCGTTTCTGTGATTCTCAAAACATGGAGGGTGAACTATCCACATCAGATTCATTTGAGATGTTTGCAAAAATGCAGATTCCTGGAATCTAAGCAGACATACTGTGGTGGTAAATATTATACATCAACTTGACTGAGCCATGGGAAGCCCAAAGTATTATTTCTGAGTGGGTCTGTGAAGTTATTTCTAGAAGAGATTAACATTTGAATCAGCAGACTGAGTAAAGCAGTTTGCCCTCCTCAGGGTGTGTGGGCACCATCCAATCCATGGAGGAACTGAACAGAACAAAAAGGCAGAGGATGGGGGGATTCTCTTTTGTTGTCTGACTAGAGCATCTCTCTGAGCTAGGACATCAATTTCTTCCAAGCCTCAGACTAGGACTTATACCATTGGGACTCCTGGTTCTCTGGCCATTGGACTTGGACCAAAACTACACCACTAGCTTCCCAGGTCTCCAGCTTGTAGATGGTAATTATGGGACTATTTTGCTTCCATAATTATGTAGCCAATTCCTCATAATACAGTTGTATCTGTATCTATATGTGCCAATAAATCTCTCTCTACCTCTCTGTATGATAGATGATAGATAGATAGATAGATGATAGATAGATAGATAACCCATTGGTTCTGTTTCTCTGAAGAACACTGACTATTACATGCATTGGGGGAATCTTTTAGGGTAAGCCTTAAAAATCTGTATTTTACAAGTTCCCTAAATGAACTGATGTTTAAGAATCATTTACCTAATTCACTACAAAGTCATCAAAGAGTGGAGGTGGTACTGTAAAGTACTTTTAAGTAGTCATATTTGAGCACCTTCCAAAACGGAGAAGTTATCAGGCCCAGTGGAAATTACACTAGGCCAGCTGGTGTGGGCTCTGGTATCCATCGTGGGCTCAGCCATTCAAGTCTGGACACATCATGGGCTTTGCCTGCATCTCTCTTTCCTCACTTATCAACAAAAGCTCTCCCTTGCTTTCTTCACAGGGTTCTTGTGAACCTTGAATGAGTTGATGTGTGAAAAAGCCTGTAAAACTTATATAACACAGGAATTATTTATTTCTGTGAACTCAGAAATGCCTACCCTTCCCCACTTTCCCTGCAGTTACAGGGAATCAGAGGCTGGTGTTTTTCCCTTCAACAGGCTCTCCACTAAGATCATATTCACCAGATAATTGCAGACTTCATTTTATTCAGCTTGTGGATTCTGTCACAGGATGGATGCCCATAACCAATAGGAAATTAACCCACCATTTCAGACCAAAACTTAAAAATATCTATATTCTCTCATTAATATCATTAAACTGTTCCTGTATTTTAACTCTACTGACCTCGCTCTTAAACTCCAGCCCTGGATTTCCAATTGTGGCTTGAGTATCTCCCCCTGGATAAGGCTTTTGTATAACCCCAGAAATTCTGTGTGTCCCAAATTGAACTTCCTGGTTTCTGTCCTGAACAGACTCCTCCTGTTGACTTTCCCTTTCCTATTCATGACCTTACCATCCTCCCGAAGCTCCTCCAATTAAAGAACCCAGAGTCAACTTGGATCCCTCCACATCCAATCACTCTCCATCCGGAAAGAGTGTCTCCCTCACAGATTCTTTCATCTCTAAGCCCACCACACTGCCCTCCTTCTGGCCCTCATCTATCACCACGCTGGCTCAGGTTCATGGCTGTGCAGTAGTAAAAATGTTGTAAAGTCAAGTCTAGAAAGTCGGCTCAGAGTTGAATCATGCTTAAATAAGTGAGCCTGACAAGAGAACAAACGACATCAGTTATGTTGCCTCATATGTGCTTGCTGGTTGACAAGACCCAGGAGAGGGTTTTGGAGGTCCTGGATCTATGCAGCCTCTGCTTTGGAACATGCTTAGGGAGGTTCTAGCTGAAACTGAGCACAGCATCTCTCCTGGGAACCTGAGATACACTCAGGGATTTTGCTTGTTTATCTCACCATCATTGTATCTTTTCCTGAAAATAAACCACATTCCATGGAGATCTTTGAGGTTATATTTTTGTCCCACAACAACCCCCTAAGGATGTAGGACAGGAAGTTGGAAGGAGCTGGCCCAATGAAATGGAATCCCTGAGCCACTGTGATGGCCCTGGCCTACCTACCCCGGTACTTCTGGTTGTGTGAGATTAATAACTCCCCAGTTATTCACTGGTCAACTCTCCTCTTGACTGCAACCAAATGCAATCTTGACTAAGAGTGAAAAGACAAATCTGGAAGTTGGGCCAAAATCCATCTGACTCCAACACCTGTTCTCTTAACCACTACTTTATACTGTGGCTTATCTGAGGCAAGAGTTGTACAAATGAAGATGACATCAGATGTCCTAACATAGCCAGAGCTAGCAACTGATATCTTACACCTGGAAGGTCCCTCGAAGTGGCATCATCCCCAGCCAGCCGTGTCCAACTTTAATGCAATTTTCAATGTGCTAGGAGCTAATTTAGTCATGTCTCAGGGATGGAGTCAGAGTAAGATGCTGAGTTGGTTTTCACAACTTGCCAGGGGCCACTCTTTTCCTTTGACTGTTCCCCAGGCTTTCCAACATGCACATCTGCCTCAGGAAATGTTATGAAACTGGGACCTCCATAACTGAAGGCATGGCCTCCATTAGCATTTGAACCAGATGGTCCTTCCACTCTGGGTGACAGAAAGGAATACTGTTTGCCTTGTGTTCTAGGAAATGAGAGGCCCTCATCTAATTTGATCTGTATCTGTATCCTGCGGCCTGGCATCAAACTAGAAACATGGGTGAAAATAAAAATATAAGGTAGGCAGTTTTAGACTAATCAGAACCTTGCTTTCATTGGGTCCCCTTGCCTAAGGGGTCCAAATGAAAGAAAATATCACAGTAGAGCAAAAGGGGGCTGAGGGGACCTGGAGGGAGAGAGCAGGCAGCTGACTCACAGTGAAAGAATGCATCATCAGCTTTTATCAGGCTTGACATGGCATCCGTCCTCTGCAGCAGGTCCCATCCTCCAGTGTTTACATTTGTCACATCTCCTTTCCTTCCAAACAAAAGATGCTTGACAGTCTGAATGGATCATTTGTAAGGTGCCACAGCTCCTCAGCCATCCATGCATATACATTTTTGGATAGGAAGAGGGCAAGTGGAGGGCAGTGGCTACATTTTGGGGGCAATGAGGCTATGATATCCCCAAAACATGACCAGTGCAGAAAGAACCAGGAGCCGCAATCTCCATCGCACAAAATTCAATTAATGACTCTTCACCCACTGCAGAGGTCAGTGTGCTCCAGAGCCCAAGAGGGCAAGAATGAGGCACAGAACATATCTGCAGAAAAATTAGATGACTTTGACTTTCTGCCCAGACTAATAAACTTCTCCATGTTTGCAAAATCCTCCTTTCAGTTTTGGTTGTCCTGGCCTCATCTACTGCATGAAAAATCAGTTCACATTTCTCTTCTCAGATGTTTAGAGAAGTTAAGAAGTTTGCCTCCATTTATATAATAGAACTAAGAGAGGGTGTGGGGGGTTGTGTGCAGCATGAGCACAGGGTACGAGGCTCCACGGAACCTTGCATTCTTGATTAGAGTTTTGGCCACAATTGCTGGTCCTGATTAGGTATATTTCACTTTTGCAAATAACCTCAAACTGTTGACCCACTACTTGTTTGTTTTTAATCAGCCTCACCATGGGAACACCAAACTTCTTTAGCTCAGCCAATCGGCATATATATTGGAGTTATTGTTCTGAGCAGACACAAGACCTGACTGAGACAGGACCCAGGACTTTAAGGGATGACAGTAGAGAGAGAAAAAAAGTGAATGCAGATTTATGGGTCAGTATGTGTGTGAATTTTTCTTGGAAATGACTCTTTTACTTGCACCCAAAGGATCTGGGATACAGTAAAATATTATAAGAGAGAGTATTGCCTATAAGCTCTGTAGACAACTGGGATGCTTGAGTGAGGTGTTGAATCTCAATGAACCTTAATTTGCTTATTTGTGAAATGGAAAGGACAATGTGGCCTTGGTATGAAGATTAAATAAAATAATGTAAAAATCATTTAGTGTAGTACCTGGCACATAATAGGTCATTAACACATGTTAGCTATCTCAAGCAAGGAGGCAGAGAAGAAGAAAAGAAAGCACTGGTGCAGGGGATTTTTCTAGAAGGTGTCGCACTTTGTGAGTTCTTGGTGCTTTGGGGCTAGAGAAGTCAAGAAAGGCTGCCTGGAGGAAATGAGATAAGATTCGACCCTTGAAGACCAAAAAGGATTCATATTGATAGAATTGCCAAGTGTCGGGTCTGAGCTAGGGTGGGGAAAAGGTAAGGGAAAAGAGGATAGAAATTGGGTTAAGGGTGAGTAATGTTTAGTCTTAATGTTAGAGACCCAGGCTGAGGAAACAATAGTATTCCCAGCACAGAGGATTAGCAGAATCCAGTCCAGGAAATGGTGGCAAGGAGAAGTGGCTAGGGCAAATGGCCTTTGTTGCCTGAGAGCGGGTAATGAGAGAGAGTCTTGGATCAAAACAAGTAGTTTCTCCAGAGTGGTGTTACAGCAGAGTGTTATTTGCTCTGCTGTACAGATTCTTTCAAGCTCATTGAGGCCAGTGCTTATGCTCATCAACCACAAAGGCAGTACTATTTCCCTGTCAGTCGTCCCAGCAATCAGCCCCACATGGAGTCACTGCCTACTAAACACTTGCCCCAAAGTCTGAGCTACAGAAAGGTCTCTTGTAACTGTGGAAGGGGAAAAAGTCACTTGCTAGCAATTGCCCCTTCCATTCTGTGTCTATCAGCCTTCCATTCTCCTCTGCTGGGACATGTTCTCCACGGCTCTTACCTGTGCTTTGGGATATTTTCATACAGGGAAGAGAAGAGAGGACCATGGTGGGCCTTGTCTTCTAAATCTTTTACTTTCCCTTCTAAAACCACTTTTGAGATGGAGGTTGCTGTAATCAAAGGAATATAGAAATGAGGATTTTTCAAATGTAAGCTCTGCTAAATTTCTACAGGTATGACTTCTGGTTGAGTCTTTAAACCTCTCTGCCATGTTTTCTTTGTGCATGAATCTGAATGTGAATGACAACTTTATCAGGCTGCAGTGAATGTCTGATAGTTACCATTTCTGGTGCTTTTCATTCATTCCTCAAGATCTATGTGTCCATTTCTTTTTCTTTCTGGGACTCCTTTTCCTTCACACTGAATAATTCCATTTTGCATTTCTTGTAGCACAGGTCTGGTGGCAATGACTTTGCTTAGCTTATCTTTATCTCAAAATGTCTTTATTCTGCCTACATAATTCAAGGATGTATTTGCTGGATATAGAATTCCAGATTGACAGTTTTTTGGGGTTTTTTTTGTTTGTTTGTTTGTTTTTTGCTTTTAGTGCTTTAAACATGTTCTTGCACTGGCTTTTGGCCTCCATGGTTTCTGATGACATGTCTACAGTCAGATGAAACACTTTCTCACCCATAACGTGCCTTTTTTTTTTTCACTAATTTTAAGATGTCTTTTTTATCTTTCCTTTTCTGCTGTTTGGCTGTGATGTACCCAGATGCAATTTCCATTGATCTTATCCTATTTCATTGTGCTGAGCTCCTTCCCAGAATGTTCTCTATTACTTTCATTGTTGTGTCCTTAGTGCCTAGAAAAGAGTCTGGCTCTGCCCTATGAGGCTCAGAGAGCTGTGCTTTTCCTAAGTCATGCAGCCATTGGGTTTTAGGAGTCAGAATTTGGAACCAATTCTCTTTGACTCCCTGTGTTTCTACCCTACACCAAGGCAGGCCAAACTCACATTGCATTTCTCATATTAGTTGATGTGCTTCCTCTACAGCTGGCATTTCCTGGTTAGGAAGTTTGGGTCATTCTCTCCGTTGGTCTACTTCCCTTGGAAACAAGATCTGACTTTAAACTACTTAATTTGCATTGAATTAACAGTAACCTTAAGATGAGACAAGCTCTCTCTTCCCTACATGAAAATATTAGATTCTAAAAAAAAAAAAAAAAAAAAATATTAGATTCTGTAAAAGGGGCGTAGCATGACAGAAACTGTAGTCTAATAGAACTTTACTTTGAAAACCACCAGATCAGAAAGTTCTAAAACCATGTTAAAGTTTATTTCTTCAGTTTCCAAGAGGAAAAACAAACACGTATGGAGCCATTTTTATTATGGCAGAATGCACTTAATAAAAACCACTTTAGGGGATCCCTGGGTGGCTCAGCGGTTTGGCGCCTGCCTTTGGCCCAGGGCGTGATCCTGGAGTCCCGGGATCGAGTCCCACATCGGGCTCCTGGCATGGGGCCTGCTTCTCCCTCTTCCTGTGTCTCTGCCTCTCTCTCTCTCTATGTCTATCATAAATAAATCTTTAAAAAATATTTTTTTAAAAAACCACTTTATACATCATGATTTTTAAGATAAATCAAAGGAGTCTCAGCACTCAGATCTTTCACATGGGAGTACCAAGTACAAAGAGGTACCGAACAAAGGAAATAGGTAATTGAAACACATTTGTGGAATATTATATCTAAATATCTGCACAAGTTTTGCAAATGTACTCATTTGATCTGACATTTTTGTGAGGAGTATATCTATTATTATTATTATTAAACCTTCATTTTACATTTAAAGCTTGGGGGAGTTATTACTAATTAGAAGAGCTAAGATTTAGTTTGAACCTTTTAAACCTAAATCCTTTTTCCTTAAGGTTCACCAGGCTGGTTGAAGCAGTGATACACAGATTAGGTAAAATATTTGTTCCAGCCTAGACTCGAGTGGGTAACTTGAGGATCAGACGGGGAAGTGCTAGTGAATGTTCATATTTACACGAAGTGAGATGAAATAGATTAGAAACACATGTGACTGTGCAGTGTGTACATGCCATATACACATGTGTACACATTCATATGCATGTATTTTTATATGTGGACACATACATACATTCACATATGTGTGTGTATAACCCGTGGGGACATGTACGTGTATGTGTATACATATATCTATTGGAATCTTGAAGTATGATAATATCATAAGCTGACTGAATGAAGAAGAGATGAGTTGAACTCTGGGAGAAGAATCAAGATTGCAAAGAGGAAAGATTAGCAGTAAGAAAGGAGAAATGGTCCCTGCTGCCAGTCAGTCCATTTGACAGAGATGGAAAGGGTATAGCACTCCAGACACCATTGTCTTCGTGCCCATGGTGACCTGTGTCCTTGATTGTGGTGTTTTCCCACAGAGCTTGGATACAACCAGAGTCTTCCTCAAGACTGCACTCCAGGCAGCCACTGTCGGTAGATCAAAGATGGCACCCAAAAAGCCTTCCTAGCACTGCCTGAGGAAATCCCCACCAACTCCATTCTCAGCTGTATTTTTAACTGAGCACAGTAAACCATAGGACTTACCCTTTAAGTTCTTTCATTTAATGCATCATTAAGCCGCCAGCATGATTTGTCCTAAAGCTAGTTCCTCTTTCTTCAGATCTTGACTTAGATTTCACATTCCCCAAAAAGCTTCCTCATGACCCAATTTACAATATAGTAGCCCTTCCATTTCTTAATCTCGACAGCCCAAATGGGCTTCCTTCACAGCATTTATTTTTTGCTTATTGTGTGTCCTGTCTCCCTTGCTAGACTGTGACAGAGGACATATCTGCTGAGCTCTCCTTGTATTTCTAGCACACTGCATGTGATTCAGTGATTCAGTGAGTGCACCAGCATATGAATAAATGAATGAACACCTTCATGCCTGACCTCAGTTGCCTCAGAGTCTAGGTGAAAGGCTCTCATGTAAACAAACAATGCTATCAACGTCATCAACAAGCCCAAACAGCACCTGAGCAAAGTGCTAGATGAAAACAAAGAGAGGGCAACTGGAAGACTTCCCAAAGAGATGATTCTTGAAGGGTAGGTAGAGATCCACAAAGCAAAGAAACGAGAAAGGATATTGAAGCTCAAAGGCAAATTTAAAACGATAGCACTGAGGGTGAATCTGAGCTTGAGTAAAGCTGAAACAAAAGGGGGTGTTGGGGTGGGAATGCATAAGTGGCCAGTGAGGAGGCCACACCAAAAATGGCCCCCAGCTAATCACTTCTTTGGGGACCTCTGGCTGAGCTCCCACAGCTCTGCCTCTCAGACTGCTTCCTTAGGAATGTTGTTCATTTTTACAATGAACGTGCTTCTCTTTGGTAGACAGTTTAAGCCCAGAAATGGAATAAGATTATCTCTGTGTTTATTTTAGTCTCACTTTAAGGATTTTATCTCTAGTAAACCCACCATCATGGGTCACCACAGCAGGACACGATAGGAAGAGCCACTTTCAAAAAACAGAAAAGAAAAAGAAAGGCAATTATTTCTCCCAACCCCATTAAACTGTCATGAAGTTATTCCTTATTTACAAATGCAGATTCATTGCCCCAAGAGAGGAGGGCAGAGACGAAATCCTAAAGTACACGATAGTTTTGGTGTCTGGACTTTGGGGAAAATTTTTCAGGGTTTTATGAAGAATTAGCTTTCATACTAAACTTTATTAAATTCTAGCCCTGAATTCCTTCCCCTTTGGAAAGGACCTCTCAGCCATTAAGCCTGGAGAACAGCCCACATCGGATGAATTCCAAATGAAATGTAGTGGAGGGTCTGGAATCCTCTGAGCACAGACAACAGAAGTCTCATTAAATGTGTATAGACGCTCGCAACAAAGCCCTCCTCACTTGGAGCCCAAGAATGGAGAGACTGGGGGTGAGGCCTGGTCAGGGGTCTCATAGGCACACACACAAAGAAGGCTGCAAGGAGAAAGCAAACACCATTCTCCCTCATGAGATTTTTCTTTCCCCAATTGCAAAGGGAAAATCACTTGGAAATGCCAATTAGCCTCAATTCTTTTTGTCCATTTTAATACTCTTTCCCTCACCAAATCAAGATCTGTGACTGCTTAATCTCAACTCAAACTCTGGTCAAATATGAAGAGGCCAAAAGTGGTTCAAAAAAAAAAAGGGTGGGGGGAAGCTGAGGGAAACCCTAGCCTGGGACCCATGTATTTAATTTACCTTGATGTAATAAGTACATTAGTAATATCTTGAAAAAAAGAAAATTATGTTTTTGGGCAAAAAGAGAAAATCCCCTCACTTTCACCCCCATACCCTTTCCAAGAAGCAGAAATAATTAATTCCCAGTTGCCAGCAATATAGAATATGTATTTGGGGGCTATTCCTTTTTTGGGGGGAGGGAAGGTCCTATTTTCAGCAGCAGTTTTTCCTTAAAATATAGCAAATGTTACACCACTAAAAGCAAACCGCTTATTCTTTTCATAGGCCCAACTAGCTTGGATCACACAGATTCTGTGAAGTTTGATTCTAGCACAAAAGAACAATCTAGAAAGTGTGCAGAGGGGCAGAACTACATGGTTGAGAGCTCTTTGGAGACAGATTAGCAAGAAAATATTCTTTAGCTAAATCTGTACTGAGCCCTTTATTGATGCTTAGTACATGGTACCAATTAGGATGTGTCTTCAAATCTCACACCTGCAACTTCTTCACACCTCGGTGTTTCTAGAATTGCAGTGTATCTGACAATTAAAATGTTTATTTATTTAGTGTAGTAGTGTTTCTTTTGTTCCTAAAGGCTCTTATTAAATTGAAAGTGAATTTTATAAGGGACACTTGAATATTCAATAAATTATTATTATTAATTATCACTATTATTATTAGGTAAAGCAAAGACAAGACATCATTTGGGAAGAGACTGCCTAATGGATTAAAATGAACAATTAAGCGGCCAGATCATAAAGGCTCTTAAGTACAATGCCCTGAGTTTGCAAATTTATGGTCTGCAACATTTAATGTGTTTCGAGCAATGGAAACCTTTGTACACCTAGAGACATTTGTAATAGTGGCATGGAGAGAAGAGAAAAAGGATGAGAGGCTGGAGAAATGAGGTTAGAGAAAGGGAGAAAAGCCAATTGGTGATGTCCTGAGTAGAGATAAGGGAACCTGAGCTAGAGTAATATCAATGTCCAGATGGGACAAAGAGCAAGATTCAAGAGATATTTGGAATGTAGAACTGTCACAATTTGGTGACCCACTGGACACAGACAGCCTTTTTTTGGTTTCTCATGGACAGGAAATCAGACATGGATGTTGAGTTTCCTCGGTTAGCGTGAAGTTTGCAATGGAAAGCTCCAATTAGGTCTCCAGGTTAAAGATCCTACACAACCTTGGGAAGCTCTGTGTTCCACAGTGCACACTAAATCCCTCAGTCACTCAGCCTGAGATTCCTAGAGCACAACAGGTATGCCAACACATGAGGCATCCGTGAAGACAGAGAAAATGGTTGCTCATGCTGCAGAGACAAGTTTTCGAGATAACACTGCTTGTGTCAGAAGGAGGAGATGCATAGAATGATATCCAGAAAATACCCCCTCCACCCAAACCTCACCAAGGACAGTATCACACCTGAATTTGAAGAAGGTTTGTAGCTCCTAAGAAATTGATTATGGAAAAAAAAAAGAAATTGATTATGGAGATTTAGACTATGTAGGAAGATTCATCACTTTGTAGATTATCTTGCCTTTCAGGTAAAATTCAGATTTCTTAGTCCCATATAAAACTCATCATTCTCCCTCCACAGCTTTATGCATCTATCTGCATAATTATTAATAGCAATTACCACTCATTGAGCATTTGCTATGTGCCAAGCATTTTGCTAAGCACCTTACATTATTTCATTTAATCCTCAGACTAACTTTATGTGATTCTTCATCATCATCATCCTCATTTATAGATGAGAATGCTGAGGGTCCCAGAAATGAGTCAACTTGTCTGAAGTCAAGATGTTTGTAAGTGGCAGATCTGAGAAACAAACTCAAGTCTAGCTTACAATATAACCAAGTGCCTCCTCTAGGATTAACACTCACAGAATACAACTAAAATCTCTGGAAAATTTAAGAACAAATATGTAAAAGCAATACAGAATAATTAAAAGCAAAAAAATATTGGAGGAGAGGGTAATTGACATTGAGGACAGGTTAAAATTGTAGTAGCGGGGCACCTGGGTGGCTCAGTCAGTTAAGCATTTGACTCTTGAAGCCCCATATTGGGCTCCACATTCAGTGTGGAGCCTGCTTAGAAATATAATTAAATAAATTAAATTAAATTAAATTAAATTAAATTAAATTATTTCAGTAGAAGGCCAGTCTTACTGGGTTGAAGTACCAAAGAACAGACTTTAAGGCAATTCCAGACACTGAAACATATGGAGAATAATACCAGGAAGGAGAAAGCCAGAAAGAGAGAGCTCTAATTTCTATGTATAAACCATGTCCAAATCTCTGGCTAAGTCCTAAATCATGAATACTCCACGCATACTCCAAGCAGATCAGTGAAAAATAAAAGATTCAGTTGACATCAAAATTTCCACCCACCAAAGAGGAAGCAGTGTTTGCAGCTAAAATCCAGCCACGTTAGGTGCTCACCAGGAAAACAACAACAGTAAAATCCACTTTTTGGAGGAATATACCCAGATCCAAATTCTCTATAACCTAGCATTCAGAATACAGGACACAATCCAAAACTGATCAATATACAAAGAAACAGGAAAATATGATGTATTTTTAAGAGAAAAGGCAATCAAGAAAAGTGGGAGCAGTGTGGGGAGAGCATGTTGGACTCAGAGCTCGGCAGGAAGTGAGACCAGTGCATGGTGGACCAGTGCATCTGAAGATAGATAATGGTTTTGGATTAGGACTTGTTTTTTCACTTACCTTCTTTGAAAGAAGAATGTGGCCACTAGGCCTTTGTTTCTGGCATGAGATTGGGAATGGCCTACTCCAACTGTCAGCGTGATTTCCAGGCTCCATATCTTCTATATGGAAAATATGTCAAAGAGCAGGAGCAGTGACTTACACCTGAGAACATACCATCCCAGTGGGAGGAACAGAGAAATCATGTTTATTCCTCAGGAATACTTAAGTGCCCCAGAGTAAGCTGACATTCTTCTGTAACAATGTTATCAGTAATGCTTTCAACTCCAGCACAGTATTTATGTATTTGAAATGAAGTCTGTTTCTTGTTTTGTATTTTCTCTCTGGAAATTGCAAGGAGGTGGTCTTAAAAGAAATAAATTAAAAATAGGGGGGAAAAGAGAGAGAGAGAAAAGGCAACCATGAAGACCACCCTGAGATGACCCAGATATTGGAATTAGCAGATAAGGCTTTTAAAGCAGCTATTTAACTATATTTAAGAATATGAAGAGAAAGACACCATAATGGATATGAAGGTAGTAAACTCAGTACAGAAGCAGAAAACATAGCAGAACCAAATGGAGATTCTAAAACTGAAAAATAACTATCTGAATCAAAAAATTCCCTGGATATGATAGCAGTGGGCAATGAATATAAAAATAGTCCAACGGCAATAATTCCAACATAAAGAACAAAAAGAAAAAGAATTCTTAGGGCTCTATGAGATAATATCAAAAGGTCTAACATGAATATAGTGAAGTCAGAATAGAAGAGGAGCAAGAGGCTGCGTAGGAAAAAAATGTAAGAGATAACTAAAAAATACCTAAATTTGTGAAAGACATGAACTACAGAATCAAGAATCTCCGTGAACACCAAGCAAGATAAATACAAAGAAAGAAGGGCACCTGGGTGGCTCAGTAAGTTCGGTGTCTGCCTTTGGCTCAGGTCATGATCCCAGAGTCCTGGGATCGAGCTCCATGTTGGGTTCCCCACTGAGATTCTCCCCCTCCTTCTGCCCTTCTTCTCCCCTCTCCCCTTGTTTGTGCTCACTTGCCCTCTCTGACAAATAAATAAATAAAATCTTTTTTTTAAAGAAAAAAGAAACAGATACCTAGGAATATCATAATGAAATTGATGAGACCAAATATAAAAACAAAACCTTGAAAGCTGCCAAAGAAAAATGGCACATTACTGTAATTAAGTGAACTCTAACTTTTCATCAAAAGCCAGAAGATAGGGCAGCCCTGATGGCTCAATTGTTAGCACTGCCTTTGGTTCAGGGTGTGATCCTGGAGACCTGAGATCGAATCCCGTGTCAGGCTTCCTGCATGGAGCCTGCTTCTCCCTCTGCCTATGTCTCTGCCTCTCTCTCTCTCTCTCTCTCTCTGTCTCTCTCATAAATAAATAAATAAATAAATAAATAAATAAATAAATAAATTCTAAAAAAAAAAAAAAAAAAAGCCAGAAGATAGTGAAATAAAATCAAGCATTAAAAGAAAACTACTCTCAACCAGATTTCTATATCTACCAAAAACAGACTTCAGCAATGAAGGCTAACTAAAGACATCTTCAGATATAAGAAAATTCATTGCCAGGAGACTTACACTGCAAAAACAAACAAACAAACAAAAAGCTACAGGAAGTCTTTCTGGCTGAAAGGAAATGACACCAGATGATCTTCAGGGAAGAATGAATAGACTCAGAATGGTAAATATGTGGGTAAATACAAAGGGCTATTTTTCTCCTCTTAATTTGTTTAGGACATACAATTGCTTAAAGCAAAAAACAATATTGTATTGTGGAGTTCATAACATACGTAGATATAATACATGAGGAGTACAGCAGAAAGGATGGGAAAGTGATAAAATGTAACAATGTTAATTCTAATTATACTGTTAAAAGTTAGGGATGTGCAGTTGTAATTCCTATAGAAATCACTAAAAAATGCAAAAAAAATACAGCTAAATAGTCAAAAAATAAAATATTCTAAAAAACACATTCAGTTAATCCAAAAGAAAGCAGGAAAAGAAGAACATAGAAACAAAAATCAAAAGGCAAAAATTGAGAACAACTAGTAATAGTGCAGTACCAAGTTCAACTATATAAAAAGTTAAATATTAACAAACTAAAGACTCCAATTAAAGGGCAGAGATTGCTAGAACAAATTTAAAATGCAAGACCCAGCCATATGCAGTCTACAAGAGATAAACTTAAATATGAAGCCAAGATAGAATGAAATAAAAGGACTGAGATAGAATGAAGTAAAAGGACTGTAAGATTACTGACATGCAAACAGTAAGCATAAGAAGGCTGGAATGGGGCAGCCTGGGTGGCTCAGCGGGTTAGTGCCGCCTTCAGCCCAGGACATCATCCTGGAGTCCTGGGATCGAGTCCCACGTCAGGTTCCCTGCATGGAACCTGCTTCTCCCTCTAGCTGTGTCTCTGCTTCTCTCTCTCTATGTCTCTCTCATGAATAAATAAAATCTTAAAAAAAAAAAGAAGGCTGGAATGGCAGTACTAATATTAAATAAAGTTGACCTCAAGACAAGGGGGATGATAGAGTTGAAGAGGAGCATTTGATAATGTTGATATGTTCAATTTTTCAAGATGATCTGAAAATCATCAATGTGTTTGTGCCTCATAACAGAGTTTCAAACTACATGAAGCAAAATTTGATGGAAACAAAGAGATACACAACTTCACAATCAGAATTAGAGATTTTAACATGCCCTTTCCAGAAATTGATAGAACTAGACAAAAAAGTAGGCAAAGATAGAAGATATGAAGAACACTATTAGCCAACTTAACCTAATTGATAATTTATAGAACACAACACTAGCAACAGTAGAATGCATATGCTTCTTAAGTGCATGTAGATATTCAGCAAGACAGGTCATATATGAGGCCATACATGTAAATACATGTAAAATGACTGAAATAATGCAGAGTAGGTTTTCTAACCACAATGAAATAAAATTGGAGATCAAAAACAGTAAGATACAGAGAAAAATTCCAAATACATGGAAATTAACTTACATACTTCCAAATCAACCATGAGTTAAAGAACAAATCATGTGATGTGGGAAGTGAGAAAATTTGTTGAATTGAAAGAAAAAACAACATATCCAAATTTGATAGTTGTGGCCCAGAGAAAGGTTTATAGATGTAAACAGTTATATTATAGAAGGAAAACAGTACATTAGTTTGTTAGGAGTGCTATAACAAAGGCCACAGACTGGGTGGTTTAAACAGGGGAGATTTATTTTCTCATGATTCTAGAGGCTGAAGTCCAAGATTAAAGTGTCAACAAGTTTGGTTTCTTCTGGGGCCTCTCTCCTTGGGATATAGATGGCAGTTTATCTCTATTTTCACACAATCTTTCCTCTCTATCCATTTGTGCTCTCATTTCCTCTTCTTACAAGGATACAAGTCATATTGGATTAGGATCCACCCTAGTTAACCTCCTCTAACCTTACTCACTCATCTCCAAATATAGCCCCATGCTGAAGTCCTAGGGGTCAGGACTCCAACATATGGATAAAAGGAAGACGATTCAGCCCAGGACAAAAGGTCTGAGATCAATGATCCAATGTCCCAATGTAAGAAACAAAAGAGTATAATAAAATAATAAGAATAATAAGAATAAACTTGGAAGGAAGGAAAGAATAAAGATTTGAAAAAATCCATTTTAAAAAAACACAACAGAGAAAATTAACAAGGCCAAAAGTTGAATTCTTGACAAGGTTCTCAAACATTGATAAATTCCTAGCAAAACTGGTTGGAACAAAAAAAGAAAGAGAACACCAAGTACTAATATCAAAAAAGCAAGAGTAAGGATTAGCATTACAGATCTTACAGACATAAAAATGATAATATTGGAATTTTATGAGCATATCATTGAGCCAACAAATCTGACAACTTAAATGAAACAAATTTCTTTAAAAATATGACTAGAAACTGACACAAGAAGAAACAGAAAATCTGCAGTCACAGACCTATTGAACAAATTAAACTCATTATCAGAGAACAACCAACAAATGGAACTCTAGTCCATGGTTTCAGTGATGCAATATACCAAGTGTCTAAGGGAAAAAATACTATCTGAACTTCTTCATACAATTGAAGAAGGCATACTTCTTAAGTCATTTCATGAGACCAGCATAACTCTAAAGCAAAACCTGACAAAGTTATTACAAAAAAAGAAGTTATAAACACATATTCCTCGTGAGTACAGATGTAAAATCTTTAACCAAGTGTTCTCAAATTGAACACAGCAATGTACAATAAAAGGATAATTCATTATGCACAAGTTGAATGTATCCCAGAAATGCCAAGTTTTAACATTCAAAAAGTAATCAATGCAATTCAATATATTAAAAGAATAAAGGAGAAAAAACATGTATGATATTTTAATAGATTCTAAGCATGTGGCAAAATTCAATATTTCCTTGTGATAACTCAGTTGGTAGAGCATCTCTGGGTTGATCTCTGGGTTATGAGTTCAAGGCCCATGTTGAGCATAGAGCTTCGTTTAAAAAGAAGAAGAAATTCTCAGCAAGCTAGGAATAGAAGCATCTTTCCTCAATTTTGTAAAGGACATTAGCAAGAAACCATTAACTTCAATTATATATAAATCACTTAATGAGGAAACAATAAACGATTGTCCTCTAATAGTTAGAAGAGACAAGATATATAAATGTTAACAACAACAATCCCTGCAGGTGTTTTTCTTGTTCTATTTTGTAGAAATTGATGCACTCATTCTAAATTCATATACAACTCAAGCTTGAAAAAAGAAGATAAAGTTAGAGGTTTCTTAAACACTAACCAAACACCTGCAAAAACTGAAGTGTCTGAGAGTTTACTGAACTTCACTCTAATAAGTTGGCCCTCCACAGTTTCTTGGATTCTGGAAGAGGTCACAAGACTTGACTTAAAGACAAAGGACAGTTTATTACTCACAGTGATAACATAGCTAGAGTATCAGCCAGTGCTGTTCCTCTAAGCCCTGATTTTAATGAGTGAGGAGAAGGGGACCAGATGACACCTGCATACATAGTGGATTGGACTGCAGGAGGGGAAGCTTTTGGAGAGGATCTTAGAGAACCCAAAATTTCTAAAATGGGCTTTAAGCCCGCCTGGCATTTGCCTGGGAAGAAGACATTATCTTCATTATACTTGACAGTAAACAAAGATACTCCTGAATCTGGAGGTAGAGACACCATATCTTCCAAGGCTGTTCATAATACCAACATTCTTGACATAATATGCAGTCAGTGTTTCTGTGCATCAGATGTACCAGAAAGTGAGATAGTATATTGTGCCCCACCTATCTGATAGACGTAGCCATTCTGTTCCTAAGTATTTACCCAAAAGAAGCAAGAACTTATTCTGCTAAAACACTTGTACAAGAATGTTCATAGCAACTTTATTCATAATAGTCAATAACTTGAGGGGCAGCTGGGTGGCTCAGTCAGTTAAGTGCCTGCCTACAGCTCAGGTCATGGGATCAAGCCTTGCCTTGGGTTCCCTGCTCAACAAGGATCCTGTTTCTCCTTCTCCCTCTGCCCCTCCCCTGCTCATGCTCATTCTCTCTCTTTCCCAAATAAATACATTAAAAATCTTTTTTAAAAAACATCAAAAACTGGAAACAACTAAGGTGTCCATCCATAAGAGCATGAGTATACAAACTGTGGTATATGTATACAAAAAGATACTTCTCAGTAATAACATGGAATGAAGTACCAAGGCAAGCAGTAAAATAGGTAAATCTCAAAAAATTGAAAGAAACCTTACACAAAAAAAGTATAAAACAAAAAAAATCCATTTCTAAGAATTCTAGAACGGGCAAAACTAATCTATGGTGGAGATAGATCAGGCTAGCATAAGAAAAGCTATCTATGGTAGAGAAAGATCAGAACAATGGTTGCTTCTGAAGGTGCAGGAGCAGGAAATGGTTGGGAATAGTCAAGAAGGAATTTCCTAGGGAGATGGTAATGTTTTATATCTTGATAGGGCATTGGATGACACATTCACCAAAACTCACCAAATGGTACACTTAAGATTTATGTATTTCATGTATGTAAATTTTATCTCAAATGGAAAATTCTCCAAAGCATCACAAATACCAAACTCTAGTTCATGGCATGCATCCAAAGGATTTAGAGGAGACTGTATTGATATGTGTAACTTACTATGAAATGCGTTTAAAAAATGGATCAGTGAATAGACAGGTAAATGGTAAAACAAGTATGGAAATTGTCAATTATAGAATTTAATGATATATGTTCACTATAAAATAACTACAATTTTTTCAGTATTTTGATGCTTTTTATAATAAAACAGTGTGTGTGTGGGGGGGGGGGGAAGAGATCAGCATGTACATCACCAAAAGAGAGAGAAAAGGGCCGTGTGTCTGTTTGACTCCAAAACCCAGTCTCTCAACTCATTTCCCAACTTATTTCTCCCTTATGAACTCAACTAGCTGAGCTACTCTCATTCCCCCATAAACCCCCATTTTCTCAGTTCTTTGCCTTTGTGCAAGGTATTTTCCCCACCCATAAAACTCATTCTTGCTACTTTTTCTTTTTTCTTTTTTTTTTTTCAAAATTCTTGCTACTTTTTCAGGAGCAAACTCTATAAAATTATTAGTAGAAAATCCATTCTCTTCCATTCAGCAATTCCTTCCCTTACATTGTCCAAGAACCCCAGGGACTCTTACAGTCCACAGAGTATAACCTGGTTTCCACCCAAGGGGACAGAAGGAATGAGGGACCTATCAGCCACTATGTTGCCACTGAAGATAGGCCCTGAGGGCCCAATACCTAACATCCCTGGCAGCTCACTGCCCTCACAGCAGTTCGTGCATCACAGGGATCCTAGCCACGCAGGTTTCAGCTCTGCAATGCTTAGGCTTACATGCTGGGAGCTCAGGTCCCAGCTTTTCTAACTTATTTGAAGTCTAAGCCCTCCCAGAAGCACGGAGTCAGGATGTCTTGTGATGTCTGCCAGCCCTTGCACCTAAAACTGCTGTCTCTTCTCTTTCCAGGGTCAAGCAGCTTTTCTTTACTCCTTCAAAACACTTTTCTCCAAATTGTGGAGCTGTATATTACCCTTCTATGGGGCAATAATAATCATGACACTCTACTACTACTATTACTACTAATAATAATAGTTCTTGGTGACTCAAAAGTGGTGTATTCTTCCAAGAGAAACTTTCCAAGTGGGTGTGAGATTTCCATACCCACTGCAACAGGAAGAATTGGGTGGGGAGAGAAGGGAGGTGTGCGGGAGGCACCACTTTCAATGCTTCCAAAAGCAATATTATGACCTATCACACTGAGGAATAATTTTTAAAACACAAGTTTTAGTTTTTGATGGAGTATTCCACTACTTATATGTATGAGTATTTTCAAACATATGTTGATGCTAAAATACAAATTAATTTAAAAACATTGCTAATTCCTAGTGATCTTTGTCAGTGCTTATTTATCAAATGTCCAACAACTCTCATACCTCTGAGTGGAGGTGGGGGTGGGCGATAATAATGCAAAGTTTAGGATACTAAGATAGTGTTTATACTTAAAGTGTGCCATTCATCTAATACTCTTTCCCTTATTTAATCTCTTTATTCATCCCTTTATTATTTTTTGAGCCTCTCCCACTTGCCGCGCAATGTACTTAGGTGCCACATCTACTGGTATGAGAAATATAGACATATTCCTTTATTTCAAGAAGGCCAAAAGCTAGCTAGCATGAATCAAGCCACCCCCATATGAGTGGTAAGGCCTACTTTAAGGAAAAATCGAGTACTAAGGAAGGAATTATCACAGTAACCTAACTAACCAGAGGAGGATCCAGCAAGATTTCACAAAGAGAGCTACATTCAAGCTCAGGCTTGAAGGATATGCGGGCATTAGCCAAGCAAAAAAGGAAAGCAAAACCTATTCGGGAGTAGATCAGGGAAGGACTTGGATAATGGCTAGAGGCAAGAGGAATTGAAGGGAAAGTTGAAAGAGTTGAAAGATGTTCTATAAGGCTGGGGTGTATTGTGCTATTCGGGGGGGGGGGGGAACAGGGAGATGAAGTTGGGGAGGCAGGCAGCGGCCCAATATTAGGGGACTTTAGGAACCATGTTAAGTTTGAGAAGACTGAGAGCCAACGCATACCAAGAAACTTGCTCAAGGGAACAGAGCAGATTAGGCACAGAGCCAGTCTAGACTCCAGCCTCTCCAGGTTTTAAACTAAAACCTTCCTATGGACTCCGCTAAGATAGGACTAAGGGCAGCCATTTCCGCAGAATGAGGATGACATGCAGGGGACCTGAGCCCAAGCCTGTGTCATTGACTAAGTGCAAACAGTAGGTGAGAATGCGTTGGTCCTCATCACCCACCTGGGACTGTGGGGGCTAATTAATCATAGTGACAGCTCCCTGGATGCAGTCAAAGGGATTATTTTTTTCCTGAATGCTGCTAGTTTAACCTGCCCAAGGCAAGACTTCACTTTATGACACCAAGACGAAGCCTTGTTGAAAATGATAAATGCCTTTTGGAAAAGAATAACATTTTGATAAAAGCCCTTCCAACCAGCCTCCAGGTTAGAATAGAATGGTTTTCCTTGAGTGTTTTTGCAGTCATTTTACAAGAAAGCCAGCTTTATCTCTGGTCTCCAAGTCAACAAACCTAGAGAAGTCTTTTACGATTAAAAATCAAATAAATAACTTGCCATTGTAACTAGCTTTTCATGAGTAATTATGGCAGGAGCTGCCACTTAGATCTCAACTTTCTGCCAAAGCCCTGTGTGGATCTCATTATTCTAGCTTCCGACTCCTCGGCAGCTCCTGAAGATCACAATTTGGGTTTAAGCTGCAAACAGGGCTTCTCCATTGCCCAGAAAATAGACGTTATAAGAGCTCTGGGGGCTTTTTGCTGCACAGTGTTAGTTTATCCCTGTTTTTTGGCATTAAATGTAGCCTTTTTCTCCTTCTTTTAATCCTCCATTTTCTTGTTTGGAAAATGCTATAGCGTGAAGAGAAAGAAGAACAGAGACGGAGGGAGGGAGGAAGAAAGGCAGAAAAGGGACTTCCAGAAAGCACTGGGAAGCCTATTGATGAGGAGAAAAATATCTCTTTTTTGTAGCATACGGATGGCGGGGCCTCCTACCTTAGATCCAAGATCTTCTGGTGAGAATACTCCTTAGATCCTGAATTTCACTTACTGGGTTGGGGAGATAGGGGGTCTAGGAGGAAGCCCAGCTGGGCATGTCCTAAGAAAGCAAATGCCAGCAGAGGGCGATACCCATCTCCAGCCCAAAATGGAAGGTCGAGACTAAGAAAGGAGCCTACTTAGAAGCAGAGACTGCTAGCTTTTGTTTGCCTACGTGAGAATATCATGAGGACGTGTATATGCTCAAAAGCACATGTATGTGTGTGTCTCACACACACACACACACACACAAAGGTGGACATATTGCACCTAAAATGCAGCAACTATTTAATACATACTATGATTAAGGATTGGATCGAGCCTGCCTTTAATTGTTTCTGCTTCTTTGGCCACTTCTATTTATAACTTACTTATAGAATATCACTACTAGTTACTATTAGCACACTTAGATCCTTTATAAAAAAAAAAAAAAAAAAAAAGCTTTGAAAGCCAAGAGGCAAACAGGCCTTGTGAAGGTATATATTCTTTATCCCAATAATTCTACTCTATTTGTTTCTTTTAAAGAGGCAGAGCATGTAAATGTGAACAAAGGAGAGAGAGTGCTCAGCAGGTTCTATGCCCAGTGCAGAGCCTGATGCAGGGCTAGATCTCACAACCCTGAGATCATGACCTGAGCCAAAATCAAGTCAGATGCTTAACTGACTGAGCCACCCAGGTGCCCTTCAATAATTCTACTTCATACTAACAATTTATACTAAGGATATACCTGAGCATACCAAAGATTTAGCTATATGAGCACAGCTATACAGACGTTTGTGTCCTCCCCTCCCAAAATTCATATGTTGAAACTCTAATCCCTTTTGCAGCAGTGTTTGGAGGTGGAGTCTTTGGGAAGTGATTAGGTCATGAGGATGGACTTCTCATGATGGGATTAGCACCCTTATAGAAAAGACCCAAGAGAGCTCCCTCGTCCCTTACACCAGGTGAGGACACAAAGAGAAGTTAGCAGTTTGCAATCCAGCAGAAACTCTCACTAGAACCCAACCAAGCTGGCACCTTGATCTTGGACTTCCAGCCTCCAGACCTGTAAGAAATACATTTCTGTTGTGTATAAGCCACCTGATCTGTGATATTCTCTGACAGCAACTTGAATGGACTAAGACGAGTATTAATTGCAAAGCAATTTATAATAGAAATATTCAACATATAGGATTAGTGAAATCATGGTAAACATACAAAGCAAATTCTCTCAAGTTATTAAAAATTATGTTGTTGGAGATTATTAATTCACCTAAGCAAGCATACAGGAAATATTTATTTGGCACAAATGATGTATGAAATATGCAAAGTGGAAGAAAACAGCAGTTTACAAAGTTAAGGTCATAATATGCTTTCATTTTCATAAAAATTCATAAATATTTGTATAAAAGTGTCTGAAAGATAGACACCCAAATGTTAGCCAATGTTAAATAGATGGGATAGGTCATGGTAACATTTTTATTTATAATGTACATATGTAAATTATGTAATCAGGAAAAAAGTAATTTTTTTTCAATTCAAGTCACTTGTTTTGTTTACCTATACAAAAACATCTGATTTTTGCCATGTGAATACCACTAATACTATCAACTTTTAGTTAAATAATAAGAGATTGAGTTTTAAAGTTTCCATCAACCCCAAGCAAAAACTAACAACTAATATTCCAATTATCGGTGGCCATAAACCAGCTGATGAACTTTAACTCTTATTGTCACACAACTACCAAGCCTTCCCAAAAGTCTCTGTTGGCAAGCCAAACAGAGCTTGGTCAAGGTCAAATGCAAGCATAGGAAACTCTTCCTTTTCTCTGGACAGCAACCCAAAATTTGTGGCAACCCAAACTTCGGGGTTCTGCATGCAGTCAACAACTTCCCAGAAGGCCCTGCTCCAGATGACTCAGATCAATAGCTTCTGAGGTAGAATCTCTGCCAGGTGTGAAAAGTACCAAGTAATGGGCTTAGCTAACCCTAGGGATATTTTTATCCCTCTACAACATGGATCGCATCTCAGTTACCCAGAAAGAGGTCAGAGTCACGACCCCATGATGTTTTTCCTTAAATAGGCTCAAAGCTCTCAGTCTTCTTTCCTCTTAAGTCAGTGATGCTTGTCTACCTACTTCTTAAGTTACCATCTTTGCAGAGCTCCTGCACGCTGACCTTTCTTCTGCCTTTTTAACCTCTCCTTGGTCCATTTCATCTTCAGTAAATGGAGCTCGTAGTTTTAATCACCAGGGAACTGGAGATTCAAATTCTGTGCTGGCTGTTTAGCTAATTAATTCACTGAGAAAATATTGAGGCCTTGGGGCACCTGGGTGACTCAGTCAGTTAGGCGTCCAACTCTTGGTTTCGTTCAGCTCAGGTCATGATCTCATGCGTCATGGGATCAAGTTCCAAGTCAGGTTCCTCACTGGATGGGGAGTCTGCTTGAGATTGTCTCCCTCCATCCCTCCCCCCCGCTAGCACTCTCTCTCTTGCTCTAATTAATTAATTAAAATAAATCTTTAAAAACAGAAAGAAAATATTGAGGCCATACCATGTGACAGAATGTTATTCTAAGTGGTAGGTATTCCACAATTAAACAAAACAGAGGAAGAAAAAAATCCCTGACCTACATGGAGTTTTAGCAGCATAAACAGATTGCAAACAATAAATAACTGAAATAATTCAATACATCAGATGGTGAGAAATACTCTGGCTGATACAGAAGGTTAAGCAGATGGGTGTCATGGAGGCAGAGGGCAAGCACAATTCTAAAAAGGATGGTCAGGGAAAGTCTCGTGGAAAAGGCATAATTTAAGCAACATCCATCAGTACATTTCTTAAACTTTAAGGGGCTTGGTTTTCCATTTTAAAAATAAATAAATAGTAATTCTTCCTAGTAAGTTGTGAGCATTAAATGGGACAGTGTGTCATCAACGGCATGGCATTTGGCACTAGAACTAGCTCCTTGTTCTCTTTCTCCTTTCAGTCTTTAAACACAAGAGTTTTCTACAGGCTATGGGCAAAGCCCATTCCCTCTTTTTTATAATACTTTATTTATTTATTCATGAGAAACACAGAGAGAGAGAGAGAGAGAGAGAGAGAGAGAGAGACGCAGAGACACAGGCAGGGAGAAGCAGGCTCCAGGCAGGGAGCCTGATGTGGGCCTTGATCCCAGGTCTCCAGGATCACACCCTGGGCTGGGCTGAAGGTGGCGCTAAACCACTGGACCACCTGGGCTGCCCCCCCATTCCCTCTTTGTTTTGTTTTGTTTTGTTTTGTTTTGTTTTCCCATTCCCTCTTTGATAACTTTATCCCCTCCCATTGCTTTAGTTCTTTTCTCTCTGCAAATGACCCCCAGACTGCCACGTCCAGGACCTTCATCTTGTGATTACCTGGGTGGTGGCACATCTACCACTGGCTTATAATTGCATGTAGACTTCTTGCTTTTCCCCACTGGGATCCAACACCTTACTGGCAAAGGTGATGTGTTTCATCTGTATAAGTCCAAGAACCGGCACAGGAACCATCTCAGGATTGCCACTCAAGAAAGGTTTATTAAATAAACAGATGAATGACATATCTTCTATATACTTTCAGTTGAATATCGCCAATTTACCATTTAATAATTTCCATCCAAATGTCCTAACAGTACCATATGTAAACATGTGTACAGGCCCTTTCATGTATCTTAAGATATTACAGATGTGGGGCACCTGGGTGGTTCAGTGGTTGGGCGTCTGCCTTTGGCTCAGGTCGTGATCCTGGGGTCCTGGGATCGAGTCCCACATCGGGCTCTCCACTTGGAGCCTACTTTTCCCTCTGCCTCTGTCTTTGCCTCTCTCTGTGTGTCTCTCATGAATAAATAAATAAAATCTTTAAAAAAAGATATTACAGATGCTACACATGCTGTTCTGTGACCGACATCTCTCGCCACTTAGGACTACATTTCATTATTTCTGAAACAGCATCAATGCTAAGACATGCCATTATTTTATGGATCACTAAGAAATAACAGTGCTGCCTATTAACTATGATGCGATACATATCACTTAAAAATACTTTATAATTACGGGAACCCTGGGTGGCGCAGCGGTTTGGCGCCTGCCTTTGGCCCAGGGCGCGATCCTGGAGACCCGGGATCGAATCCCACGTCGGGCTCCCAGTGCATGGAGCCTGCTTCTCCCTCGGCCTGTGTCTCTGCCTCTCTCTCTCTCTCTGTGTGACTATCATAAATAAATAAAAATTTAAAAAAATATTTAAAAAAAAAAAATACTTTATAATTTACTTAAAGGGCTCATAGAGACTTAGATTGTTACATATTATCTTTGCATACATATAAAAAGGAAAATAGTTTTTCCTAGAACTAATCTTCATTTGGAGTTCAACTTGTCTATGACTTTTTGTCTCCGTTATCAATGTCAGTATTCTTCCAAACATCATCTTGCTCTGTCACATCAAAAACATTGGTAGGGGGCAGCCCGGGTGGCTCAGTGGTTTAGCGTCTGCCTTCAGCCCTGGGCGTGACCTGGAGACCCAGGATCGAGTCCTGCATCGGGCTCCTTGCATGGGGCCTGCTTCTCCTTCTGCCTGTGTCTCTGCCTCTCTCTCTCTCTCTCTCTCTCTCTCTCTTTCTCTGTGTATGTGTGTGTGTCTCTCATGAATAAATAAATAAAATCTTTTTTAAAAAAAAAACAGTGGTAGTGTTGCATTTCTTACAACAATTCATGACACACTGATTCTGGCTTCTTCAACTAGCTATAGAGTTATATAGACCTTGCCTATTTTTTATTTTCCTTTGATTCATCACATCCACTCATCTAGTTGCTCCAGTATTACTGTCACAATTTTTTTCCAACCCAAACACTAATACCCAGTCTGCCAGTTCTAACACTGGCACTTTTGAGATTTGCCCGTACACAGGCAATGAAAAGCTACATTTTGGCTACAGCCAGGCCTCTGGCAATTATAAGATACTGTCAATTGTCAGAGATATCCCAATGACAGACATGTCAAATTTGTTAAAATAGGCATCTCAGAAATCTAGGAAATGTGTCATATCATAAATATTTGCCATGCATGTAATCCCACAGGATTGGCTTAATAGTAACACGCAACTACCACTGATAAACAGCTAACATACATGGAAACTGAGGGCTTCCTGTGTGCCAGACTTTGTCCGTATAGACTATTAACCTAATTCTCACACTACAGAGCATATGATATTATTATTCTTTCAGTGAGATGAAGAAACCAAGGCACAGTCAGGTTTGCTATTTGCCAATGAATAGCAAAACCAGAAAGCAAATCCAAGTGTTTTGAATCCAAAGGGCACAGACTCAACCTATACTAATCTCCATTCTATAACGGGGGAGGGGGCACATAATTCAGTAAACCAGTATGATTGAATGGATATTGATGTTTCCATTGCATAGAAGGAAGCAGTGGTCATTCTCACAGAGAAAAGTATGTCAATATATGCTGGCTATTTCCTCAGGATAATTTCCCAGATAGGAAACTGCTGAGTCTAAGAGGTGAAAACCTTTAAAGTTAAATATCTCATATTTTAAGCCACAATGTCCTTCAGACAGATTGTCCCAACTATACTTTCATTAGCAGTTCCTCATAACCTTAAATCTTAGGTATTATTGTTTGTTTTTTAATCTGTACCAATCTGAGGAGAAGCAAATGAATACTCACCTCAGTTTTTAATCTACCTTTCTTTGATTTTCTAGTAAAGTTGAACATGTTTTAATATGACCACCAGCCATGTGTGGTTCTTTTGTAAATGACAGATCTCCTCTGTAAGACTACAGAGGCTTCCCCCAAATTCCAGGATGGTTAGATTCTCAACAGTTGAGCCCCTGCATCCAGCCCTACGGTGGTACCTCACAGCTTTGTTCCAGGCTCTAGATCAATGGTTCTCAGCCTTGGCTACACCTTACAATGACCCAGGGAGCTTTAAAAATATTGAAGCCCAGACTTAACCCCAGAGCGATTTATTTAATGGTGTAGAGGAAGCCCAGGCTTCAAGATTCTTTTTAAAGCTCCCCAGGTCATCCTAATGTGCAGGGCGGCTGAGAACTGTGTCTTCAGAGATAGGCCCTGTTAATGGCATACTAATGAGCATCCAGAGATGCAGGAGAATTACCTTCCATTAGCGTCTGCTCCTTGTGTGAAGAGCAGAAAGATGAGGGAAATGGATAAATTCACCTCCAATGTCATTTCACTTGGTTCACATATTGACTCAATAAATATTTGAGCATCTCCCATGATAATAATGGTGCACATTTATTGAACATTTACTATAGGTCAGGCTTTCTTCTAAACCCTTTACACATATTCCCTCCAATAATCCTAGGAGGCAAGTACTCTCTTTATTCCCATTGAAACTGAGGCAGAGCATTTTTTCATGTTCTTATTGGCCATGTGTAGGTCTTCTCTGGAGAAATGTCTGTTCATGCCTTCTGCCCATTTCTTGACTGGATTGTTTGTTTTTTGGGTATGACAAGTTCTTTATAGATTTGGAGGGTATGATGCTGAATGAAATAGGGCAATCAGAGAAAGACAATCATCATATGGTTTCACTCTTATGTGGAACATAAGAAATAGTGAAAGGGACCATAAGGGAAGTGGGGAAGAAACGGAGTGGTGAAAAATTAGAGAGGAAGACAAACCATGAGAGATTCCTGACTCTGGAAAGCAAATAGAGTTGCAGAAGGGGAAGTGGGTGGGGGGTGCCTGGGTGACGGACACTGAGAGGGCATGTGATGAGATGAGCACTGGGTGTTAGACTATATGTTGGAAAATTGAATTTAAATAAAAGAAAAAGAAAAAAGAAACTGGGGCAGAGAGCTTAAGTCATTTGCTTGTAGTCACACAGCTACTAAGTAGTAGAGGTAGGATTGCACACAAACAGGCTAGCTCTGGAGATCCCCATCATAACACTGCATGTCAGACATCGTGAAGGTGGTTGATATGTCATAGTACACAAACCAGATAACAGTTCCTGCTTTCACAAAGCTTAAAGTTTACCAGAGGATTATGACTATAAATGAATAAGTTCACAAGATCTGTAGGAAAAGTACAAGGTGCTATAAAGGAATATAACCACATATTCATGTTTAACAGCATTATTCACAATTGTCAAAAGATGGAAGCAACCCAAGAGTCCACCCATGAAAAGATAAAGCAAAGTGGTCTACACATACAGTGGAACCTCATTCAGCCTTAAAAAGGGAAGGAAACTCTGATAAATGCTGCAACACAGATGGACCTTGAAGACTTTATGCTAATTAAAATAAGCCAGTCCCAAAAGGACCATCACTGTATGGTTCAACTTATGTGAGAATAGAGTCATCAAATTCTCAAAGACAGAAATTTGATGGTGGTGATCATGGCCTGGGGGGAGATGGGAATGGTGAGGTATTGTTTAATGAGTGTAGAGTTTCCATTTTAGAAGACGAAAAATTTCTGGAGATGGATGATGGTGAGGGTTGCACAGCAGTGTGAACTGAACTGCACACTTAAAAATGCTCAGGATGGTGGGGCGCCTGAATGGCTCAGTCAGTTAAGCATCCAGCTCTTGATTTTGGCTCAAGGCATGATCTCACAGTCTCAGGATCAAGCCCTGCACCAGGCTCCACACGCAGTGAGGAGTCTATTGAGATTCTCTCTCTCCCCCTCAGCTCCTCCCCAGCACTCTCTAAATATTTTTATTTTTAAAAAAAGCTAAGATGTGAATTTTATGTTAGGCATAAGAGATCGATAGATAGATTTCTAAAAGAGTATAACCACAGGGGCAGCCCGAGTGGCTCAGCGGTTTAGTGCCGCCTTCAGCCCAGGGCATGATCCTGGAGACCTGGGATCAAGTCCCACATCGGGCTCCCTGTATGGAGCCTGCTTCTCCCTCTGCCTGTGTCTCTGCCTCTCTGTGTGTCTCTCATGAATAAATAAATTTAAAAATCTTTGAAGAAAAAAAAAGAATGTAACCACAGGCCACAAATTAGATTGGGGAAGGAGTCAAAGAAGATCTATTTCAGAAGATGAGATTGAGATTTGGGAATCAAGGATCTTGTAGGTGAAGAGTAGAGAGAAGCTATCCTGAATGGAAGAGTGGCATATGCAAGGGCCCTGGGGCAATAATTATGTGGCAGGGGAAGCCTAGTGAGGGAGAGGCACCTGGTGCAGGGTAAGACCATGCAGGATTTCACAGACCTAGACAAGGAGCTTAGCATTTATTCTAAGTGCTTTGGGAAACCACAAGTGGATACTGAACAGGGAGATAAAAAGACTTGCTTTGTGTTTTATAAAGCTCCATCCATCTGCCCTAGAAGAGTGGTTTAGAAGAGGGAAAATTAGAAAGCAATCACTACAATGTGAGTGAGTGTAGATGATTTTGAGAAAACTGAAGTTCAGAGAGGTTAAGTAGCTCACCCAGGGTCACACAGCACACAAAGGTTTCTGACTCCAGTACCTGTATTCCTTACACTTTGTAGATTTAAAGAAAGAGAAAGAAAAAGAAAGAAAGAAAGAAAGAAAGAAAGAAAGAAAGAAAGAAAGAAAGAAAGAAAGAAGAAAGGGAAATTAGAATATACAGGAAAGAAGATACCTCATAGTCAGACCCTCTGGCGAGAGAGAAAAGCACAATGCCACTGTTCCTCCACAGATGTTTCATATTTATGGATGTGAAACCAAACAAATTGGCAGAAAGGCACATAGAGAAATGGAAAGGTAGGAAATGAAGAAGGAAAAAAGAGAGAAAGGAGCTTCCCAGGGATCCTGCTTCACCTATTGCCCCTCTAGGCCATCATGTGGATCAGCCAGTGAAGATCCGAGGGCCAGAGACACCCAAGCAGCACTTGAGGCTGTGCATGTATGGGAGCAGACATCCTGGGGAGCGTTCTAAGGCCCACTGGCAGCTTCCCTGTGGGGAACACCAGGGCGAGCTTCTAAAACTTGGAGCCCTCAGGGTGTTGTAGTTTTACAATGGCTTGGAAGACATGATTGGGAATAACAAAAAAGGATTAATGAGCACCTCTTTTGAAAAGTAAGAAAAATCCCTGGCAAGGCTGAGTCCCCTCTCCCAATATTAGGTCATGTACCAACGAGCACAAAGCAAAACCTCAATTTACAGCAACCCACCAGTCAGAACCTCCCATTCCTGGGTCCTGTGCAGTCCTTCGCATGAAGCAGGAAAGGCAAGCCCTTTAATAATAATAATAATAATAATAATAATAATAATAATAATAATTTAGAGGGTTATAGCTGAAAGAGACCCCAGAAGTGTTTCTTGTACAATGACACTTCATCTTAGAGACAGGGAAAGGAAGTGACTCGTCTAAGCCACATGATCTTACTGGCTAGACATCCAGTCCCTCTAGTCCATTCTATGCCACTGTGCTCCATGTCTTCATTGGATCCACAGCCCTGTGAAACCATGAAAATTTTGACCCACACTCATGCAGCTCCACACTGCATCAAATATTCTCTCCATTGACTTTGTCAGCCCACTCGAGAGCTAGAGGAGCTCATAGGATGGGACCGTGTCCTCATTTGTCTTGGCAAATGTTACAGATGCAGAGCCTTAAACGTACAGGCCCCTGAGAATGGAGGCTGAACTAGCAAGACTAGCTGACCTTCGTCCGTTGCTGCGTAGGCACTGGAGCTGAGGGCCTGACCACCGGCTGCTGTCTGCACATCGCTGGTGAGGTCAGCCCCATGATCACCCTCCGTTCACAAAGGGAAAAACTGAGGCATGAGACAATTTGGTGCCCTACAGGGGTCCCAGCTTTCCTGACAAGTGCCAAACCAAGATATAAATCCGGGAAGCTGCACTCCGGAATCTGCAGTCCTAACACTATACAATTTCTCTCACCAATTTGTCTCTGGCAAATGAACAAATATCCATTTGGCAAATAAGAACCAGAAAGTTGAGGTGCTTGCCCAAGGGTGCACAGCAAATAAAGCATAAAGGGAACCCAGTCCTTCAGCTGCAAGTCTTAGAGGCCCTCCCTCCAACCCTAGCAGTCTGCACAACCTTAGCTTCTTAGGGAAGGGGTCGGCTGAATTACACACTGTACAGCGGCTAGTGGGCACACTGAAGGATCTGCTTCTGGAGCTGAGCTGTGGGTGCCCTCAAAGACCTCAGCTTTGGAAGGTGGACATGCCTGACTGAGTGAGTTCCAGATGCCTGGCATGAGCCTGGTTGGCTTTGAGGTTGATCTTGCTGCTTGGTACCTCTCAGGACCAAGGGGACCGTACTACCTCTCTCAAGGATTCTGGTATGACCTGCTGGCTGCAATTTATTAGGATAGATACACACATACCCTATCATCTGAGACTCCGTGTTGCATGGTGTGTATCATGCCACCACTTCCCAACCAGATGACTTACATCTTTCTACCTCAGGTTTCCTTATCTCTAAACAGAGATAACCATAAAGCCGACCTCCTGGTGCTGCTGCAAAAGCTAAATGAGCTGTTCTAGGAGAAACATTTAGGGCAGCGCCTGGTGCACACATTCCACACGCATTGGCTGCTGCATACATTCCATCCCTGGAGACAGAAGCTTTAATTTACTCTGTAAAGATCTCAAGGTTCGTGTCTTTGGTTTTACACAGACCTAAGGAAGGAAGGAGAAGCTTGTCGGAAGTGAGTGAGGGGAATGAGACCCGAGAGGGGTGTGGAAGAAACCAAAGACAGCTTTCACGCCCCAGGCCCACAAGTCTGGCTGATGGGGCTGTAGACACAGGCATGCACAGGGGTGCTTGGAGGCGCCTCGCTGCAAAGCAAGGCACAGATTCAGGGAGGAGGTGTTTCTAGGGAGAAGGACTCGGCAAAAATACCCCAACTGCCTCCTGGGAGCAGCCGGGAGCGGAGCTCTCACAGGCAACGGTGGCCAGCCTTGTAGAATTTTCCCAGTAGCTGAGCAGGCACCGGCCAATGAAGAGATGCTGCAGGCACCGGCCAATGAAGAGATGGTGCACAGTGGAGGTCAGAGTGGCCATGGGGCCTTTGAGACCTGTCCCACCATCAGGCAGGGGACAGACACTCAGACTGCAGTTGAGGATACTGAGGCTAAGGCACAGCTGATCAGTGTGCCTGTCATGGCCTAAGTGCCCCGCAAACAATAGGAAGGCCCGGAAATGTTTCCATGAGGAGGGCTCAAAGTATTTTCATTAAGTCTGAATCATGAAAAAATTTTGATCAGGGTCATGTCCTCTGGGTAAATGAGGCTGAGCCGTGAATATGAGAGATTTTGGGGGTAACCAGGGAAAGTATAACATTTCTGTAGCCCGAGTTGACACACTGAACATTTTTAAGCATGAGAAAAGTTGGAATCAGCAAAGGGCATTTTGACAGCACTGAAATTTATGTCTGGCTGGGAGGAGATAGTACCCCACACTTTTTAAACAGTTTCGGTCAGAGGAAAAAAATGTAAAATTGGTCCCTAGCTAATGAGGCCTGATCTTCCTTTTATGGTGCTCTAGTATGCAATTAAGGTTAGCTTCATGTAAACTGCCAGCACACTCAGACTTTTAACAGCCTTATGTATGTCAGGAAGGAAAATAAATAGTCCCCTGTTTGTGCTTTATGCGGGGGAATTATTGAGATAAACAGCTTGGGCCTGACAGGTGTGACTTCTTGCGGCTTAACGTGATGGATTTGCCAATGGCAGCTGGAGCCGATAGCACCAAACTGTTGATGGAAATAAAACATGGTGGAGAGTCCGACAGTTATATAAGTGCAAGAGCCAGGCAGGGTCTGACTTTTGATCACGAGACACTCAGCCTTTCAGTGTTGAGAGTGTGTGAGGACCTGGAACACAGAGATGGAGGAGACTCATCTACAGAGTAGTGGAGTCCCAGAGCTCCAGAGGAAGTGAGAGATGGGGACACTGAGGTCTGGAAAGTTCTAGTGACTACCCGGCTGTCCAGGAGTGGACCCCAGGTCTCCCGCCCATGCTATTTCCACTGTCCTAAACTGCTTTCTAAGAACCCTGCAGGGGTGCCTGGGTGGCTCAGTCACTTAAGCATCTGCCTTGCACTCAGGTCATGATCCTGGGGTCTTGGGATCGAGCCTCACATCGGGCTCCCTGCTCAGCAGGGAGGCTGCTTCTCTCTCTCCCTCTGCCTGCCGCTCTGCCTGCTTGCGCTTTCTCTCTTTCTCTCTCTGTCAAATAAATAAATAACATCTTTTAAAAGAGAGAGAGAAAAAAAAACTCTGCAGAATCCTGAATAGATGGACTAAGACGTGAAACCTGGGTTTGGTCCCATGTTGGCTACCACCTCCTTGCCTCTGGTCACCCCCTCTCATAATCTCCTCTGTAATCCATCCACATTCTTCACCACCACTAGAATTTCCCAAAATGCAGATCCGAGTATGTCTCACACTTTCTCCCCTGCTTAAAACCTTTTGATAGCTTCCCTCTGCTCTCAGGATAATTTTGTCTTATTTGCTTACAAGGACCATCACAAACCTAACCCATGCCACCTTCTCCAGCTTCAGGATCCCCATTTCCCTCCCACTCAATCCCTATAATACAGTCACTCTGAATAATCTGCTCTTTCTCCACCTGGAGCATTGCCAGATAAAATGTGTGATGCTGGGTTAAATGTAAATTTCACAAAGACAATGACTGGCTTATAGTATAAGTATATCCCTTTGGCATATTCGGGATATACTTATCCTAAAATATTATTGATTGTTTATCTGACATTCAAATTTAGCTGGAAAGTCTCCATTCTTATTTGATAAATCTGGCAGTCCTACTCCAGTTGGATCCTCATTTTCCTTACCTCTGGGCCTTTTAAAAAATGTACCATCCTGGGGCACCTGGATGGCTTGGTCGGTTAAGTGTCTGAGTCTTGATCTCAGCTCAGCTCTCAATCTCAGGGTCATAATTTCAGGCCCTGCACTGAGCTCTATGCTGGGCATGAAGCCTACTTTAAAAAAAAATACCATCCTTTAGCTAAGACACCAAATCTTTTCCCTGTTTGGCTAACTCATTGAGTTAAGGACACCAAAGCTTCATGTTCACCTTTGTATTGTAAAATTTTTGCTAGGCTGTGGCTACCAAATCAGTAACTATATTCCTAAGCTGCCTGCATCAGGTGGAGCCCTGTGAGGTCTTACCTATGGAATGTGAAAAAAAAACAAAAAACAAAAAGCATGCGTGTCACTTGTGGGCCAGAGTGGGTTAAGAAGTAGGTGTATCTTTTTCTCCCTATTTTCTCATCTGACAATTGGAAGTAAAGGACTCCAAGCCCTTTACTAGAAGGAGTCTGGATCCCTGAATTACAGTGAAGAAGTTCACCCACAGACCAACCACATTGGTAGTTACATGGATGAGAAGCAAACTTCCATTATGCTGTCACTGCAGTGTGGGGTTTGTTTGTTATAGCAGTTAGCATTATCTTAGTTTCTGTGCCCATTCTTTGGGTCTTGGTATTGACATCTCCTCCTCACAGACAGTCTCTCAAACTGGGTGAGTGGCCCCTCTTAACGTGCTCCCATAGAATTCTATTCATTCTTACTTTGTCAGTAACACCTACCATGAGGTATTGTAGGAGACTCTTTACTTGTCTGTATATATTTCCTACTGGATAAAATGTTTCCTGAGGGTAGGGCCTACAATCATCTTGGCCACAGTTATATCTGCAAAGCATAGCATTGTCAAATGAATAACTAACCAGTGTCTCTTCAACTGTATTGGTCTGTTTCCTGATTTTTAAAAATGAGGTGGAGACAAGTGATTACTAAGATTCATCTCAAAAAAAGGAATTTGGGAATTAAGAATATAAATTAAGTGGAACTGCCTTCTCCAGAACCCTATTTTCTACTGGGGAATGGTACTCCTTCCATTCCCATGGTTGTGACAGGCTAAGAATCATTGTGATTCATGGCACCCACCTCCCACCTTTCACCACCCCAGGAGCAGGCAGGTGGCCCAGGCGGGACACTAGTGCTCCACCCTCCTACAATAGTGATTGGTCAGAGACAGGACCAAGACCAATCCAGATTCTTCCCCTTAGTTTATATGTGCATGTTGGAAAACAAAAGCTATTTTTTCTACTGGGGCTCCTGGGGAAGAAGGCTGTGCATGGGGACCACTTAATGACAATCTGCTCTATTATTAGAGAGAGTGTGTCTACAAAATGAAATTAACACTCAAAGGAAATCAGAGCAAGAATGAAGAAAAAAATAGAGCCCCAATAACATTTTCTTAGTTCTTGAATCTAACTGTGCCTGAAGCCAACCACCTCTGGACTTCCTTCCTACTTATGTGAGCCAATAAACACTGATTTTGGCTTAAGCCAAATCTTAGATTTTGTCACTTCCTTCCAGAAAGGTACTGATTGAGGTAAAAATAGTAATTTTTGTGGAATTAAAGTACAATATAACCAGAATCACACACTCTTTTGCATAAAGTAGGTATAAAATGTATAAAATAAACTTTATTGAATTGATTAGGATGAGCTAACAATAGACAAAATGAGTTTCTTCATATTTAACACAAAACATAAAGTATATGCCTGCACTATTGTCTATTAAACTGAACAAATTTAGCAAAACTTTTTTCTTTTTTTTAAAGATTTTATTTATTTATCCATGAAAGACACAGAGATAGAGGCAGAGACACAGGCAGAGGGAGAAGCAGACTCCCTCCAGGGAGCCTGATGTGAGATTCGATTCCAGGACCCCAGAATCACGACCTGAGCCAAAGGCAGATACTCAACCATTGAGCCACCCACGCATCCCTAGGAAAACTTTTCTAAGGGACACCTGGTGGAGCAGCTGGTTAAGCACCCAACTCTTGGTTTCAGCTCAGGGTTGGGATCTCAGAGTCATGAGATTGAGCCATCCCTCAGCCTCCACGCTCAGGACGGAATCTGCTTAATCCCTCTCCATCTGCCCTCCCCTCTCAAATAAATAGTTTTGTTTTTTTTTTTTAAGAAAAGCTTTAAAAATTGAGTTTCATTTTATAAGAACAAAACGTAAAGAATAGTTAAATAATGTAATTGTAAAGATTTGGAGAGCTCTGATCAGTGGACATTCATTCTTCCTTATTTTCATATGGTAGTGGAGGAGGAGAGTCTTTCCACAAAGTTTCTGATGACTTGCCTTAGGGAAACCACACTGAGGCAGCTGCCAGCTTAAGACCATGCCTCAGCAACCAAATCTGTGCCTCTCTGTCCCCAACGTCACTGACTGACCCAGGAACAGAAATAGCTTACCAAGCAGGGCAATCACCGGTCTACCTGGAACTAAAGCTTAAACAGAGACAGAATCGGGGCACTGGGTCACATGACGAGCCCATCCAAGAGAGAAGGAACATAACTCCTGCTTCCATCTTTCAGAAGATGTGCTTATTTCCACTTTTCTGATTCTTGATTGTCTATTTATTCTGCCACTCCTGTGAGTTTCCCAACATCTGTTTCCAAAATGTTCTTCTTTGATTAGACAGCATCGGGTATTTTTACTGATGACTCAAGAAACTTCACTCATTCATATGGGGTGACCCAGGAGTACATTTTAAAGTGGATATCAGCTGTCATTGCTCCTGGGGTCCATCAAGCATGCCCTCCTGCCAGCATCCCGCTCCTGGCTAAAGCGCTCCCTGCCCATGTCACACTGAGGGGCAACCCCCCTCCCACCATCACCAGCATCCTAAAACTCAAACCCTCCACTCCCCTCATACACGTAAAACTTTTGGGAGTTGCAACTTTGTTCCATCATTGGACACAGTCATGCCACATAGTTTAGCGGTTTGATTGAACTTCTCTTGTTTCAAATTTGCCTGCTCCATGGTAGGACTTTAACTTGGCCTTTGTGTACTCCAAAATTTTGTGTTTTTCACAAAATAAAAGACCAGCCTTACTCCAGAGATGAATTTTGCTTCTATTCTTACAGGGAAAATAACTGGCAGTAGCTTTAAAATATCACATTGTTAAAAAAAAAAAAAAATATATATATATATATATATATATATATATATATATATATATATATCACATTGTTCGTACTTCTAGCCTTAAAGATCCAGAGCTACTAGAGGTCAGATCCCAGTACCCCTTGGCAGAGAGAACCCAGTTTACATTCCCACCTTGGAATGCCAAATGGCATCAAGACACACACACCTGGGTTTCTTGCTTCCTTATTTTCTTACAAGGTTGGTTTCTCTCCGTTGAGAATCCAGTGCCTCCTTTGACACATCCAGATTCCTCTAGAAGCCACATGACACCAAGCATCATCCTGATCTTTTGTTCCTCTCCAAACTTCATCAGTAATTCAAATCTAAAGAGAATAATGCAGAGGAGAAACTCTTCTCTGTCCCTAGATTCCTTTCAGGCATCTGGCACTCCTCACACAGCTGAGGTGGACAGGCCACATGGCGACAGGCAAATAGGAAACAGACTTCCATTCGGGTGGTCTGCTGCTCCGTGTCCATTGTAGGCTAACGAGCAGTAACAGCTGTCCAGAAAGGAGGCTGACACACTCCCAGTGCAGACAATGACAAAGCAGTCCTCCCCTGAGGCTGCCAGCACACTACGACTTCTTCCCACAGTATCACCCAACTGGCTGCCAACAAGTAGGATGGGACTGTCTTTCTTCACTGAGTAGGTCACATTGAGTTGGCCAACAAACATCATCCAAAGACTGCATTCACACTTGGACAGTCGTCCTGGCTGAAGAGCCAATTCATCTGTAAATGGGAAATCTCACTCAGGCATCCTGGGGTTTGGAAAATAAAAGGAACCAATGAATGGCTGACTGGCTGCCAGAATGTGCCCCAGAGCTGTGCGGAGAAAAAGTTGGGGCAGCAGGTCCTCTGCTCCACCAAATATTTGGAAATCACTTCATATTTTAAGCCACTTTCCCGACTGTAAATTGAATGGTTGAACTGGATCTTGGAATCACAGATTGCTGGAGAATCACTAGTAAGCTAATCCAGTCCCTCGTATCACAGACGCTCAAGCAAACTGAGGCTGATTCATATGTCCAACGTGTGTTTCTTGAGGCCTGCCATGTGCCAAGTGAAGTGATAGATACTAGGGATAAAACAAAAGTATATACAGGCTCTCCCTTCAAGCTAGTTCCAGTATATTGGGGAAGGGGAAAGATGTTGATTGAGTGATCATGCAAATAAGTATTTAACACAAGGTGAGGAGTTCTGTGAAGAGGGCTCAGTGTACTAAGAGCATATTTCAGATGAATCTGACCTGTTAAGGCTGACCTATAGGGAAGTCCTTTTGGATCTAAGAACTGAAGGAAGGATAGGCTTTAATGAGATGAACAGTGTGGTGTGGGAGAGAGAAAGAGTCAGAGAGAGAGCAAATGCAAAGGTCCTGAGGCAGGAGAGAGCAGGAGACTTTCAGGAACATGACAGCAGCTAGGATGTCGTGGGCCAGAACAGAGAAGGATAGGCAGACAGTAGAGCAAGATGAGACCCAACAGGAGGCAGAAGCCAGTCCAAGCAGGGCTGGGAAGCATTTGTGTGGTAGGCAAAACTCTAGGATGGTACACAAGATGCTAATGCCCTGTAATCCCTGCCCTTTGAGTCAGGGTAGGCAAGACCTGTGACTATAAATGGGTTAGCAACCTATAGTTATGTTACATTAAATATCAAGGGAGTTTTGGAGATGTAACTAGGATTTTTGATCTTTGAGTTAATCAAAAGGGAGATGATCTTGGGAGGGCCTGATGTAATCAGGTGAGTTCTTGAAAGGGACAAGCAGCTGCGGCAGACACTCTCCTGCCAGCCTTCCAGAAGGCAACTGGCGGTGTTGTGAGCTGCCTGTGTCGTGAAGGCCCCTGTGGCCTGGTCCTGAGGGCACCTCTAGGAGCTGAGAGCACTCCCAGACAACAAACAGCAATAAAATGGGGGTCTCTGTCCTATGACCTCAAGCAAATGAATTCTGTCAACTACCTGCATGAGTTCAGAAGAAGATCCTGAGGTCCAGGTGAGGCCACAGCCCCAGCCAACACCTTGATTTCTGCCTTGTGAAACCCTGAATGGTGAACCCAGTTACCCTATGCTCAGACCTCTCACCCACAGAAACTGTTAGATATTAAATGGGGTTAGCCCCTTAAGTTAGTGATAACTTGTTGTGTTTCAATAGAAATTAATACAGCTCTTTAAGATTTTGATATTTACCTTTAGAGCATTAGGATGTCATTGAAGAATTTTAAGGAGGGTGCTGAAGGGGATGACATAATCACATTGGATTTCTGAAGATCCCTGGGGCTGCTATATGAAGAATGAATTGGAAAGGCAAGAGCTCAGTAAGGAGGCAACAGATGAAGGTGGTTCTGGTGGTGGGGATGGTGTTGGCCATGGGGAGGCAGATAGAAAAGATAGCCAGACAGTAACAGAAAAAAAAACTCTCAGACTCTTTATCTTTATAGATTTATACTGAAATGTTTGCTTCAAAATAATCCAGAGGGTGGATGGGAGTAAAGATGAAATAAAATTTGCCATGTTTTAATAATCTTTCAAGATGAATACTAGGTTGATCAAGTTTACCCTACAAGAATCTCTATTTTGTGTGTATAGAAATATATCAATTTTAAGTTAAAATGTATACCCAGTGAAACACACAAATCCCAGGCGCAGTCGGAGGAAGTTTGACACGTGCATAGACTTATAGGACGCACACTCCCTTTCACCTCAGAAAGTTCCCTCCACCCCCACGCAGCTAATCGCAGCCCTCCTTCTGCAGGCGACTACTATTATTCCAATGTCTATTGTCATAGATTAGGGTTGCCTATTTGAGAACTCATATGAATCACATGACTTGTTCTCTTCTGTGTTTTGTGAGATTCACCTATGCTGTTGCGTCCTATCAGGTAATTCCTTATTATTACTTCTTATTCCATTGTATGAATATATTAGTTTGTTTAGTTATTCTATTAATGGACAGACATACAGGTTATTTCCTTATTTAAGCAGCTATGAAATATACTTGTGCAAGTTTTAGTTTCTCTTGGGTGGGTTTTCTGGGAAATGTGTGTTTAATTTTATAATAAACCACTGCACAGGTTTCCACAGTGGAGGTAACTTTTTACACTCACCAGCAAAGTGAGAGCTCCAACTGCTTCTTCTAGAGTACCAGGAGAGCACAGAGAAGAGGGCTTCCCCTTGTAGTGGCCCCACGGTGACAGCCAGAGAGCTCCCAACATCATCTGCTGAGAGGCAGGGACACGTGGATGTGTGAAGGCTTGTCGGAAGAGTGAGGAGAGTGTTGCTTTGTAGCAGGGAAACATGGAAGGAGGCGGTGACATATCAAGATCACTGGGGACAGTGGAGAGACCCATTAGTGGTTGCTCACTCTGAATTCACAGTGGTACCATGCTTCCTTGTTATGTCATTTTTTTTTCCCCAGAAGTACATTTGGTCACTTGAAATTTGCCACAAAGAAACTAAATGGTTGGATTCATCCAGAGTCTGGGTGAGATATGTAGGTGAGAAAAAAACAGAGGGACAGGAGAATGACAGAAATGACAAGCCAAGGCACATTCGCTGGCTGAGGGCTTTGTGAACAGGGAGTCACCTTGAGATTGTAGGTGTAAGATGCCAGCAATAATGGGGGGCTAAATATGAAGGACATTTCTTTCTGACTCACATAAAAGAAGTTGGCGGTAGCTGCAGGGGTCACATCCTTGGCATGTGTCATCACTATGAAAAGGAGCTCACGTATGTAAACACTTTTCTGGAGGGCAGAATTGACCTCAACAGAATAGAAGTCATATGTGTAAAGCTACAGCTGCCATCAAACTCAGTGGTGAAAAACTGCAAGCTTTTCCTTTAAGATCAAAAACAAAACAAAGATTGCCCACTGCTGCCACTTCTTTTCAACATAGGCTGGCAGTCCCAGCCAGGGCAGTTAGGAAAAAATAAATAAGTAAAAGTCATCTAAATCAGAAAGGAAGAAGCAAAATTATCTCTTTTTGTAGGTGATACAATTTATATGTAGAAAATCCTAAAGACCCCAAACAAAAATGTGTATAACTAATAAACAAATTTAGTGACGTTGCAGGATACAAAACCAGCATACCAAAATTGTGTTTCTATATGCTAACAACAAACTATTCAAATAGGAAATTAGGAAAACAATCCCATTTACAAAGCATCAAAAGGAATAAAAGTTGTAAGAATACACTTGACTAAAGACATAAAGGTCTTATGCACTGAAAACTATAAGACACTGATGAAAAAAATTAAAGAAGGCACAAATAAATGGGAAGACAACCTGTGCTCATGGATTAGGAAACTTAGTATTGTTCAAGTGTTCAAACTACCCGAAGCACACTACAGATTCCATGTAATGCCCATTATGTTTCAAAATTTAAGTGTATTTTTGATGCCAAAATTCCCCATCTGGGAACTTATCATATGGAGAAAATCATACAAGCACATGAAGATGTATGATCACAATAGAATGTTTTAGAATGGAGAGAAATAAATAATCTAAATGCCCATAACAATGGTACAATGGGATACATAGTCATTAATGTGTTTCTGAAGTTCTACATTAACATATTAAGGTGATGCTGGCCTCGTAGAACGAATTTGGAAGTACTCCATCTCTTTCTATCTTTCCAAACAGCTTTAGTAGAATAGGTGTGATTTCTTCTTTAAACGTTTGATAGAATTCCCCTGGGAAGCCATCTGGCCCTGGACTCTTGTGTCTTGGGAGGTTTTTGATGACTGCTTCAATTTCCTCCCTGGTTATTGGCCTGTTCAGGTTTTCTATTTCTTCCTGCTCCAGTTTTGGTAGTTTGTGGCTTTCCAGGAATGCGTCCATTTCTTCTAGATTTCCTAATTTATTGGCGTACAGCTGTTCATAATATGTTTTTAATATCGTTTGTATTTCCTTGGTGTTGGTAGTGATCTCTCCTTTCTCATTCATGATTTTATTAATTTGAGTCTTCTCTCTCTTCTTTTTAATAAGGTTGGCTAATGGTTTATCTATCTTATTAATTCTTTCAAAGAACCAACTCCTGGTTCTGTTGATCTGTTCCACAGTTCTTTTGGTCTCGATATCATTGAGTTCTGCTCGAATTTTAATTAACTGTCTTCTTCTGCTGGGGGTGGGGTCTATTTGTTGCTTTTTCTCTAGTTCCTTTATGTGTAAGGTGAGCTTTTGAATTTGAGATCTTTCCAGTTTTTGAATGGATGCTTGTATTGCGATGTATTTCCCCCTCAGTACTGCTTTTGCTGCATCCCAAAGATTTTGAATGGTTGTATCTTCATTCTCATTAGTTTCCATGAATCTTTTTAATTCTTCCTTAATTTCCTGGTTGACCTTTTCATCTTTTAGCAGGATGGTCCTTAACCTCCACGTGTTTGTGGTCCTTCCATACTTCTTGTCGTGATTAAGTTCTAATTTCAAGGCATTATGGTCTGAGAATATACAGGGGACTATCCCGATCTTTTGGTATCGGTTCAGTCAGTCGGAGAAGGACAAACAGTGTATGTTCTCATTCATTTGGGGAATATGAATAATAGTGAAAGGGAATATAAAGGAAGGGAGAAGAAATGTTGGGAAATATCAGGAAGGGAGACAGAACATAAAGACTCCTAACTCGGGGAAACGAACTAGGGGTGGTGGAGGGGGAGGAGGGCGGGTGTTGGAGGGGAATGGGTGACGGGCACTGAGGTGGACACTTGATGGGATGAGCACTGGGTGTTTTTCTGTATGTTGGTAAATTGAACACCAATAAAAATTAATTAAAAAAAAAATAAAAAATAAAAATTTACTACTATAAAAAAAAAAAATTTTAAACTCTATCAGAGTTTTAATGAAAACTTGAACAGTTATATATGTAAACCATACTCATGGATTGGACAGCTTTATACCTATGTTAATAATCTTTACATAATTCCACACATGCAGTACAACTCCAAATAAAAAAAATACTCATCCCCCCCAAAAAAAAAAAATAAAAAAATAAAATAAAATAAAATGTTCACAGCATGGGCAGCCTGGGTGGCTCAGCGGTTTAGGTCAAGGATCGAGTCCCATGTCAGGTTCCCTGCATGGAGCCTACTTCTCCCTCTGTTTGTGTCTCTGCCTCTCTCTCTCTCCCTCTGTGTGTGTGTGTGTGTGTGTGTGTGTGTGTGTGTGTGTGTCTCATGAATAAATAAATAAAATCTTTAAAAAAATAAAATAAAATGTTCACAGCAAATTAATAATAAAGGAGCAATTATAGAATATAGTGTACAATACGTTCCCACTAGTGTACATTTAGTATCTCTGTATAGGAATGTTTGCACATCCACCCAATTCCTGAAATTCTGGGACTTATTTGTGATTTCCTCCTTATAATTTCCCATGATTTCTCTACTTTTTTGACAAGGAACAAGAACCTGTTTTGGAATCAAGTAAAAAAATACAGTGACTTTATTTTGGAGCGAGCATGTGAGTGACTGAACAAGAGGAATGACCCATGCAAGGTGCATAACTAGAATGTGATTCTCAGCAAGAATAGCCTGAAAACAATGGTGCCTGAGCCTCCTCCTATTTGCTCAGGAGACTACTGGTGAGACTGGCCAGATACCTAATCATCCACCTTCCCTCCAGCTCCACTCACCTCTGCCCTAGTTCAGCCTCAAATCCTCATTTGTATAACAGTGGTTTTCTTTTTTTGTTTGTTTGTTTATAATAAATTTATTTTTTATTGGTGTTCAATTTGCCAACATACAGAGTAACACCCAGTGCTCATCCCGTCAAGTGCCCCCCTCAGTGCCCGTCACCCATTCACCCCCACCCCCGCCCTCCTCCCCTTCCACCACCCCTAGTTCGTTTCCCAGAGTTAGGAGTCTTTATGTTCTGTCTCCCTTTCTGATATTTCCCACCCATTTCTTCTCCCTTCCCTTATATTCCCATTCACTATTATTTATATTCCCCAAATAGTAACTTGCCTGTAATAAGGAATAACAGGTAGAAAATACGTGAACTTGAACCAGGGTGGCTGACCTGGAGGCTATGCCTAACTGCTCCTCTGAGTAGCCCTGACTCTCCCCAGGAGAGCTGACCAACCTCACTCCAGTTCCCTCCCTCAAACTCTTACAGATTTCTGTCACAGCCTCTGAAGACTTGGCTATGATCCTATCTTTATTATCAGCCATTCGCTTTAGACTTATGCTGTCACAGGTGGCTATTTCCATAGGAATTAATCAAAACTAAATAACATTAAAAAATTCAGTACTTCAGTGGCACTTGCCGCTTTCCCAGCACTCAGAGGCCACACATAGCTAGTGGTGACTGTATCAGAGAATGCAATCTTAGACTATTTCCATCATCACAGAAAATTCTGAACTCTGAGAGGCCAGGAATGGTGTCTAGGTCACCACTGTGCTCTTAGCAGAGAGGCATCTAAGACCAGAGAGCCCTCACTGAGTGAGGGATTCATGATGTAATCCATCAGAGCCAAGCAAAATGACACTAGGTGGGAAAGGCATTTAGCAGGAGCTAACTTTTCAGCCAAGTCCCAAAGGTAATTTTGTAAATGGGTGGGTCAAGAGGAGGGTAGAGCATTCCGGATGAGGAAAAGACTGATTTAGTGAGAAATGTGAAAGGGAATTGGCACCATCAAGCTATTGTTCTCAAGTTATTTTCTCGCTGCCAATTAAAAATCATCTTAGGCGATGTTTTCTTATCGGACTTCCTCCCTGATTTGGTATTATTGTAAGGTCTGCTCTGACTAATTGGGCTCTTGGCAGTTCAACAGCCAGGCAATTTTTTAAATCTTTTCATTTTATTTTGTTTCATTATTAATGTTTGATTGGAGGTGAAATCATATACCCCAGAGAACTACAAGAATTTTTCCAAGAGAGACTAGGATGCCCACAAGTTATGTGTTCATATGCTTGTTAACAAAATGGGTATGTGTCCTAAGAGACCCTGAGGTGAAGGGGGGTGACAGCTGAATTCTGTGGAAGATCTTTGTTCAAATCCTCAGGCAGGAGATTTTGAACCAGTCATAGCTTAGAGGCATACAACCAGAGTTGATCCCAAACTAAGTCTAAGAATCATCTTTTTTTTTTTTAAGTTTCATGTTAATCCAGACTACATGGGGTTGAAACAGCCCTATTACTCACTAGCTGTGTGACATTTCTGAGCCCATTTCCTCTTCTGTGAAATGGAGATGATATAAGTGTTACAATATTAAATAAGGTAATGTATGTAAAGCATGTAGTGCAATTCCAGGTATGTAATAAGTACACAGGAGTTTATTAAATACAAAAGCAGCAAAATAACTGGGGAATGTATATGTTTTGAGATATCTCCAAATTATCTGCAACTGATTGATGTTATTAAGAATGAAAGTGGTAACCTTAATCATAATTATTACATTAACTATCATTCATTAAGCTGCTACTAAACAACTAATCTTTACAAACCCTGAAAATCCATCACACCACCCCCTAATTCCTTTTTACCCTGATCCAAACTACCATCACTCCGTGCTTGGACTAATTCAGTAGCCAATTATTTGGTCCCCTAGTGTCCTGTCCAGCCTCCTGTATGGCACCAGAGGTATCTTTAGAAATGGCAAATCAGATCCCATCACCTCCCTATATAGAACCCACCAGTGGCTACCTATCAAACAGGGTGGCAGATTCAAATTTGCCATCATAAGGAAGTGTTTAGATACTCACTACATCTAAAGTACCCCGTGTCTTACACCGTCATTGCCCTCCCAGCCGGATAAAGAAACTGAGATTCAGAGAGAATAAGTAACCCACCAAAGGCTGCCCAGCAAATCCACGGCAGAAGTGATATTTGAACTCTTAGTTCACAACTCTTGCTCTTAATCAGAGTGACAGATACATGGACTATGATCACAGAACTACAGAGTACAAGGACCTCCTAACACAAGTACCTTCAACCCATACCCAGACTGGGAGCCTAGAAAGGGTCAGTGTTAATCTCATGATTGCCTTGCCTTTTGAAAATAACTTTCACAGAGAGGAGAAAAAAATATGAGGTGTTCTCTTCACTCAAAGTTCCTAAGACTCAGTCCTTATAGAGCTCTTTGCAGACCCCCAGGCCTGTCTGAGCTTGACATTCCCACTGCCCTGCCTTTGTGCTCCTCCTTCAGAATGTTCTTAGGCTTGACATGAAAGAACTGCCTGCTCCATGGCTAACATCCATCTAACATATTTAACATTTTGTATCCAATAACTCAGCAGGAGGAGCTCTGAGACATGGATGCATCACTGATCTGTGTTCATATTGTCCTTGTAGGCAGACCAACTTGGAATTAAACTATTCCAACCTCCAATATAAGGTTTCTGCCATTTTGGTGTCCACTGAACATTGGTCAGTAATCGACTTCTCAGGCTGATACTACGTAGTCTTCATTACTGAATATTACCAATAACTTCATTCCCTTGTAGACATGTATATATGATTTTCTATTTAATTATCTATAGATTCATGAATAGTTTTATGTACTGTGTATATAATATGTTTTCATGTCTATGCCCATAACTTCAGTTACTAGTATGCTGGCAACTCCCAAATTTATATCTCCATTCCAGACGTTGCTTTTAAGTTTCAGACCCATATATCCAGCAACACACTCGACATCCCTACTTTCATGTCTCACAGACTGTACACAATTCAGCAAGTCCAAAACTAAATTCCTGATCTTCCTTCCGGAGCCTGTCCATCCTCCCATGTTCCTTATCTCAGTAAATGGCAGTCACCATCCAACCAGATGTTTAAAATAAAAACCTGGAAACTATACTGGATACCACCTCTCTCCCTACCCATCAGATCCATTCATCCCAAGTGCTGACAATTTTACTTCTTCAAGTCATTCATTCATGAACTTTCTTGTTTCTTTAACAATTGCTTATTCTGCAGCACTTATGAAAAAGTGGATGATACGATGGTGAACAAGATAGATATGATCCGTCCATCTCAGAACTCATCGTCATAAACCACAACAGCACATTTTATTGAATGAATGAATAATATATATACATGAAGGTAGTTTTATTTTTTTAAGATTTTATTTATTTATTTGACAGAGAAAGAAAGAGAGAGCACAAGCAGAGGGATGCTGCAGAGGGAGAGAGAGAAGGAGGCTCCCCACCAAACAGGGAGCCCGATGTGGGACCCAATCCCAGGTCCCCAGGATCACGACCTCAGCCAAAGGCAGATGCTCAACTGACTGAGCCACCCAGGCACCCCCATGAAGGTAGTTTTATACAGGATAGGGACTTTACATAATTTCACTATTGTGCAATTGCATAATTTGTACTAGCTCTTGTCAAGGGACCACCTATAGAGGCAGAGTGAAGTGGCTAAGGGCATGGACTTGAGAATCATTTAGTCAATCAGTTGGTAAATATTTATTGCACACCTATAGTTTTAGTCTGCTCTGACTGCTCAACAACATGCCATTGACAAGGTTGTTTAAACAATAGACATTTATTTCTCACAGTTCTGGAAGGTGGACAGTCCAAGGACAAGTGCCAGCTGATTCAGCTTCTGGTGAGAGCTCACTTCCTGGTTTATAGATGGCTACCCTCTTGCTGTGAAGAAGAGAGCCCTTGTATTTTTTCCTCTTATACAAGCCCTGATCTCATCATCAATGCCCCCTCCTAATGACCTTATCTAAACCTAAATACCTCCCAAAGGCCCCACTTCCCAAATATCATCACAGTGGGCATTAGGGCTTCAACCAATGAATTTGGGGGAGGATATAAATATTCAGCCCATAACAACTACTATATGCTCAGCATATTAGGAATTCAGCTAAAGACACGCAAAGTCTCTGCACCCCCAACATCATGAAACATTCTTCCATGTTTGGGATTTTCCCACCATCTTCATAGGAGGAAGAGATTTCTTCTCTCTGTAGAAGCCATATATTCACTCTCTTGAACTCCCTTGTGGCTCTTGAACTCCCAGTTGCCAGTTGCAGGCATGCAACATGGGCTCAGACTATCAGAAGTCCCTGTAAACTACTTGATGCAAATGGTGACACAAGGAAGAATTTGTTTAAACAAGAGTAGTGGCAGCAACATCCAGCTCCTGGAGGCTACAGGGGAAGAGGTTCTAGCACAAGCAACCTAACAGTGACATTAGTAGTATAAGTGGCTAAAATAATTCAGTGGTGTGATTTAGGATATTGTTCCATTCCTGTTTTGCCAAGGCCACTCAATATCTTTTATGAAATTACTTCCTAACCAATATTGGGTTCTGTTGTTTCCAACTAAGAATCCAAAGCAATAAATATGCCTGAATTAAATCTCAAACCCTGAAGATTTTGGCTGAGGGTCTCTGGGCAAATTATTTAACTTCTTTCAGTTTTAGTTCCTTCACCTACAAAATGAAAACCATTCAGTGCAATAGCTCATGAGCTTGTTGAGAAGCTTCACTGTGGTTTTCACTGGGGCCCTCCAGCTTTAATATTTCAGTGTGCTCTTATGGAATAATCATCATTCTAAGAACTCGGGAAATGGGCTTCCATGTCTCCCCCTGATATCCTTCCATTTTTTTCCTGAAGAGAAACCTCTATCCTGAGCTTCCAGTCAATTCATCCAACTTAAGGAATGAGAACCAGGCCTCCTAGAAAGAAGACAGAACTCAGAATCAGACATACCAGGGTGTAAATTCTGGCTCCATCACTTACCAGCCATATGGCCTCAGGGGATTCACTCAACATTTCATGTTCCTGAGCTTTCGATGTCTTAATTGCAGAATGAGATTGTCCATGCTCTTGCATACATCACCACACTCCACACAACAAATAGCCCATATTGTAGGTGCTGTTGTTTGCCAATGGCTTATCAAATAGTAAAGGGAAATTTCATGCTATTTGTTCCTTTTATATAGCATTCAACAGTTTGCTTTGTATTTATATTATTATATTTGATCTTCACAACAAATTTGAGAGAGATATAAGGATAGTTACTTTAATTCCTATTTCATAGAAGAAGAGACCAAGGATCAGAGAAGTTGAGTCCAAGGTGGTACTTTTTTTTTTTTTTTTTTTTTTTTTTGCCATATCCAAATTGTAGAGGTAAGGAGCACATTTCAGTTATACTTTTCTGTTTATTGAACCAAAAGTTGTGACAATAAATTAAAGCTACCTAGTTTTCTAGAATTCTAAAATTAATCTTTAAAACACCTTCCTACCTTTGAAGGAACTCCTTACTATGTGATCACATGAGGAAAGCCAAAGGGGACTCTCCCTGTTATCTGTTACATAGAACTAGACACATGACCTAAGACCACTCAGTGGGATGTTCCAATTCCAGCCTATGAATATTGAGCAGGCAATCCAATAACACACGGTTCTTATGCATTGGCATCAAGATTCAGTGCTGAAAGTCTCAGTGCCCAGTAGTGGCAGCAGTGGCAATGCAGTGATACCATGCCAACAAGGGACTTCAGCTGTGGCTTAACATCCCTGGAATATATACAGTTTTTAAACTTCATTCTCATTCTCCTGTCTCCATAAGTATCGGAAGCTACTTAATACCTTTTCAAAACATTCTCTGTGAAATATCTGTCACTTGCATCTAATAATAATCCTGAGTGACATCCTTAGAGAAACATCCACATGACACTCAGCCTCAGAGTAGGATTTCTATATGGGTAGACTGGTCGTGCTTAGGCTCCATCCAAGCTCCAAAGTCTGGAAGGAAAAAGGAGCTTTGAGTCACCTGCAGGGCAGGCCCATAAAAAAGGCCACAAAGACATGGGCCAGCCAGGGTCCTGTGGACTTCTGTCCACACTATAGATTTCATGACCACCTATAGGCAACCTCAATACATAGCTCATTACAAACCAGGGCCAGTATAGTAGTGGAATGGCTGAGAGGATACTGTGAGAGTGTATTTGCAGAATTATTTTAATGAGAAGCTACCACTGAGAGAAAACAGACACAGATTTAGAGCAGAAGAAAGGTAATTCCTTAGAAAGCCTAATGAAGACAGCTTAAGAAGAACTCCCTTATGCAGGGCAAATGCTGAAGGATTTTTGTAACTTCAGAGTCTTCAGATAAATTCTGCTGTTTATCAAGAGGAAGCTTCAGTGGAATCTTCCCAAAATATCAAACCTATCTGCCATGTGTCTTGCAGACACATTTTCATGCATTGAATCCCTCACCTTTCAAAACTGTTCTGTAGGATCACTACTCTCATCTTTGTGTTGTTTATTTTGCAGATGAGGAAATAAAGTCAAAGAGGTTAAGTGGTGTGCCTAGGCTTACACAGCCATTAAGTGGCAGAGCTGGGACTAGGGCCCAGGACTGCCTGGCTCCAAAGCCACATTCTTTCCACTAACCCATGGTACTGTTTTCCTTTTCAAGGTGATTGTCAAGACCCTTTGCCAGAAAGTGCTAACAACTAATGTCTCTGACAGTGAAATGAACAGGAAGTCTCTCCGTGGCCAGGGTGACATATGGGAGTAACTGCCCGAGAGATATGAGTTTGTGTGGCTGGACTGGGCTATCAAAGAGGTGCAGTGATTTCTGACTTTCTGACTTGGTTGTTTTTCTCAGGAAGTCCTGGTGGGGTTATTAATTCAAAAAGAGTGAGGAAGAGAGAGGTTGGGGGATGGAAAGAAGAGAGAGAGAGAGAGAGAGAGAGGCTTTGCTCTCATTCATAGCCTCACTCCTACCCTGAATGGCATCCATAGGTTTCCAAATCCAAATCAACAGTTCCTCTCTGGAAGCAGCTGGTGCCCCTTCCACAAGCCCCTCACAGTGCCGACCCTCCCCCCACCTCAAAGGCTCTGTGCCAGTCAGGCTTTGCCTTGACAGATGCCCTTTATTATCACTTTCGTTTTTTCCATTGGTCAATAACCTCTTTTGGAGCTTTATTAGGCAACATAGCTAGACATTCTTTGAAGCAGGAAGTAGAAAATGGAATACTTTCTTAGCCTTGAACAGAATGTCCATGGTAGTGATTCAGTTAACATGTGATTTGCTTCATTTCAGAACCTTCTGAGGGTAAAGTCTACCCTGCTCACCAGCAGCCCAAGGAAAACACCATAGGAGCAAGGGTTTATGGGAAGGGCAGCCTCTCAAAGGAGAAGTAGAGCCGTCCTGACAAAGGATTCGTCTCCCCTGAGAGGACAGACCCCCTCATAACCTTGACTGCGGTTGGCTATGACAAAAGCATGGGAACTATCAGGGGAACAAGTCCTCCTGCCCACTAGATGCTCAAGGCAATGAGAGTGATTTCCCTGACCACACCCAGCCTTCCTGGCCCACGTATCCTTACTCCCTGGGGGAGAAAGAGTGAGTTACCTGGTTGGTGAACAAGAGCAAATGTCTATGTTTCTTGAATGGATGGTGCTAGTCTAGGAAAGATCCCCAAGAGAGGGATTTTGGCTTTTCTTCCCCATCCTTCTCTACTTAGCAAAGAGCCTTGTTTTGTAGACACCAATTTGCTCTCAGGTCCATTGCTCTGAAGTCAATCGTAGGTTAGGAAGTAGAGAAGCCACTTGGGCTTTTAATGAAAGTACTGACTCTAGTCATAAAAGTGACAATTTCGTCCCATCTGTCTCACATCTTTTCTTGCTTCTGAATCAGAGGGGAAGAAGAGATATTGATCGTGCCCCCTCAAAATTACAGCTATCACTACTAATAGCTATTATTATTAATATCAAAAGAGGCAGATTTATTAACAATGAGAACTTAGGATTTCCATCTCCATTGGTTTAGTCAGTGATGTCCCCAAAACATGACAAGAGGCCTCAAAATCAGCACCTGTCCCCTCACTCCATCCCCTCTGCACTTCTCACCCCGAACACCTCATCCATCACTCCACACCCACATATCTTCCTGTCTTCTCAGCATGTAAACTCCTCTCTCTGAAACAGGGTACCTAGGTCACTTACAATACAAAATAGGCTGTCATAAATAATGTTGAAGTCCTCATTGTCCTGCTGTCTTGAGCCAGGGCCTTGTTAGGTCAGGTTTGCAGAAGCCTGCCAAGCATTTAGAAGGAGGAAGGGTCTTACCCACAAGTCTGCTCAGTCCCTGGAGTGTTTGCACACATTCTTATCCAATGATGTAAGGGAATTGGACAACAATATGGTATCACAGTGTATATGGAAATAAATGTGTGCACACACATAAAAGTGTATGCTTGTCTGCACAAGCCCAGGCATCTGCGTCTGTCTCTGTGCCTAGATCTTTGACAAGCCTGGTGTGCCTCATTTTCCAACTAAGAACCAACTTTCAGCAATTTGTGAATTAGCAAGGAACCGGAGAAAGGAAGCAAAGCCACAGGACATCCAATGTCAGTCTTGGGCAGCAATCTGCAGATGGGATTGAGGATGTGTTTACATAACACTATAGCTAACATTAAGTTAGAAGTGGTTGTACAAAAACACGAGGTGCTGTTGGAAATTATGGGGGAACCTAAAACTTCCCAATTCCACCCTGGCGCTTGCCATTGCCACCACCTGAAGGACACCTTCTAAGGCAACTACATGTTGTCATTCTTCAAGTTTAGCTGTATAAATGGGACTGCACCATTCTTGCTCATTTGTTCAGTATGTCTTTGTGCTCCCTCCCTTCTCTCAACTCCTACAATTTCACCTGGGCCATTTCTGTAAAACTCAGAAATTAGTGAGATTTTCAAGGCCTTGTACCCCAGCACCTAGCAGAGCCTGGCCCAGGAGAGGTGCTCAGGAAGTGCTCATTGTAGAAGAGAAGCATCTCGCCATCTAAAGTGTGTGCATCCTTTGCTGGTCAACAGCACATCATCTCAGACTCTCCCCAGTGGCTCCACAGTGAGTCATCTAATATATAGCTCCCATCAAAAGCCTGACTGAACTATTGAGGCTCCAGACAGGAAAAATATTTACCAAGGCTTCTCCATAGTTTCTACCATAACAAAAAGGAGACGACATGAAGTTGCATCCCATTTGAGAGTTTTCAGACATAACCTAAAAAGCAGTCCCTACCCTACTACCCCACAGAATCACTACTTGAAGAGCTGACATATCATTTCACCCCTGGCTTTGTTGAGAGCCAATAAAATAACCAACCACATGTGGAATGTCTCTATATTAAAAGGAATTACTGCTGTTGTGAACGTCATCCATTACGATGTCTAGTGCCCCTTTTCTTTTGCTGAAGGCAAATTCATGAAGAGATGAAATGAAGTCACATGTGGAATGGAGACTGTGTGCTTAGCCTAGTAGAAGCCAAGGAAGTGCCTGTTGGTGGCAGAGGTTGCTCTAGCAGCCAGGGGGAATTTCAAATAAACAGGCCTTGACAATATATAATCAGAAAGGAATGGATGGCTGCAGAGCATGTGAGAGGACCACCAACCCAGACAAAGGAAGGAGGGCTTCCTGGAGAAAGTGACAGCTAAGAAAACAATGTGAAAATTGCATAGGAGTTGGTTGAAAAGGGAGAGGGATGGAGCAAAAGGGAAGCGCATGAGAAAGGCAAGAAAGAGGGTGGCCCATTTGGGAAAAAGAAAAGCAGTTCACTATGTCTGGAATAGGCAAGATGAAAGATGATATTAAAAGTATAAACTGGGATTCTTAGAATGGTCAGAAACATTTAAAAAGGTGAATTTTTTTTCCCCAAGAGCAAAGGGATGACTTTGAAAATTTTCAGTAGCAGAGTTTTTTTTAACAAGATAGACATTCCTCTGGCAGCAATATGGACCGTGGGTGGTAGGGAGGACAGAGGGGCTGCAGGGAGACCTAAGAAGACACACTTGCTGTGCTGGAACTCAGGCTACAGTGGCCTGGGCTAGGAAGGTAGCAAAGGGCGTGCAGAGGAACAGATGGACCCAAAAGATATTTTAGAGATACAATTGCTATGACTTGGTGAATTCTTGAGTGAGGAACTAAGAAGAAAAAAAACAATCAAGGTTGGCTTTCAGCTTGTGATACCAGGGGACTAGACTCACTGGGCTGTGATCTCTTGTGGACAGGTCCATTGTGTGTGCTCGAGGACAGGACTTATGCCAGGCACGCTCTCCTGGGCTTCCTATACATTAGACCAAGACAAATCCATCTCACCAGCTCTGTTCCAACTTCATAGCTGCCACTGAATGGATAAATACATAGACTTCCCTCACAGATCTATGTGAGCTTTGGCGGGGAGGAGGCAATAGAAGGCTTGCTTAGGCTTCCAAGTCTCAGTCTTGGAACTCAGCTCAGCACAGCCCTCAGACAGCTCTGCAATAGCAGCAGGGATGGACCCAGTAATAGAGGAAGGGGCTCTAGGGAGCTTGCCCAACTATTGCTAGAGCAGGATTTTGTTTCCATCCATTGCTTGTCCCTGGGGAGTTCTGATCTCCAAGCCAAGGCACACAGGAGAGAACGATGAGGTTCACACACCTACTCCACACTTCAGACTCCCATCCTTACCATCATTGTAAGGCCAGGACTGGCACATGGGGAACCCTAACACCAGTATGTTGCTAGAAGAGGCAGTGCAAGGAGTAAGGAAGGGAACAAGGAAAGGGGAAAGGGAAGCAAAGACACTTTCGAGGCACAGCGGCCAGGTGTCCTCAATTTCCCTACCAGATCCTAAGAAGAGGCCCCACCCAGGCACCTTTTAAGCAGAGTTCCTCTTTCAATCTCGTAGTGAGTGTTCTGACTGGGCTACCCTACATGTGTCTCCACAGCAGAATTCTCGATGAATTCTCCCAGTCCCAAGAATGCCTTCCTTGGATTCAATCCTAGCTCTTAAGTAAATTGGCACTGAGTCCAAACGCTTAAAAACTAGGAAGGTGGAGAGAGAAAGGGGAATGGGAGGAAGGGAGTTGACAGCTATGCCCAGGGCACTGGCTAGTTGTCCTTCTGTGACCAGAGCCCTTTGGAGTTGTATCACAGCCCTACCTGGCAATCGAGAAATCCAAATGGTTGACCTGTCCTACCTCATTCTCCCACCAAACCTCAGGCCTTGCCTCTGTGAGTCCCAGGCACAGGATTCCTTTCCCAGAGGCTGTATATCGCTAATGTTCCATGCCTAAAACAACTGTCTCTCCCAAGGCTTGATTTTGCAACACCTATTGGTAATGAGAGGAAAAGTCCAAAAGGAAAAACAAATGTCAAAACTGAAGAGCACTTGACAAAAGAGCTGGGGAAAACCCAACAGCTGAGGAGAAGCCTCCCTGAGCCGCAAACATGCTCTGTTCCCTACTGCGTGGTTGTAAACTCTGCCAGACCCCGGACTTGGATTAAACTCCCACAGGTTAATAAATGCGTCCTCTGCAGAGCCTGCCAGACCCCTACTCAGATCCCTCACTCTCCCACCACCAGGGTTCCTTAAGGGCTGCACTGCGTTGTTGACATTTATCTCTGGGCCACTCAGTGACATGATTATAGGAGAAACAGAGGAGGCACATTTGTAATAAATCCTAAACCAAAGAAGAGAAGTCATCTAAAAAGTTGGACTTGTTCCAGAAAGCAGCAAACAGAAGGAAATATTTGCTTGTTGGTTTAAACATCTTTACTTTGCTCTGCACTCCTTCTCACTGCAGTGAGCTGTTTGTGTCCCCTCCCCAAACTCTAATGTCCAAGTCTAACCCCCAAATGACAGTATTTGGAGATGAGGGACTTTGAAAAGTGATAGGGGATGAGGGTGAAGGAATTCAGTGAGAGAGGTGGTCTCTCCCTTGGCCACATGAGGGCATAATGGCGGGTCCCTCTTCACCAGACACCAAGTCTACCAGCTCCTTGATCTCAGAATTCCTGGTTCCAGAACTGTGAGAAACAAATGTGTGTTGTTTAAGCATCCAGTCCATGGTGTTTTGTTTTAACAACCTGAAACACTTGCCAGTTCAGCCTACAGGCCTATGAGTTGAGATTGCCTCCTTCTCCCAACTCCTGTGACTTCCCATAAGCAGCCTCTATCTGAAGGGCTCCAAGGCAACAGAATTTTGAGGCAAAGTGCAGGGGAATTTAAAAATGAAGACAACATGAAAGGAAAGGCTGCAGTGAAAGTGCTACACAGCTTCCAGGTGCCCATTAACAGGGCTGCATACCAATAATTATCTTATCTCACCAGGAGGATATTCACTCTGAGAGAGCAAGGACCCATTCACTATCTCATTCCCTATAAAAACCTCAGTGCCCAGATCAGGGTCCAGCACATAGGAGTTGCTCAGGAACTATTTGTCAAAAGAACAAGTTAATGAATCTCTTTCAGTGTCTATGGCAAGCTTCTGAGGGATTATCATACAGATTTGACAGATGAGAAAACTGAGACATTAGGAAGTCAAATAACCTATCCCCAAGCATAAAGTTCCAGACCTTGAACACAGATATTACTCCATAGACACATAGAGAAGGTTTAGATACTTGTCAATATAATTCCAGGGACTAGATCAATCAAACAGAAAGCTTGTCTCCAAAATGCTCGGAAGAGCACTTTGAGCATGCTTTGTCTATATTATATTCTACTATATTATAATAGGATTATATTGTATTATACTATATATATATATATACACATTATATATACATTATATTTACAGTAACATGAATCACTCCCTTCTCTATTGTGCCATTACACATGAGATGTTCCATAATTATGGCATTTATTACACTTTATTATAGTTATTTTCTAGTATCTCATTAGACTGTGAAATCCATGAAGGCATCTCCAGTACTTACTAAAAGCTTCACAAATATTTGTTGCAGAAATGGATGGATGAAGGAATGAATTTTGTGCAATACCTTGCATTTCAAAAATACCTCCATGTACATTATTTTATGTAATCTTCATATAATTTGGTGAACTATTACTATTATCAACAAGTTTACAGATTCTTCTTGGAAATATAATGGTCTTTTGTGGAAAAATGCTTTGAGACAGTTGAGGTAGGTGGAGCGTCTTGAAGGGAGTGATGTTAACCCCAGTGACAAAGGGGAAGCATCCTGACCTTGGGCACAAGACAAGAGAATGAGTGAAGAGAAGAAGAACTAAAGGAAAGAGTGGGAGGACCCACTGGGAGAGGGGGACTAGGTCTAGGGGAGGCAAAGAGCCAATGAGATCCTTTTGATGGGCTGAAAGACATGTTAGGGACAGTCTAAGGCCTGCTATCATTTTGAAGTTGATTAAATTTCTGCCATGGCTATCCCTCATCTCTCTTCTTTCTGACAAAACCAAAACCAAAAGAAACACAAAAAAAAGAAGACATTTTGGTTGCTTCTACTAATCTACTGTTGCTACTCTGTAAGGGGCTTTTTTGGAGCTCTCAGAAGGGACCTGATGTCGCATTGGGTTGATGTGGCACCGAACAGAGTCAGTGTGTCCAGAAGCTGGAACCCAGAATTCAGACATTCAGGAGAATTTTGGAGGGCTGTGGAAGGAGAGGGGAAAGCGTTAAGCCTTATTTTCTACTATCTCACAGGCAGGGTGGCCCCAGCTTCCATCTGGGCTTACCCTATGAAGAAACTGAGGCCCAGAGGGGTTAAGTGCCTTGTCCAAAGTCACACAAGTAGCAGTTGGTAGAAATAGAATCTAATTAAATTCAGGATACTTGACCTTAAATCTCTTGTTTCCCTTGTATCTTGATGCTACTGCACACTGTTACCCCTTGACAGGGAGGAAGTTGGGGTTGGTGCTACTTTTGCGGAGCTCATCTTTTGGATGGCAGGAGCCAGGGCACAGGACCAGCTCCCTGTCTCCCTCACCTTGGTAGACACTGTTGTAGTTTGCCTGACTATCATGGCCAGACCCTGGAGGATAGCAGGAAAATTGCAAACCTACCACTCCCTCCTTCCCTTAGGATAAGAGTTGGGCTTCTCTCAAGACCTCGAATGCTAGCTCTAACCTCACAAAGATGGGAAGAAGTGAATGCAGAAGGACTTGGCCCCACACTGGCCAGAGCATGGCCACTGGAGCAAACTTGGCAAGTGGAGGCCCCCATTACATCTGTCAGAGGCACTTACACACACACACGGGCCTTACAAAAAGCAGTTCCCTGTGAGGGTCAGCTGGGTCAATGCAGTAGAAAGTTTCCCCACCTACTTACCTGCTTCTCAACACCCTAGCCCTACACCAGCCAAGGCACAAGCCATGTTCCAGGAGTGATCTAGCTACCACAAGCCCCACCTGCATCTGCCTGCCCTAGTCACTGCCACGGTCATAACCTGGCCTGCTAGAATTCAGGAGCCTGAAAGGCTAAAACTTAGGTCAGATTCCAACCGCATGTTCTGGATGCTCCTCTTGCTCCTACTGTGCACACAGTAGGTGCAGGCTGAGCACTTCCTTTGAAAGCCTGTTGGGTGAATGAATCCATCCAACATCCAACATAGTGTGATTTGAGCAATTCTCATTCCTCCCATCCAACTCCTCTTACCTGAAATGCTACAAATACCTGAAATGCTATAAATCCTCCTCAAAGCTTAAATATTTCCTAACTGGAAAAACACTAAAAAAGATTTTTTAGTCAGTTATTTATAGCTTGTAATAATTGATATTTAATCCATATTAGGTACCTACTGTGTTACAAGTACTTTACATACATCATCTTGAATCCTCACTGCAGCCTTACAAAGTGGATACTGTAAATGTTGCTACCAGGGCTCAGAGGATGAAAGCCACACAGTTAATAATTTGGAAGAGAGGTATTTGAACCCATGGAGCTTCTAATTCCAATGCCCATTCCAATTGCACCATATTGTCCAGCCTCTAAGGGAAATTGTTATGTGGCTGAGAAAGGAGAATCTGAAGTTGCTCTGGGCTTGCAGGGTGCTGGGGCCACCACCATGGAAGCAAAAAGATGAAAAGATTCTTAACTTAAGGTCATGGACTTTCAAAGGATCTGTGGACGGAGTTCTGGGGACCATGCAGGTGGGGGACATTTTCATCTTTATTTCTACCAATCCTAACTGAAATGTATTCAATTATGAATGTGGACCATACACTGCAGGAGTATGAGCAGTTCCTATGACTTGGTATGATGTGAGATCACAGATTTTTCTTATCACTTTATAGGTATCACTGCTTTTCAAAATATAATTTGGACTAAAATATATATTATATTTTATATTTTTTGGATTCATTGCCACTTTGAAATTACGGTAGTTATTGGATGGACTGTTAATTCTCATTATGTAATATGTTAATAAACAATGATACTATAGAAAAAAGTTGGAAATTTTCAATATTCTTAATGCTGTATTTCAATAAAATTGGCTTCTTCTATAATCTCATGTACTTTGTTTTATGCATTTGGAATAATATTCTATGCTGAGAAGTGTCTACAGGATCCAAAAAATTTTCAAAGGTTCAATGGCACAGAAAATTAAGTCCTTGTTTCAAAAAGTCAAAGGTATGGTTTGCCAACCTTAACATTGTGCATACTCCACCCCTCCAGCCTGTGTTTCATTAAATGCAGCCTTGGACCATCAATTAATTACCTGAGAGTTTTGTTAAAATGTAGGTTTCCAGGACACACATCCAAACAACAAAAGCAGACTCTTGGAATTGGAACCTAGGAATGTCAACTCCAACCTGCTCCCGGGTTGAAAGGCCCTTGTGTGGTACCCCTGAGGGGATGTGGCCCTGGGGTTGCATGGCTTAGAGTGGGCTGGACCCCCTTTGCCAGGTGGGAATAGTCTGCAGGCTCTGGTAATTTCCAATAGCCTCTAAAGTTTCTCATGAAAGAAGAAAAGCTTTTTAAAAATCACTGCTTGGGTTTTTTTAGTGATTTTTAGTGGGCTTTTGTCCCCCACACTTTCGTGGATATATTAGTTTCTTAGGGCTGTAAAAATTATCACCAACTGAAATGGCTTAAAACAACATAAGTTTATTTTCTCATGGTTCTGGAGGCCACAGGTTTGAAATCAAGGTGTCAGAAGGATGGGTTCCTTCTGAGGGTCCCAACAGAGAATCCATCCCATGCTTCTCTTCTTGCTTCTGGTGATTGTTGGCAATCCTTGGTATCCCTGAGCTGGTAGACATAGTGCTCCACCTTCTGCCTCCATCTTCATAGGGTATTTTCCTGCATAGGTCTCTGCGTCTGTGTGTTTTCATTACTCTCTTTTTATAAGGATACTAATCATAATGGATTTAGGATCCACCCTATTGCAATATGACCTCAACTTAATTACATTTGCAAAAGTCTTATTCACATTCACAGTTTCTGGGTGGACATGAATTTGGGGTGGGGCACTATTTGACCCAGTACAGGAGAAATTTTTTTTTATACTTATGACTAATCTTTCTCCCCTCCCCAGGAGAGAGCTAATAATCTAAAACAGTGGTTCTCAAAGCATGGTGTCCAGGACCAGCTTCACCTGGGAACTTGTTAGAAATGCTAATTATCAGTCCTCCAGAATCAGAAACTCTGGGATGGGGTCCAGTTATCTGTTTCAACAAATCCCACAGAAAACTCTGATGCCTGTTCAAGTTGGGGAATCTTAGTTTTACAAGGAGGGCAGAGAGTGTGCAATAGGGGTGATCTTCCCTTTGGGTTGAATCATCCATTCATTCCAGAAACATGTAGAAGACAGTGAGCCAGCTGCTGGGGACATAGCCACGTTCAAATCACAGTCTCTATGCACAGGGAACTTAGCATGCTGATGGTGAGATCAGCACATGAGACTAGATAACCGACATGGACTAGGTTGAACCATATATAACCGTCAATAACAACTTCTGACTCACAAAACTGGCTATTTCACATGGTTCATCCTTAAAAAAACACAGAGTATTCAGATATATTATGGAAGCCTCCCAGGGGACATGCTCACATGTCCTGACTGGAGAAATCACCAAGGAGTGATTGGACAATGAAGTGAGGGAAGCATGGATACAGAAGCTCTGGGGTGTACAAGCCAGGAAGGGCTGGCAGGCTTCCACTGATCCTGTACAGTCCAGGCTCCTGCCTTTGCAAGGGGCCACTTGACCACAGTCCCTTTGGTCTCAACTAAGTAAAGCTGCATCTAGGTATAGGCACCAAGAAATCAAAACCCCCGAGCAGGTTCCAGGTGGTCTTCTGATGCCTCCTCTTAATCTGTGAGGACTGGACTGACTTCTCCATCATGCAGGTAGGCACAGTGCCCGGGCCCATCATACCTTCAAGGACCCAGATACATATTTTTCATTCTTTAAAGTTCAAAGAAAAAAGTATATGAACCGTTAAGATTGAATAAAATGTTTTAATTTATTTCTTACATTGGAAAAAATGAAATATTTAGGGCCCTAAAAAAATCCATTACATTTTTTTCACATGTTTTTATGGAGTAACCTGCCCAAAAAAACCAAGAGGGTCTCAGACTTACAGAAGTCAT